>NW_028270164.1:15419679-15740929 GCF_037043375.1 Chiloscyllium plagiosum
GGGAAAGAGATTGTCGGTGGTGAGTTTAAACTGAGGGCCACCACACTTCAGGTGAAATGAGGGCAAAGTTGAAAAGACAGGACCTTCAATAGTAACCTCAGCTACTTATGTGAATTGAACCTACGCTGTTAGCATCCATCACTCTGCATTGCACACCAGCCATCCAGCAGCACAGTCACTATCTGAAACATGTGAGCTGTCTGAAGAGGAATTCAAAATAAAAGTATCCATTGTGTTTATGGGATAAAAAACCTATCACACTAGAACTCTACAACAGGTCAGGTTGAGACCGATATTTCTTTAGAGTGACTGCACATCATGCACATCTGAGTAACTCAGTTAGAAGTTTTGTTCAACCATAAAAGAAAAATTATGTTTGAACAAAGTTAGGGGTTACCATGTCTTTCCGATATTTACCAGTAACGTTGGTCCACCCACGCACCCGCGGTTAACGCTCCAACACACTCACCTGAATTAGTGCCAGATTTCCTGTAATCATCTTCCACTGCTCTGCAGCTGAATCCATCTGACCAATGTTGGCCTGTGAAAGAACAAACAACAGAAAAGCAACAAGTTAAACAGTGAAAGGATGGTGTGATGAACTCTCACTTCAACATTTGTCAGTGCTGTTTCTGAACAAAGTAAAAAGAGAGATGGATTTGCTCATAAGCTGAAATTTTTATTTCCCATTGTGAGGCAAATACCAAATAAAATCTTTACAGTTCTTCGCACTTTGATATGAAAACTTCATTTTGAAGGAGCAAAGTATGACTCTATAAGTAGGTTCAGCCTGACATTTTTTCTTCTCAAAAGCCAAATACCATTTTCCAGCTATTCTTATGTAATTTTACTGTGCCACACCTCCCCTCTCCAATAAAAAGAGCAATGGAATCCACTCCGGGGGAGAGGACGGAATAACTATGCGGCAAAAATACTTGAGACAGAAATTTCTTTTTCTTGCTTTCAGAATAAATACAATGTTCAACAAAGGCTTTACACACCCTCTCCCACAAAAAGCTTGCTCCCTTCAATGCAGTAACATGTCTGCTGGGGTATTACGTGAGGTCACCAAAAGTTTGACCAAGGACGAAGAGTTTATGGATCATCTTAAACAGAAGGCAGATCGAGACACAGAGGCGTTTAAGGAGGGAATTGCAGAGCTTGGGATTTTGGCAACTATGCCTTTGGCTACCAAGGCCTAGGGGTAGCCAAGAATGCGTCAGAAGTCAGAATTCGAAGACTGCAGAGATCTCTAATAACAGAGGTAAGGAAAGGGGTGGCCAAAGAAATATTAGTAAACAAGGATGAGAATTTTAAGATCAAAGCGTTGCTGGATCAGGATTTAAAAGGGCTATGTGCTCTTCCACTGCTCAAACTAGAGTCTGGAAATTTATTGGAGGTAAGACAAGACCAAGAAAAAGAAAAAAAAAACTGTAAAAAAGAAACTCAAACCCTCCATTTTAATGCAGTTTCAAGCATGAATCATGTTAAAACAAAAAATTCCACATATGCTTTGGTTACCAAAAAAGTTTATCTCGAGATTTAGGCACATTATGAAAGGTGACAACACACCAAGTTTCATAACAGCTGTTTCTTAGCAAGGTTTATTATTAATTCAAAAAGATTATCCAACTATGGAAGGTTTGGACTAATTTCAGCAGCATTTGTTTTCAAAGAGCTGTTTATGATCTCTGCAAACTGTAGAAGATGTATTATCAGGAGGAGTAAGCAGAACCACAGTCCAGATAAAAGGAGTCAACAGCTCCAGAAATCGAATCATAGAACCCCTACAGTGCGGAAGCAGCCCATTTGGCCCATCAAGTCCTCACCGACCCTCTAAAGAGCATCCCACCCAGACTCACCACCCTACCTTATCCCTGCATTTCTTATGGCCAATCCACCTAACGTACACATCTTTGGACTGTGGGAGGAAAGCTGAGCACCTGATGTAAACTGATGCAGACAGACAGAACGTGTAAACTCCACATAGTCGCCAGAGGGTGGGATTGAACCTGGGTGCCTGGAGCGGTGAAGCAGCAGTGCTAACCACTGTACTGCCCTGGAGTGGCATGTAAAGGGCAGTGCTCCAGGTGTAATTGCTGTGCTACATGGGTCTTTCCGGCTTAATAAACTAGAGATTATATATGCATTCATAGCAATACACAGAAGTTACAATATGGTAAGAAGTCACAGGGTTCAATCAATCAGTCCACTTCAATGTTTACCCTCCACACAAGCAAACAATCCTAACTTATGGAAAACACACTGATGTGGCTTTGTGGAAAAATACCAAATCTGCTAGCGATGCCTCAAGAGAAGGTCAAACAGACATTTCAAAGGTCATTTGCTGCTCTCTGCCCAATAATCTTCTGACTCATCAAGAAGCCAACGTGAAAAGCCACAAAACATTAGCCAAGGTTTCAAGATGCAAATGGAGAGGTAAAGGCCAAAAGGGCTGGAGTGACAATGTGAAACAAGTAGCTCTTACACTGCACTCTGTTTTGGTATAAGGCTGACTATAAAATGCAACCAGCTTTCCTAGGAACTGCTAGCACTGGGGGTCCTTTACCTATGCAGATGTAGACATGGCAGTGGCATTTTGACCAATAGAATGTAGGTCATCCCAAACAATGATGTGGAGGTGCTGGCATTGGACTGGGATGGCCAAAGTTAAAAGTCACACAATACTAGGTTACCTGATGAAGGAGCAGTGCTCTGAAAGCTAGTTCTTCCAAATAAACCTGTTGAAGTATAACCTGGTGTTATGTGATTTTTAACTTTTCCCGAACAATGGTCTTGCAAATCCAGTTTCATTTATTTTGAACAACTGCTGGCTACTAGAGAACATCATTGTTGGGGCCAACAGCCAAAAACCAATTTAAAGGAAGTTTTAAATGTTAATGAGACTAGTATGCACAACTTCCCATTTCTTCAAAGAGGTTTTAGAAACTTCAAAGGAGATTCCCTACTATTTCATATCAAACCAGCAAATTTGTAAAGAAAATGCAGAGTGTGAATTCTTTTTAGGCAATGTTTCCCTTCCAGTTACCACCTTCTACTTCAAAAGATTGTCGTTCAGTTGACATTTCATAAATTTTCTGGGTGAGGGGTCCTGAAAATACAGATTATGTATCTGGAAATTCCTTGCTTACAATTCAAATCGATAAGTCAGTTAATAATTGGGAGGAATACTTGTAAAGACTATTTTTCTGTATTTTTGAATATGGACTGTAACAGAAAAAGGCAGCTTTAAAAAAAAACAAGGATTGTGGAAGGGACTGCTGCTCTTTTCAAAAGCAGTTGATTGACTGTCATTGTAAACGATGTTTACACTGCAACTTATTCAAGCAGTAGGGAAAGGTTATTGCCAGGGGAGATTCTGCTAGCAACAAGTAGCTGATTGGTCTGTGAAGTGATGATAGATTGATGATGTCAAAGGCCTACTGCTGACCAAGAACTACCTGATTGGCTTCCAGCTACCAAAACAGTTTAAGGGGTGCAATTGAGTTAGACAGAAGATTTGGAGCTCTGGTAAGGGAGTGCTGCCTTTCTCTATGCAGTAAAAAAAATACCTAAAGCCTGAAGAAAATGAGTGAATTTTCCCTCACCACTTGTTGTAAAACTGTTACTTTTAACCAATAAAAGTCAAAGACTTTGAACCATTCACTCTGCGCCTCCTGCAAGCAGGAAAAGTACCTGGAAAAGAGAGAGATCGAGGAGTAGCAACTCCTGGCAAGCCAAATAAATCATCTCAGTGAAACGTGTGCACAAGGACCAGTGAACTGCCTTTCCAGTTTTTAACCTCAGTCCGTGCCTCTGCCTGTATTTTTTGTTTGTCTCTATGCATGTGCCGGGTGATTTTAGAAGGAGAGTAAGAATTATACATAAACAGTTCATAATTATTTACAAAGCTAGATTTATTATTTGGAATAAATAGTCATTCTGGTGAAGTACAGAAATCTGATCCATGCTTTCTGTCAACCTAGGTCTAACAGGATAGGTTAATTGGGGAATTCTGCACACTACTATTAAAGCTTTAACTTTTGGGACAACTCCAGGAAGAGTGGGGATTGATTTCCAATACACAACCCCAACAAAGCTTGACATTATTCACTACACCCTCAGGAAATATAAATCTCCCTATCACCCAGAATCACCAGTAGAAGTGACAATAAACACGTCCTTGCACAAAATGGTTAATGACCTACTAAATTCACAAATTTGGGATGTCAATACTGCTGATCTATTTGCTAATTTCAAAGGTCCAGAGACAAAAGTTTTAAAAGGTGTGGAGGAAACATTAGGATGTAATGACCTCATTTCAAACATAATGCAATGATTCTAAAACACTTTGGAGCACAGTGAGATCATGAAGGGCATTATATAAATGCACATTTACATCAAGCACCAATGCCCTGAGTGTTACCATCGACTATAAACTGAACTAGACAAGCCACATAAATTGACGATAGGCAGTGCAGGTCAAAAGCTTGGAATTCTGGAGCAAGTACCTCACCTCCTGACTCCCCAAAACCTGTCAGCCACCTTTAAGGTACAGTTCAGGGTGTGATGGAATGACAGCGGATGCAAGAACAGTCAAGATGCTGAAAATTAACCAGGACAAAGTAGTCCACATTATTAGCATCTCATCCACCACCTTCACACACACACACACACACACACACACACACACACACGCACGTGCACGTGCACCAACTGACAGGATGCATTGCTACAACTTGCCACAGATCCTTTAACAGCACCTTCCAAACCAGTGACCACCATCAGCAGGAATAAAAAGGGCAACCGACTTGCAATTCCCTCTCAGGTGACACACCATCCTGACTTGGGTCTCCATTACTACTCCTGCAGTTTTGCTGGGTTAAATACTTGGAAATCCCTCCCTAAAAGAACCTACACTACATGGACATAGGGAAGTTGGCTCACCACCACTTTCTCAAGGTCAATTAGTGATTCACAATCAATGCATGCCTTGCTGGTGCTCACACCCAGTGGACAATTTAAAAAGTAAAAAGTATTTAATTGGCACTACTTACAAAGTTTTTTGTTGAGTTAATGTCGATTGAGTGACTGGATTGTAAATTAATAATGTTACAGGAGAGTGAGTAATTTTTGAAACGTACTTTGCTGGGTGTAAATGCTTCGAGATGTCTAATGCTTAAATGAAAGTCTTCTTCACTTTCTTGGAAAGAACGAATGACAAATCCCGCCAAATCAACACAATTGTGCATTTGTACTGAAGATGACCATTCAATGGCCTTGATGTGCAGGTTCAGGCTGTTTTGACATGAATCAAAGACAGGAACTGAGCCAAGACCATCAATGCTGATAAGATCTTGGGTCAAGTCAACATTTTTTCAGGTTGTGTTTGAGACAAAAAATCAATCTTTGCTAGATATCTGAACACTTGGGTCTTTTTTGCAACAATGCTATATTCACTTCTATTTAGGCACTGGCAGGAATTGGTTTTTGGAAGGAGTTCCTGCTGGTGATGATCAGGCCTGCTCGTTGGAAAGTAAAACAAATGAAACACAATGCCCACTGGAAGGTGTCCGGACTGTTAAACACAAAACTCTGCTTGATCGTGCAAAGTCTTTCCAAGCAGTACAATAAATCCAACCAGCAGCCAGTGTTAGTTTTATGCATAATAACAAATAATTTAAAAATGTTAAAAAATACAAAATATACTACAGGCTAAAAGGAACTGGAGTGATTGCCTAACATGTAAATACATTGTGCTTGTGACATAAAGATCTCAGACTTCACCCCTACAAACAAAGTGTCCTGAATTAGTGAATTTTAGTTTGGGCAGCTCTAGGGGCACTGCACTTAGGTGTGGTACCACTAGCATGATTCCTGGGAGTGGTGGTGATGGAGGTTTAGTCAGCCAGAGTTGGCAGCCCTGGCTGTTGTCTATTCACTCTGGAATAACTGTGTGCGCGTATGCGTATCTTCGTATCTGCTGATGAGATGTCTCTTCATGAAGGAGGGTATTTGGTTATTGGAGTGCTGTTTTTACCGAATGGAATCCCAGCACAAGTCAGCATCATCAGCACGAAGTACAAGAAAGAAAGAAATTGTAAGAAATCGTCAACTAATTGGTTAACTGAAACAGAAAATGTATACAGATTTAAATCCCACATGTAGGCATACATTTATCCCATCACAGTTGGGAATTATTGGTAAATTACCAGTGCACATAAAATTAAAATGTGTCATTCAGCTGGTTGATGCGAAAAAGTCAAGTTTCTTCAAAAGATTAAAGACATGCTCAGAAGCAAGACAACATTGCAAAATGCACAGAAGAACCAATTTCACAGTCTTAGCATTCTGAAAGATCTGATGGGCGACTTAAAGCACCTAATGTAATCGTGAAGAGCTTAAACTGTTTTTTAAAATAAGTGGCTCTGAATTTATCTGTACGAGAAAACCGGATTTCTTTTGAAACTCTAGCTACACGTGAAGTAGGCACTGATAGCAGGGAAGTCAGAGTGCTCCTTGTGTGTCAGCCTTTGGAACAGGCCAAGATGGTCAGCTATAGCTCCCGGCTGCTCATGTCTCATAGCTGCCTGCCTTTCTGCTTGCTTGTGACGACAGAGCCTCTGCTGGTGGGTTCGCGGCCTTCCACCTCCAGTGAACCACAGAATGGGACAGACACCAGTTATTGTATCGTATACATTTAGAAGGCTCCTTTGTTTTATTGTGATGCTCCCCATCACTTGTGCCCATTTGAAAAGGGAACACTTGGCTTTAGACTGATGACACTGGGGCAACCAAGCTGGTATTTTCCTTAGGAATTATTTCAGTGTCTAACTTCACCAGAACTGAATCCAGATTATAAACACAAGTATAGGGCTGGCCTACTTTCAGTGTTCTCTTCATGAAGAGAAGATGATCAAGTTTGACCTTCACTTTCATCAGCATGAGAGGCATTGACAGAAATCAGGACATCATTGAATTCCAAGTTTGAATTACAAATAAGCTGACACTTTGATTGGGTTTGGACCACCAAACACCCTAAGCCCACTAGCTGATGTATGAGAAAGCTGACAAATTTCACAAATGTGAACTAGTGAAACTACCAAAGGGGAATAAAGATTGAAACAAAGTAATTGGAGAAAAAAACCACTGATGGACTTGAACAAGATGCTTTTAATGTTTTGTTACTCACCGCAGTGGAGAGTCTGGAGGCAAGGGTCATTTCCAAGTTACCCTTCAGACCAAGCAAAGCAGGGACAAGAATGAAAACTTCTGTCACCTCTTTAAACACACTCCAGTGCTGCAAGAGAAAAAGGAACAAGTGAGTAAGTGAAAGAACGTTGGAGAGGTTATGCAAACATGCTCAGATTATAGTAACTCCTTACAAGATCAATATAACCAACCATTCTGCTACACTATACAGAAAATACAGTTTTGAAACAGATCATTCAGCTCAGCTCAATCCTTGCAGCATTTATGACTCGCCTGAACATTCTCCCATCCTTCCCCATTTATTGATATGAGCCTCTCCACAAATAGCAATGGACATTAGCTCAATTGGACAACGACTTGTGATGCTAAAGTTGTCAACAGTGCCGATTCAATCCCCGCACTGGCTGAGGTTACTATGAAGAACTCTCTTTCTCAACCTCTCCTCTTGCCTGAGACGTGGTGACCCTCTGGTTAAACCACCATCGGTCATCTCTCTCTAATAAGAGAGAGAGCAGCCCTACGGTCTGGTAGGACTATGGCAACTTTACCTTTCCTGCAGTGACTACACTTCAAAAGTGATTCATTTGTTGTACAGCTTTGAGCTGTCTGGTGATTGTGAGAAATGTAATGTGAAAATGGAAACTTTTCCCTCAAATATTCCCTCCATCTTCTGGAGCTTAATCTGGCAAATGAGACATGCCAAACAGTGGCAAACTAGTTTGAATTAATAATCAAGCAGTGTATCGGAACCCAAAGGTTTCATGGTCACTGCCTTCACCATCAAAGGGCTTAAAGGTAATTGGGATTAATCTATTATTGTTGATCCATAAGGGAAGCATTTAAATAATCATTGACAAAATAAAAGCAACCATTGAGCCCAAGGGAGCTGTGACATATTGTGTTGAATGTGTCAGTAGATTTGAAGTATCCTGGCTGAAGGTTGAATAGCTAAAGTAGCTTCCAGAGTTTTTAGCAACTTCTTCAGTTTGTATCAATTAGATCAACTGCAATATTCTAACTCTCTGACATATCAAAGTGTTGGTTGGACAAGAAAGCTGAATTTACAACAAATACAGAGAATGCTGAAGAAACTCAGCAGGACTGGCAGCATCTGTGGAGAGAGATTAAAAGTTTAAAGTCCAATAAAACAGTCTTTAATACTGAAACTCAAGAGTTCTGAAAAGTCATACCAGACTTGAAATGTTAACTCTATTTCTCTCTCCACAGGTGCCATGAGAGTTCCTGAATTTCTCCAGCACTGTGTGTTTGTTTCAGATTTCTAAAATGCGCAGTATTTTGCTTTGATTTGAAAGCTGAGCTTGCAGCTTGTTCTACAGAGACACCTTGAATCTCACCCTCATGTCATCAGTTCCCTTTCTCTACACTGTCTCGTCCTCAGCCTTCAAGATCAATGGCAGCCCTCTGCTAGGACACAATCTAGAATCTGGACTCAAAAACAATGATTGGATTCAGCTCCCCGCACCAAGTGATTCACCAACCAGCCAAGAACGAGAAATAACTTAAGCAAAATAGCATGAACAGCAGAGGTTCAAGCCCACATTTAATTTTTGCCTAAACATAAATGAGGGATTCTGAAGAAGCTATTCATGCCGATAAAATTTACTGCGAGTGGTCACTCACACAATAGAATTCTCATCGAAATAGAACATAGAGAACAGAGAACATTACAGTGCAGTACAGGCCCTTCAACCCTTAATGTTGCGCTGACCTGTGGAACCAATCTGAAGCCCATCTGTCCTACACTATTCAAATTTCATGCATAGTTTATCGAATGACCATTTAAATGCCCTTAAAGTTGGCAAGTTGCAGGCAGGGTGTTCCACGCCCCTACTACTCTGACATCTGTCCTATATCCATCACCCCTCAATTGAAACCCATGTTCTCTTGTGCTACCCATCACCATCCAAGGAAAGAGGCTTTCACTGTCCACCCTACCTAATCCACTGATGATCTTATATGTCTCAATTCAGTCACCTCTCAATCTTCTTCTAACAAAAACAGCCTCAAGTCCTTCAGCCATTCCTCATAAGACCTTCTCTCCTTACCAGGCAACATCCTAGTAAATCTCCTCTGAACCCTTTCCAAAGCTTCCACATCCTTCCTATAATGTGGTGACCAGAACTGTGCGCAATACACCAAGTGCAGCCGCATCAGAGATTTGTACAGCTGCAACATGACCTCGTGGCTCTGAAACTCAATCCCACTTCATAGAAAAGCTAACACACTGTATGCCTTCTTAACAACCCTGTCAACCTGGGTGGCAACTTTCAGGGATCTATAGACACTGAGATCTCTCTGATTGTTTACAATGCCAAGAATTTTACCATTAGCCCAGTACTCTTTTATTCCTGTTGCTCCTTCCAAAATGAATCACGTCACACTTTTCCACATTAAACTCCATTTGCCACCTCTCATCCCAGCACTGCAGCTTATCTATGTCCCTCTGTAACCTGCAACATCCTTCGGCATTATCCACTACTCCACCGACCTTAGTGTCATCTGCAAATTTACTAATCCCATCCTTCTATATTCTCGTCCAGGTCATTTGTTAAAATGACAAACAGCAGTGGACCCAAAACAGATCCTTGCAGTACACCAGTAGTAACTGAACTCCAGGATTAACATTTCCCATCAACTACCACCCTCTTTCAGGTAGCCAATTTCTGATCCAAACCACTAAATCACCCTCAGTCCTATGCCTCCATATTTTGTGCAATAGTTTACCGTGGGGACCCTTATCAAAGACCTTACTGAAATCCATATCCACCACATCAACCACTTTACCCTCAACAACCTATTTGGTCACCTTTTCAAAGAACTCAAAAAGTTCTTTGAGAGGCATGACCTACCCTTCACAAAACTGTGTTAAATACACTTAATCAGCTTATTCCTTTCTAGATGACGATATATCCTCTTTCTACCCACAACCGAAGTAAGGCTCACTGGTCTATAATTATCAGAGTTGTCTCTACTCCCCTTCTTGAACAAGGGGACTACATTTACTATCCTCCAGTCTTCTGCCACTATTCTTGTAGACAATGACAACATAAAGATCAAAACCAAAGGCTCAGCAATCTCCTCCCTGGCTTCCCAGAGAATCCTAGGATAAATCCCATCTGGCCCAGAGGACCTACCTATTTCACACTTTCCAGAATTGCTAACACCCCCTCCTTGTGAACCTCAATCCTGTCCAGTCTAGTAGCCTATATCTCAGTATTCTCCTTGACAACATTGTCTTTTTCCAATGTGAATACTGGCAAAGAATATTCATATAGTGCTTCTCCTAACTCCTCGGACTCCATGCACAACTTCCCATTACTGTCCTTGATTAGCCCAAATCTTACTGTAGTCATTCTTTTATTCCTGATATTCCTACAGAAAACTTTAGGATTTTCCTTGATCCTATTTGCCAACAACTCCTCATGTCCACTCCTGGCTGTCCTTAGCCAGGAAATACCTAAAGAGAAAGCTAACTTGCAACTCTCAAGCTCTCTACCTAAGCCACTACATCTCATTCTAACATAAGCCACCTTCTTCCTCTTGACAAGAGATGCCACGTCTTTAGTAAACTACTCGACCACTTCCTCCCTGCCTGACAGGTCCATACTTACCAAGGACACGCAGTAGTCATTCTTTGAATAAGCTCCACATTTCAATTGTGCCCATCCCCTGCAGTTTCCTTCCCCATCCTATGCATCCTAAATCTTGCCTCATCGCACCATAATTGCCTTTCCCCCAACTATAACTCTTGCCCTGTGGTATATGCCCAACCCTTTCCATCGCTAAACATTACCAAATTGTGATCACTATCAAATCTCCAAATCTAACACTTGGCTGGGTTCCTTCCCAAGTACCAAATCCAATGTAGCCTTGCCCCTTGTTGGTCTGTCTACATACTGTGTCAGGAAAACCTTCTGCACACATTGGACAAAAACTGACCCATCTAAAGTACTCAAACTATCGAATTTCCAGTCGATATTTGGAAATGCTGGAGGTGGGTAAAACCAGTGCTTAAATCCAAAGATATTATTTAGAAAGCTACTAAGCCGTTACGGCAAAGAGTAGGATGTCAAACCTGACCTGTCCTAAAGAGAGCTCTCGAGCATCTACAACCCTGTTTAAAGTCAGAACACAACTTGACTGCAATCTAAAGCTGACCAGGTCTATTAATGTCACTTTAGAATGAAGACAAATTAACAGGAAAAGCTACTCAGACTGAATGAGTGATCCAAGAAGCTTCTTTGTATAAACCTAAGAGACTAAAAGTTTATACACTGCTGATGCCTGATACATATTGATAAGATGTTCAATGTTCTTTTTTTATTCTCTTCAATGAAATAAAACAAATTGTTCTTACATCAAATCAAATGTTTAACTATAAGTCTGGGAATGGCTCATTGCACTTGGAGTAGATATATTATCCCAAGTTGCCTACTAACAGTCAACTATTCAATTCCTGAAACATCCAGGACCAACCAGGACCCAATAATAATTAAGTAACTAGGAGCACACGGAGTTTCCAACCATACTGGGAATATGGTTTGCATCTCTTTCTGTCTTTGCAGCCCAGTTCCTAGAGAGGCTGGGTAAAATTGAATGCTGTGGAATGTGACCCTGCATCTGTGCAACAGAAAACATACCGTACAGAACAGGGCATCCTATTTAAAGTATAAACCAGAATGCAAGTAATTTGACAGCTGCTTGGAAAATCCATACAAGGCATCCACGTGCATCTCATTACACTCCACTTGCTATAAATCAAATGCAGCCAACTAAGTTTAGTATTACAGAGCCTTCAGTTAACAGACCAGTCAGCAGCATTATGAATAAGACTATAGAAGGCATGTTTCAATGCTTCTGCTTCGTACACACATATACAGACTGTGACTGACAGCTAGTTCCAACTCCATTGAAGGGCATCTGTAATTGACATCATCATAATAGTGGTCATTATGTCAAGCAAGAACTGGAAGCCAAGGTTGCTCAAGTGTAGTGCCATTCAAATTAAGGCTCTCAATATAGGCACAAGTGCTGTGTACCTGTAATCTGCAATGCCTGAGAACTCATAAGCTGGTAAATGAAAACAAAGGAGCCGAACTTAGCCCTGTGAACCTATTCAACTCACAGCTGATCTGTGCCCAACTTAATTTAACAAAAAGTCCATTATAAATTGAAATGTTAACTTCTTGCCTTTATCCTCACCCCTCCCTACTTCTGTAATTTTCCCCAGCCCCACCACCCTCCAAAATATCGGAGCTCATTTAATTCTGTACTTTTCATTATTTTCAACTTAAATTGCACTACCGTTGGCTGTGCCTTCCATGATCTAAACCTTTATCTCTGAGATTCACTCCTTACACCTTTCCACTTCACTTTCTTCCTTTAGGACAGTCCTTAAAACCTGTCTCGTTGAACAAGTATTTGATCATCATTTCTAAATGTCTCATGAGGCTCATTTTCATATTTACTTTCATAATGCCCCGTAAAGTTTTACTACAGTAAAGGTGCACTGCAAGCATCAATAATGGTGGTCATATTTTCCATTTCATTTCTCACATCTGTAAGACTGCTTAGATTTATATTATTTAAATGTTCCTCAACTCCCTGTTTGCCTTGTTCTTGTAAAATTTCAAAAGAAACAAATGTAGGAAATTATAACAAGTCCTTCTCACCGCAATTCAGGATTTCTGCCAAGCAGACTTGATTAGTGGCTATTCTGGTCGATCCCAGGCCATGAAAGAGAGATCAGGTATGATCTAACTTCCTATTGGGCAGTAAGAGAACAAAGACCAACAACCTAAATGCTGGCAAATGGGACTAGATTAATTTAGGATATGTGGTCGGCATGGACGAATTGGACCGAAGTGTCTGTTTCCATGCTGTACATCTCCAGAACTCTATGTTGGGAGGTCTGTTGAGAGGGTGGTGAGCACTGTTCAAGCTGACATGCATTTAATGAGGAAAATGAGAAAGTTAGCCTCACTTTACACAGCTGCTAGGTGAAAAAGCAAATCATTCAAGTGAAATGAATGATTGTTAGACAACTAAACACTTCAGTATGAACAACAAAAGTGAGAAATATGTGCCATAAGAGGAGACTGAAGTTGATTGGAATAAATAAGATACCCTATATGGCCATTTGCTGTCTGCACAATATAACGCCTCAATAGTTCATATCTGGCCAGATTTCAGATATTGTTAGCTGGTGATTGGAAAAGTGTGTGTGAAGGCACATGCAAAGGAGACATTGTTCAGATCATAACCTGGACCACACTACCATGTTAAGCATTTAGTGCATTTCTGAACATAAGATACAGGGATCGCCAATGGGAGTAATCAGTGACACTGAACCCAAATGAACATCTTGTGAATTACAATTAGAGAGATCTGGTTTATGCAAATCTTGTGAATTACAATTATAGAGATCTGGTTTATGCAAATTACAACTGCAACCTATTTTACACCTATTGTACTTATTCCTATTAGATGAAACATATCTTTAACTCACCGACCTGCACAATCAAACTGTGTATCGCCAGAGATACACACAGTGCTTATTTAATGCATAGTTAGGTCAGTTAGATAAATGATAGCAGTAAATTGTTCTACCATACATTATTTTTCAAATTTTTGATGACGTTTATCAAATTCAAAGCTAGATATGAATCTTCAAAATCTTTCTTTGCACAGACAACAAATAACAATGTCGAGTAAAAGTTATAATTCAAGGCAATGGACTTCAGACCTCTCTTTGTGAACAACAAAAATTAGAAAATGCACCACACTGAACTGCTCAATGAGCTAAAGTTCCATTTTGGCTTTGTATTCTGGTCTGGTGCTTTGCAGGAATATTCACTGATGTGTGATAATCCAATCTGATCACAACAAAGATCTGGAAAATCTTGGTGATGCAAAAATTTTTCAAACATCAAAGGCCTGGAGGAGGTGGGGGGGGGGGAAAGAGAAGGATTTTAATTGCAACAGTTTCGATTTTGATAAAACAGGTCCCCTGATAAGTAGGCTGTCTCACTGCATCGGAATTAGCAAGATTAGTGTTCCAAGGGTTTTAAAAGTTTGGAGCTTGCTAATTGTTTTGCAGAGTTATACTAGTTTTCTGTAGATGAAATAGGCCTTTTGGACCTTCAAGCCTGATCCGCTATTCAATACGATCATGGCTGATTATCCAACTCAGTGCCCTTTTCTTCCTTTTCCCCATACCCTCTGATCCCCTCAGCCCTAAGAACCTATCTAACTGCTTGAAAACATTCCATGTTTGGGCCTCAACTGCTTTCTTTGACAGAGACTTCCACATGCTCACTCCTCACCTCAGTCCTAAATAGCCTACCTCATATTTTTGCCTGTGACCCCTGGTTCTGGACTCCCCCTCCCCCCCCCAACTGGAGGGGGGAACACCTGGAACACCTTTCCTGCATTTATTCTCTCTAGTGCCAATAGAATTTCATTGGCTTTCAGGTTTTGGACAGCAATTTAATATTATAATATTATAACAGAGCTGTCAGAATACTATTCCTGGCTGGGGTGACAGGAAAAAAACAAGTTATTTGGTCCCTCAGAACTTCAGTATTCCTGAGAAAAGGCATTTTGTCAACGCTTTTTGCTTTGCATTCATCAGGACAATTTGCAAGAAATACCATAGTAAAGTGAAAACATTTAAACAATGTTCACAGGATATAAACCATATTCTCTCTTCATTGGCTCTGAGCAATGCAAGTTGGATAACTTTGACAAAATGGGACCTCCAACAGGAACTTTTAAAAATATAAGATGATGAACTATAGCCCTACCTGGCCTCTCAGGTGGAAATATGATCCCAGAGAACAATTCCACGATGAATGGGGAGCTTCCCAATGACTGAGGCAACATTTCAAAAATCAATCAATATCAGCTAAAGGACAAATGCTAAGCATATGATTGTGCAGTGCAGAAATTGCCCATGTGGTAGCAAATCACCTCAAACAGTGACCAAAGAACTGAAAACGTGAGAATTAAACTGCAACCTCTTATATCCATTAACACATGCTCTTTTGTGGTCATGCTAATAAGTCTCATGTGTTGGTTATTTATCAACCATCATTAATCATTGCCAGCTATGTAAAAGTACTTAATTGGCTGTAAATCACTTTGGAACAGTCTGACGATTGAGAATCCCATCTGACCACATGGATCAGTTGCAGCGGCAGTTAGAGGATGAGGAGTTTCCAAGAGCAGTTTCAGGAAGGTGGAGACATCACAGACACAGTCAGGTAAATGGTTAAACACGAGAAATGGCAGTAGAAGTAACCAGGTAATGCAGGAGCATCCTGTGGCTATTCCCATCTCAAAAAGGTATGCCATATTGGATACTGTGGGGGGGGTAGTTCTGCAGAGAGGTACCTGTAAGAAAAGTCGGGTGTAATGGTAGGAGATTTTAACTTTCCAAACAATGACTGGGATTGCCATAGCGTTGAGGGCTTAGATGAGAGGAATTTGTTAAGAATGTACAAGAAAACTTGCTTATTCAGTATGTGGATGTACCAATTAGAGAAGGTTCGTGATCTTATGTTGGGAAATAAGGCAGGGCAAATGACTGAGGTGTCAGTAGGGGAGCGCTTGGGAAAGTGATCATAATTTTTTTTTATAAAAGTTATGGAAAAGGATAGAACTGATCTACAAGTTAAAGCTTAAGTTGGAATAAGGCTAATTTTGAGGGTATTTAGGCAGGAACTTTCTAATATTGATTGGGGAAAGGCTATCCGCAAGTGAAGGGATGGATGGGAAATGGAAGGCCTTTACAAATGAGATAACAAGGGTTCAGAGGCAGTATGTTCCTGTTAGCAAGAAGGGCAAGGCTGGTAGATGCACGGAATGCTGAATGACTAAAGAAATTGAGGCTCTGGTCAAGAAAAAGGAGGAGGCATATATCAGGTATGGACAGCTCTGATTGAGTGAAGAGTATAAAGGCAGTAGGAGTACACTTAAAAGGGAAATTAGGATGGCAAAAAATGGGACATGATATAGCTTTAGTAAGAGTTAAGAAGAATCTAAAGAGATTCTATAAATACATTAAAGGCAAAAAAGTAACTAGGGAGAGAATAGGGCCTCATAAAGATTAATGTGGCCATCTACATGTGGAAAGCCAAGAGATGGCTAAGATAGTAAGTAAGTATTTTGCATCAGTATTATTGTGGAGAAAGACCTGGAAGCCAGGGGACTTGGGGAAATAAATAGTGAGTGACTTGAGGATATCTGCTCAGTGTGGACGGGTTGGACCAAAGTTTCCGTTTCCTTACTGTATATGTCTGTGACTTTGAGTAGTAGTGCTGAAGGTCCTAAAACACAAAGGTAGATAAATCCCTGGGATCTGATCAGGTGTTTCTCAGAACTCTCTGGGAGGCTAGAGAAGAGATTGCTATGCCCCTCGCTGTGATATTTGACTCATCAACAGCCAAAGGTGAGGTGCCGAAGACTCAAGGTTGGCTAATGTCATACCTTAAGAAAGGCTATAGGAAAAGCCAGGGGAGTAGACCAGTGTGCCTTACGTATGTGGTGGGTAAGTTGTTGGTGGGGATTCTAAGGGACAGGACTTGCCTGCAATTGGAAAGGCAAGGACTGGTTGGGGATAGTCAGCATGGCTACGTGCGTCGAAAGTTGATAGTTTAGTTTTCTTTGAAGAAGTGACAAAGCAGATTGATGAAGGCAGAGTGGTGGACATGGTCTGTATAAACTTTAGGAAAGCATTCAACAAGGTTCCACACGGTGGACTGATTAGTAAGGCTAGATCACATGGGATCTGGAAGAGATGGTGAAATGGATACAAAATCGGCTTGAAGGTAGCTGACAGAGGCTGGTGACAGAGTTTTGTTTTTCAGACTAGAGTCATCAAGGATCAATGCTGAGTCCATTGCTGTTCATCATGTGAATGATTTGGATGTGAATATAGGAGGTATGGTTAGTGAGCTTGTAGATGACACCAAAATTAGTGAAAGTTAACTCAAAGTACAAAAGGATCTTGATCAAATGGATCACTGGGCTCTGAAGTGGCAGATGGAATTTAATTTAGATAAATGTGAGGTGTTGCACTTTGGTAAGGCAAACAAGGCAGGACTTATACACTTAATGGTAGTGTCCTAGGGAGTGTTGCTGAACAAAGACCTTGGGATGCAGGTGCTCAATACCATGAGATTGGAATCATAGGTAGACAGGGTGGTGAAGACAACATTTGACAGGCTTGCCTTTACCAGTTAATGCATTCAGTACAGGAGTTAGGATGTCATTGCCGCTGTACAGGGCATTAGTGAGGTCACGTTTAGAGTACTGCCTACAATTCTGGTCACCATTCTATAGGAAAGATGTTGTTAAACTTGAGAGGGTTCACAAGGATGTTGCCGGGACTAGAGGGTTTGGGTCTACGGAGAGGCTGAGGATACTTTCCTTGGAGTGTTGGAGGCTGAGGTGTAGCCTTACAGAAGTTTATAAAATCTTGAGGGGCATGGATAGGGTGATTAGCCAAGGTCTTTTTCCCCACAATGAGTCGTCCAAAACCAGACGACATATGTTTAAGGTGAGAGGGGAAAGATTTACAAAGGACTTGAGGGGTAACTTTTTCATGCAGACAGTGGCGTGTGTGTGGAATGAGCTGCCAGAAGAATGGTGGAGGCTGGTACAATTATGACATTTAAAAGACATTTGGGTGGGTATATAAATAGGAAGGGTTTAAGAGGGATATGGGCCAAATGCTGGCAAATAGGACTAGGTCAGATTGGGATGTCTGATCAGCTCAAATGAGTTGGACTGAAAGGTCGGTTTCCGTGCAGTATGACTATGTGTTTCTCATGCATCATGAAGAAATTGTCAGTAGCAAGCTTTCCAAATGCATATTAAACCAATGCTTCCCTGTGACTTCCCAGGGTTCACAGAGGTCTAATACCTTCCCTAGACTTATAGTTCAAGTTCCAAAATAGCTATTAGCTCTACTGGATATAAACACCATTTTAATTTATTTTTAGTATGGTAAACAGTTTCCCAGCGTACTGTATGTTGCTGCAGATTCCGACAGGAACAGGAACAGCATGGAAGCGAGAGAGGAAGCCTCATGAAGTGAATTCTGGTCAAAATGTGCACGTAATTGCCAAAACGTATTTTCTGCATTCTTGGTTGAACATCAAGATGGCAAAACATGCTTACATTTAGGAGCAATGCTCTGTTTACACTGAAGTCAGATTTAAAATTGAACACCAAATTCTAGTTGTACTTGTCTCAGAGTTCTAGTTTCAAAGCAGAAAAATAAATTCAGCCTGAAATTGCCCCAGTGAGACTCAGTGCAGGAATGTACCGTATGGTGGTTCAGTATGGAATGGATGTATACACCTGGGCCCATTCTGTATTAGCAGTCAGTGCACAATTGCAGACACACAGCAGCTCCATGTTGGAGGGATAGTTGTGTTTTTTTGCTCATGGTAAGAATTGAAAGGTATTATCAAATGTACACATTATTATTAAACGTATATTAATACTGACTAAGGACACATTTCACCTCAATTGTAATATTGGAAACAAAACCAGAAATTGCTGGAAAAGCCCTGCAGATCTGGCAGCATCTATGGAGAGAAATAAGAGTTAATCAGAACTGAGGAAGGGTCATCAACCAGAAACATTAGCTTATATTAGGATGAGATGTGATGACTAAGTTAGGGCACTTGAGAGTTACAAGCTAGCCAGGAAAGACCTAAAAAAGAGAATTAAGAGGAGCCAGGAGGGGACACGTGAAACCATTGGCAGATAGGATCAAGGAAGACCCTAAAGCTTTCTATCAGGAATAAAAGAATGACTAGAGTTGTCCCCTTGTTCAAGAAGGGGTGTAGAGACAACCCTGGTAATAATAGACCTGAGAGTCTTACTTCGGTTGTGAGTAAAGTGTTGGAAAAGGTTGTAAGAGACAGGATGTATAATCATCTCGAAAGGAATAAGTTGATTAGGTGTAATAAATACAGTTGAGTGAAGGGTAGGTAGTGCCTCACAAATCTTATTGAGTTTAGATTAGACTAAATTAGATTCCATACAGTGTGGAAACAGGCCCTTCGGCCCAACTAGTCCACACCGACCCTCCGAAGAGTAACTCACCCAGACCCGTTCCCCCTAACTAGTGCAGCTAACTCTACAGGCAATTTAGCACGATCAGTTCACCTAATCTGCACATCTTTGGACTGTGGGAGGAAACTGGAGCACCCGGAGGAAACCCACACAGACACGGGGAGAATGTGCAAACTCCACACAGTCAGTCGCCTGATGCTGGCATCGAACCCAGGTCCCTGGTGCT
This sequence comes from Chiloscyllium plagiosum, assembly GCF_037043375.1. Classification (NCBI taxonomy): domain Eukaryota; kingdom Metazoa; phylum Chordata; class Chondrichthyes; order Orectolobiformes; family Hemiscylliidae; genus Chiloscyllium; species Chiloscyllium plagiosum. The sequence continues at coordinate 15,439,229 of NW_028270164.1, forward strand.
GTTCTTTGAGAAGGTGACCAAACAGGTGGAGGGTAAAGTGGTTGATGTGGTGTACATGGATTTCAGTAGGGTGTTTGATAAGGTTCCCCGCGGTAGGTTATTGCACACAATTTAGCTGTTTGGATTGGAAATTGGCTCGCTGAAAGATGACAGTGGATGGTTTTGATGGGTCCACTGCTGTTTGTCATTTTAGTAAATGACTTGGATGAGGGCATAGAAGGATGGGTTAGTAAATTTGCGGATGACACTAAGGTCAGTGGAGTTGTGGATAGTGCTGAAGGATGTTGCAGGTTACAGAGGCACATAGATAAGCTGCAAAGCTAGGTTGAGAGGTGACAAATGGAGTTTAACGTGGAAAAATGTGAGGTGATCCACTTTGGAAGGAGCAACAGGAATGCAGAGTACTGGGCTAATGGCAAGATTCTTGGCAGTGTAAACAAGCCGAGAGATCTCTGTGTCCATGTCCATAGATCCCTCAAAGTTGCCACCCAAGTTTATAGGGTTGTTAAGAAGGCATACGGTGTGTTAGCTTTTACTAATAGAGCGATTGAGTTTCCGAGCCACGAGGTCATGTTGCAGCTGTACAAATCTCTGATGCGGCTGCACTTGGAGTATTGTGTATAGTTCTGGTCACCGCATTATAGGAAGGACGTGGAAGCTTCTTGGAAAGGGTTCAGAGGAGATTTACAGGGATGTTGCCTGGTATGGAGGGAAGGTCTTACGAGGAAAGGCTGAGGGACTTGAGGCTGTTTTCGTTAGAGAGAAGGAGGTTGACAGATGACTTAATTAAGACACACAAGATAATCACAGGGTTAGATAGGGTGGACAGTGAGAACCTTTTTTTTCCAGATTGTGATGGCTAGCACGAGGAGACACAGCTTTAAATTGAGGGGTAATAGATATAGGACAGATGTCGGAGGAGATTTCTTTACTCGGAGTAGTAGGGGCGTGGAATGCCCTTCCTGCAACAGTAGTAGACTTGCCAACTTTAAGGCCAAGTAAATGGTCATTGGATAATCATATGGATGAAAATAGAATAATAATAGATCGGCTTCAGATTGGTTCCACAGGTCGGCGCAACATTGAGGGCCGAAGGGCCTGTACTGCTCTGTAATGTTCTATGTTCACAGACCTGGCCATTGCCTGGTGGCTGTATTCAGTTTGTGCACACTGGTTACTGTTGTTTCCTTACAATGATAACTACACTTTCCAAGTAAAACCTTGGCTGCAAAATAGAGATACGTTTTGAGGTCTGGTGAGAGTCTGGCTCCCACAGGGTTTTTTTTTAACCTGATGCAGTGTTCACGGTATCTCCTGTAACTCAAGAAACTGGGAATGCTTACTGTGGTATTGAAGAATCCAACAAATGATCATGTACAAACTCTACATTTTTTAGGCACACAAGTGTGGGCTAACATTAAACTATCGAGTTACAGAGGTGGTTTTCAGTGAGGTGACATGCTACAACTGGATCAAAAGTAAGATGGAGTCTGAGAATTTCATTCCCTCAACTTAAAGGCTATGATACAGTGATGATATCATAGGCATGTCACTGAAAGCTATACTGACTATAAGACATAATAGTGAAGCTAGCAATAGAAATGCAATTCCCTTCTGTTCATTTAGCTTCACATTTATGGAATAGTAATTTTTTGGGGGAATTCAGGTGTGGGGAAAGAAGAGTCACATGGGACTGCCAACATTTGCAAAATGAGACCTCACTGGGAGTTTCTGTGTGAAGAACAAAACAGAACAGGAACAGAGAAAACGAGTGAAGTGGGTAACACTTGAAGGAGAAGGAGGCAAAACAAACCAGCCACTGGCCTCCAAATCCTTGATTTGATACAGTTCAAAAAGAGTAGCATCTGATAATTTGCTTACAGCTTGCGTAGTAACTTAATAGTGAAACTCAGTCAGGATGGGAAAGGATGTAGCGGATTTGTAAATGTATATGGATTTCACTTCCCTCAGCCTTTTGGAAGTTCTAAGCATTGAAACTGGATACTAAGCACATGCATCTGAGTGTGTTACATCAAATGCCAGATAGTTTTATAAAAGGCAAATGCACCAAACTATTCTTCTTCCCCTTCTCTGGTCACATAGCTAAGAATGCAATGTTCTTTCTGCCAAATTAGGAAACAAAAACAGCACAATTATTTTGACTTTTCAGCTGACGAAGTGTGTAACGTATAATCAAAATCAAGTTGTTAGGTCTTTAACCTCCACGTCCAAACACAGATAATTGTTTAATATTGAAGAAGCTTATAAAAGAACCAAGGTTTTCACTCCAAATAATAAAACGGTCTGCAGTTTGAGTTGATGGAATTTAACAACAAGTTCTAATTTCTTTAGCAACATTACCACAAAAGGTTGTCTCCATTTATCTCAATAAATTTGTCACTAAGGTTTCAGCAGTGAAGGACAGGAGTAAACAAGAAGATTCTTCCAATCAAGCCGATTAGATATATGGTGAAAGGGGCACTTTGGATGATGGGCACCCCCACATGCTTGGCTATGGGCAATAAATTTCATATAAATCATGGCACATTATCACAAAAATCTCCTTGCTGGAAGAATACAAACAAACAAATATCCTTAGAACATCCATTATATCTACCAACCTCTGCAAAGTTTAAGCAGAGAAGCTCAAACAGAGAGACATCTAGGGTGGTGGTTTCGGTCAACAGATAATCACCCAATGAAAGTTCTGATCCTTGCCTTTACATGAAGTCAGTAATGTCAATGAAATGACAAATAATTTGAGAACCACAATGAGTATCAAACAAGAAAATAGTAATATTAGTTTTCAAGTCAGTTTCAACTCTTGATAATACTGTTGCATAAAGGAACTATTTTCAAGATTTAAAATGCAATAATCTGTCTACAAGATCAAACTTCATGTTGCTACACATCTGTCTCAGAGTCAGAGATGTACAGCATGGAAACAGACCCTTCGGTGCAACTCATCCATGCCAACCAGATATCCTAACCTAATCTCATCCCATTTGCCAGCACTTGGCCCATATCCCTCTAAACCCTTCCTATTCATATACCCATTCAGATGCCTTTTAAATGCTGTAATTGTACCAGCCTCCACAACTTCCTCTGGCAGCTCATTCCACATACACACCACCCTCTGTGTGAAGAAGTTGCCCCTGAGGTCCCTTTTAAATCTTTCCCCTCTCACCCTAAACCTATGCCCTCTAGTTCTGGACTCCCCCACACCAGGGATAAGACCTTGTCTATTTACCCTATCCATTGTCAACATTATCCAGTGTAAATCAACACGTCTGCATTTCCAGTATAAACTACAACTGCAATGATACCATCCCACCAGCAATGGCACTGTAATGCTTCAGTTCCAAAACTCAGCTTCATAGAAAACCACAACGGATAACAGGATATCAATTATACATTGCAGGATCCCAAATTCCTGAAGGTTTTGGGATTAAACTACACATCAAACATATGATGTCTTAAATACAAATACGGATGAAACTATATCTGTATGCCTTATCTCGCAGCTTCTGAGCTTACACCATCTTTTTGACTTCATTATTTCATGGGTCATGGATGCTGCTGACAAGATGAGTATATTTGCCAATCATTTACTGCCCTTGAGCTAAGGCTTGCTATACCATTTCAGAGGGCAGAGTAGACTCCACCACATTGCGATTGCCTGCAGTCATACGTACCAGTCATACCAATTAAGGATGGTAAATTTTCCTCCCTGAAGGAGATTAGCAACCCACAAGGGATTTTACACCAATCAATAGTGTTACGGCATCATTACTGAAACTCGATAAAAGCTACTATAGTGGATTTAAACCTGTATTTCCAAAGGATTAGTCTGAGCTTCTGGATTACTTGAGAAGTTGACTTGGCCTGTGAGATAACATGGAAGATTGCAAAATAAATGAAAAATGTAGAATCTAATAGAGTCATAGAGATGTACAAATTGAATCAAATTATGCAAAAAGAAATTAACATGGATTTGTCTGAAGTGAGTGTACAGAATAGCTTAGGGTTGGTCTTTGCAGGTCTATAATTGATGTATCTGTTGGAGACTAGGTACCATACAGGAGTTAACAGATAACATGCCATGATGTGAAGTCTTGAATGAGAGGTGTGATTCAGCCCTTAGCAAGATGCACTTTTCAATAAAGACCTGGGAATGGAAAGACCGATCAAATTGACATGGTGTAGCATTCAGCATTCAGAACTAGCAGATTACCAAAGGTTAAAAAGATGTGATGAGCAAATGAGGGAACTAGGAAGAGGAAAACAAAAACTGAAGGTAAAGGACATAATAATATCATAAAGGGAGAAAATTGGAGTGAGAAATCTAATAGCAAAGGAAAAATAAATTAACACATGTTACAACTGAAACATCTCCTTCGTGCTAAGCGAAATAAAAAAGTGTCAGTTTGACTCAATTTGTAGCACTTGTCTAAATCAGAATGTCATGGTTTGAGTCCTTGGAAATAACAATCTGGGTTGGCACACAGAGTGCGAGTGAGGGATGGAAGGACTGACAGTAACAGTGACAGAAAGAAATAAAAGAGTTCCATTACTACATACATTCTATCTTAACCAATGTTATTAAGAAAAAATATTTCATTAATTTCAGCGCTCCAAGCAAATTCGTGTCAATCTCCCTGTTGTACATCAGCGGTTACATTTTAAAAGTAGTAATTAGTTGTAACAATCTTTAGAATGCCCAGTTTCTTTTAGGATTGGTAGAAATGCAAAGTTCTTTCTTTGCTGGATGTGCCACCTTTACAAGTCAGGTGTTAAATAGCATTGTGTCCATGTTAAAGTGGGTGTCGAGGTTCCCATAACACTAAGTATACTGGAGAATGGAGTTTCTCTGCTCATCCTGGTCACACCCATCTCTCAATAACTACCCCAATAATTGAAGAAGTTTGGATACATCAATGAGCTTTAACGAAACGTGTTCTTCGATGTGGATCTTCTAAAAGAAGCAGAGGTCTGTAGAGAATAGCAGATGCAGCTATAAACAGGAGGAAGCTGTGGCAAGAAAGGTAAATTGGGTTAACCTTTTCAGAGTGTGGTGCATGAATTGAATGAGCTGCCAAAGGAAGTAGTGGAGGCTGGTACAGTTACAATATTTAAAAGTCATCTGGATGGGTGCATTAATAGGAAGGGTTTGGAGGGATATGGGCCAAGTGCTGACAAATGGGATGACATTAATTTAGGATATCTGGTTGGCATGGACGAGCTGGACCAGAGTCTGTTTCCATGCTGTACAGGTCTATGGATGTGAAAGCCTTAGGCACCACAAAGGGGATGAAAAGTAGAATGAAGAATCAAGTACCAGTCAGACAATCATGCAAGGTAAAGGTAATAAGGAATAAGAGACATGATAATTAAGAAATCAGAAGTAATTATACTTTTTATTGAAGGACATTATTGGGCATGATATTTTTCTTTGGTTGCCAATTATGTGTGAAAATAAGCTGCAAGGTAATGACAAATTAATTAATATGCGCTGTACAGTGTGAGAATCAACTGAATGGGTAAGGAACTCTTACATATCCTGGCAACCCGACTGGGACTTCATTGCAAATTGAACTGGGGTCATGCACAGGTTGAATGCATCTGTTTAATGCATTGTCCAGATGGAACAATATGAAGAAATCTCATTGGGATCGAACTGCAGCTAAGGTCTTCACCTACAAATGGCTGCAAGTGTTGCAGAGAATGGTTTGATTTTTGCAGCTTCCATTATACAAGTAATGACAAGGCAGATCTAATTTTAAAAAATGTTAGTACTTGTATGCAGTGAAACATTGTTGATCCATTACCAGGATTAAAATGAATATAAATTGCAAGGAACTCAATGTCTCAGTTGGTAAGAATGCGAAGTCTTGCCTCCTTCAGAATTAAAATCAGAGTTATTACAGTGCAAAAGGAGATCATTCTGTGTACTGGAGCTGCGTCAGTATTATGACTCAGTGCCATTCTCCTGCCAAACCCTGAAGATTGTTTCCATTTAAATTATCGAATGCCCCCTGAATTTCTCAGTTAAGCTTCCTTTCACCACACTTCCAGACAGTGCATTCCAAACCATAATAAGTACTCTGGGGAAAAAAAAATAGTTCTTTCTCACATCATCTTGCTTCTTTTGTTAATTCTCTTATCTCTCAGGCCTCTTGTTCTCAATCCTTTCTCAAGAGGGAACACTTTCTTTTCTTCTTAAAATTCTGAGCCTTTTGCCAAAATAATTGCTAATTCCCCAAGTAATTATCAATCACATTAAATATATTTTTACAAGGCACTGACTAGCAAGGGAGGCAAAGGTTATTGTGGGTGGAAGGGAATGTGAAGTTGAAACCACAAATGGATTAGCTATGATCTAATTGAATGACAGAGCAGACTCAAACAGCTGAATGGCCAATTATTGCTTCAAATTTCAATGTTCATAATTACTTCAATTTATTCTGTGATGGTGGTTCTGTGGGACTGCATTTCATATTTCACACACTCAAAAATGTTTTGTTCCAACTTAGCTTCTGTTTTAACTTGAAATATATTTAGTTCAAATTGTATGCTCCCTTGTTTTAAATGATTTGACCAGAGAGGAGTTAAGCCCAACAGGCTCCATTCAGGAACTGCTTCAAATCTATAAATGACTAAATGAAAGAGTGATGAATTTATCAAGGCCACTGCCACATGTTGTGACAATAATCAGCATACAGATATTGATGGCCACAAGTTCTTTCCCAAACTTGGACAGGAAATTATATCACACTCAAAACGAACAACATGGCAAACTTCATCCCCATCTCAAAATCACACAGGGCAAGAAGAGCAGGGAGCCTGGCTAATTCGTCCCATCTCAACCAAATAGGATTGAGGCCATCTGGACAAAGTTGATGACGGATCACTGGATGCAAAATGTTAATACTGCTTTCTCTCCAGAGATGCTGCCAGAGCTGCTGAGTTTCTCCAGCAATTTCTCTTTTTGTTTCATATCTTCAGCATCCGCAGTATTTGGTTTTATTTTAGTGGACAAAGGTGGAGCTAGCTTGAACTCTAGGCCTGAGTCCCATCGTGATCAGTCATTCCGTGATTGTGCGTTACCACCAGATTTCTGGGATCCTTCCATACCACACACAGGTGTGGTGATTGGAGTACAAGTGAGCAGGAAATTGCAGAACCCCATCTGCAGGAATATTTCCAGGCAAGGAAGAAAATCTCAGCCATTAAGATGGTATACAGATGGATTAAAATAACATGGTAAACTACAATGGGAAGATTAATAAACTAATGCAGCATCTGCATTGGGAAGGCAAAGCTCTTCCGGGTGTCTGTGCCCAGCTCAGATGAACTGAATGACAATACAACAGTTTTGGAAGCAGGAAAGGTTGCCCAAGGTGCAAGCCTGGAATCTGCAACTACACACCCAGTCTCATACTCAGAGCTACGTAAGCTTCTTGCAATCATTTTCCCCCTCTCTCTGAGCCAGCAACCCACAAGCTAGAGAAGCAAAGCCACGTTGTCAGTTTTGCACGAACCTCTCTACAGGCTCGCTACAGAAGTACTGAGTACTGTCCATATCAGACAATGCAAATTTTCAGCAGCTGTCAAACCAGTACATTTAATGCCACAACAGCCTATCCAAACTGGGAAAGTTATGGAAGCTTTACAGATGGAAACATAGAATCGGCTTAGATTTTCTCGATAGTGTTCATACTCAGCAATGATTTGTCATGATAGAAATAGTGTTTATGGAATTATACACACTGAATGAGATCCCTCAGCACAACATGCCAGTAATCTGAAAGAGTATCCAATTAGTGCTAGCCCCTTGCTCTCATAGTCCTGCAATGTTTGCCATATCAAATATTTTATCCAATTGCCTTTTGAAATTATTATTGATTCTGTTCCACTGTCGAAAGTGCACACTAATCAGAACTTTCACTAATCCAAACAAAATTCTTTCGGCCCTTCCCTCAGATTCTTTTTACCAATTGCTTTTATTACTGACTCTCCTGCCAATGCAGACTAGCTTCTCCCTGGCTACTTTCTCCAAACGGGTCAATGTTTTAATGTCTGCGAAACCTTCCCTAATCATTTCCATTCTAAGATGAATAATTACACTTTCTTTCATGTCTCTCATGTTCTCAGCAATATTTGTACTACCTCTTAAATCAATAAAATATCCTGTATTGACTTTTAATGACACAACCTATATACACTAACAACAATTTACAATTAAAAATATAAAAACTGCTGAAAAGCAGTTTGTATTCTAAGTGTTAAGCAAATTAATGTATCAGTTGTTAGCTCCTCGGATGCCACCTGACCTGCTGTGCTTTTTCCAGCACCACACTTTATCGACTGACTTCTCCAGCAGCTGCAGTCCTCATTATCGCTCCGTTGTTAACAGGAGAATAGAGGGGTAAATGTTTGAACCTGGAGATATTCAGCCAAACTGCAACTTTAAACACCATATTTAACAGATGTCATTGTTTAATTTTATTTGAGGAACAACACATTTGCTCTCTCCACAGTTAGGTGGAATTCTGACATTTTGTTTGTTTAAGAATTTGAGGATCTGCAGCTTTTTACCCCCCCAGATGTAATACCGAAGTCAATCTCAGACTGAGATGTGCATTAGTGACAACACAGAGTCACTGAGTGAAGAAACAAAAGATTTGTGCCTATTTGTTGATCATGATGATATAGGAATGCCATGCAAATCTAACTTATAACTGAGTTATTCCTTCAATAGGCCCTTCTGCCTACAACCTTTTAAAGCTCAAATTTCTCCATGACCCAGCACTTACCGCCTGCTCTCCAGTATTGACATGGCCTTGTACTATGGACCTTGGCTCTGCACCTAGGCTTCTCAATAATCTACGCACTAAACAGAGCTCAGGGCACATGTTCCTGCCTCCAAAATGATGCCAGGATGAAAAACGCAGGGCTGAAAAAAGCTTACTTGCCACTTTTAAAACCAATTAGTACAAAAAAAAGAGCAGGCCTGGCCAACGAGCAATGCACGAAACCTTATTCGCTTCATAACAAATCTTTTTCACTTCGATTGAGCTGGTGTGAAATGAACGGGCCGTCTACCAATTTAATTGAAGTAGAAGTGCACAAAGAGCAGCGAACTGCGCAATTAAGAAAGATTTGAAAACTGTTAGCATTAACCATCTGGGTGCCTTACTTCCACTGCATACGCCTGTTATATGCACAGTTCATCTGCAGAAATCAAAGAGATTACCAGGATACCGAATGACTGGAGTGAAAACGTAGACAGGGACTGCAGCAGGTTTAAAAAAAAAAGCCAGAGGAAAAGCATAGTAATGCCAACAATGCTACAAGGGCTACAGTGAGAACCGAAAAACAAACCAAGCGAAAACTGCAAAGCCTCAATTGCTCTTTAACTGCTATTTAAGGCCATAGCACAATCAATTGAATGAAAAAAAAGGGCCGTGGCTTTTTTTTAACCTATTGTTTTACAACAGAAGATGTACCTGCCTCCAATGTCAATCTAGGATTCCAAGGGCCAGGTAAACCCCCTATTGGCAAAGAATGGCACAACTTATGTAGCTATGGTGACCAATTCACCTCAAGACACAAAGGACTCAAACATTTTTAGAAATAAGCTAATGCAGACAGACACGAGGGGCTGAATGGTTTACTTCTGTGCTTCAATTTCTATAGCTTAGTATAGAAAAACACTGGATGAAAAAGACTGGACTTTATGTTCTGTGGGGAGACAAGGAAGAGAATAATTCCTCAAAACCTCACGTTATAGGAAAAGATGCTAATCAGGATGAACTGAACAAGGTTTAGCAGACCACAGTGGAACAAAGTGGGTGAAGGCAGAGAACCAGTTTTTAATGGGGCAGTCTCACTGAAAACATTTTATCAAGGATAAGAAATGATAAAGCTGGGAATGTCAAGTACAATGCTTCCACTAGTACTTCAATGAGGATAACTGAGAGGGTGGGAAGGTGAAAACTTCTATATCAAGGCAATTGATAGCATCTGATTTCAACAGTACATATAGATTTTGACAATGAGGAAAGCAATTGATACATACAATAATGCCATGCAGTTTTACTGGTTCCAGACTGCTGCTGCAGATAGCAGTGGGACAGCAATTTGTGCTCACAAATCCAGAATGTTACAAGTGCAACAGATTAGGAACAGACAAGTGAATAAACCCAGTAACAATATTGGAGCAGCAATCAAAAATTGAACCTCATCTCTTTTTGAGCAACAGACTTGACCATATTTCTACAGCTCAGAGATATAACTATTTAGTTTAACTGAACAAACCATCAGTGTCCTTCCTAACCACGTGCTGTAATTGAGGGGTGGAAGAGGAAAGGGAAAGATGAAGGCACAGGGCAAAAATACCATAATTACTGTGAATGAAACTGTTATATCTATCATAATTTGATGTGACAACTATCCTGAAATCTTAGACACTCTGGAGACAGAACTTGATTTGAAAATTAAACCTCCATTCTTTGTAGTGGCAAGATATTCTCAGTGTTGACAGAGCAAAGAGCTGCAAAACGCATGATTAGCTTGGGCATGAAAAGGGATATGGTAACCAGACAGGCAAGTGTGATTAAGATTACTTGCTGCTCATAAACAGACAGGCTGAGCAGAATGATACATGCCTGAACCGTAACTTTCCTCTCTCAACTGGTTCACAGCTGAACCACAGGAAATACAGAAACTGTACACTGCTGCAATGTGGTTTATGTGATCTCAAAAACACTTCAAAACAATAGCGGTGACTATTTTCTCCTTCAATCAATGTCACTAAACTAGAATGCTTGGGAACTGTTGTATTATGGTTGGAGGGGCCTTGTTTTCTCTGTTGCATTTCTTACGCTCTAACAGTCTCTACATTGCAGCAGTGCTTCATTTGTTGCAAAGTATTCCAAGATATCCTGAAATCATGAAAGCTGATCCATGACTGCAATTTTGGTTGCAATTTTCAATTCTCTGAGTGAACTGATAATCACTGGAGGCAAACTGATAGAATACAGATTTAAAAATAAACTACAGTACAATCTTGTCACGTGCACAATAAGGACTGACTAAAGCCTATTTGTTACTGTAGACACACAGCAGTTTATTAGGTATGACAGGTAGTCATTAGAGAACTACAAACAAATAAAATATCCTGTTAGATTTCCATTTTTAGCAAATAGCTTTGGGTACTCAGTGAGATGTCCGGGAGCCACATTTAAGAATCCAAATTGCGTGGGACTTAAAATTTTCATCACTATAGGATCTGCTCATTTCAAGGAGGAATGCATGTAATTTTCTGGATGGAGTGGGAACAGATACATGTCGAATGGTTAAAGTGGGGCAAATGGATTACCAAAGATGCAAACATATTTGGAAACGTTCAGTGTTTAGGTTGTGGGGTCATTAGTGCTTCCTGAGTATATGAATTTTAAAATATTTTCCTGAAACCTTAACAGAGCTCTAGATTCACTGGGGCAACATTAACTGGGTAGTTCCACTCGAAACAGCTGCTCTCTTTTCCTGAGCTGACCATGAGACACCAGGGTGTGGGGTATTCAGTACAGCATTAACTTGTGCTACAATATATGACAGTCAGAGTTAAACTGCATGGAAACACACCCATTGGTCCAACCTGTGGACCCTAACCAGACATCCCAATCTAGTCCCATTTGCCAGCATTTGGCGCATATCCCTCTAAACCCTTCCTATTCATATACCCATCCAGATGCTTTTTAAATGTTGCAGTTTGTACCAGCCTCCACCATTCCTTTGACAATTTGTTCTTTACACACATCACCATCTGCATGAAAAGATTACCCCTCAGTTCCTTTTATAATCTTTCCCCTCTCACCTTAAACCTACACCATCTAGTTTTGGACTCCGCCAGGGAAAAGACCTTATCTACTCACCTATGAGTTTATAAACCTCTATAACATCATCCCTCAGCCTCCGACGCTGCAGTGAAAGTAGCCCCAGCCTATTCAGTCTCCCCTTATAGCTTAAACCCTCCGACCCTCAAGCATTTCACAAAGGAATCAGATTCCTCAACTAGATTCAATTGGATGTGGAATTATTTATGCTCTGACCATGCTCCTTGTGAGGAGTCAGATTTCAAGACTCTGGCACAATGGCTCAGTGGTTAGCACTGCTGCCTCACAGCGTCAGGGACCTAGGCTCAATTCCAGCCTCGGGCGACTGACTGTGTGGAGTTTGCCCATTCTCCCAGTGTCTGCGTGAGTTTCCTCTAGGTGCTCCGGTTTCCTCCCACAGTCCAAAGATGTGCAGGTCAGGTGAACTGACCACGCTAAATTGCCCATAACATCAGGTGCTCTAGTCAGAGGGAATTGGGTTACTCTTTGGAGGATCGGTGTGGACTTGTTGGGCCGAAGGGCCTATTTCCACACTGTGGGGAATCTAATCTAATCTAATCAAAATGAACTGTAGGGAAGGGGATAAATGAGTTGGAAAGGCCACTGCAGGGGGCAATTTTTTTTGGCATTCAGGGAGCAACTTTAAATCCTCATTATTTTGGATCACTGCTGCTTTAAAAAGGCTAAGGTACTCATCACAAACACACAGTAACAGGTAAAGGTAACACATGCATCTGAAAACAGCTGTTCAGATTTACAGCTCAAGCTGTTCAGCATTCAAGTCCCAAACCAGATTGTTAAATGGCCGGACTAACACTCAAACTGTATGTTTCAGGTTGGATGGGTAGCATTAGACCAGTTTTTCATCCTTCTGTGTGAGAACTAACATTTCATCGTGCACAAATGAGCAAATCAGAAATGCAGTCAAGGTACGATTCAGACTGTACTCTCTCGAATTGGAAGCACTGACGTAAAAAAATGATACTAAGGAGGAACAATCAGAACCCTTGCATTAAATGTCACTAGTATTTTTGCCATAAATAATTCCTGGAATGAATTTTGTTGGAAAATCTGGGTAGTGGGTAAGGACAGGACAATGTTTACTGCCATATCCAAATACCATTCACTATCCAAACTCACTACCAACTGCAACTCTGTAATATATCAACAGCATTTCAGAGCAAGTGAAAACGAAGCCTAGCTCGACCTCTAGAAACACACAGAAAACTGCAGGAGGATTCATTTAGCAAGTCGTTCCTGTAGACACTGAATAAAGCACCTATGTTTTGAGCAAGATCCTCATTTACTGTCAACAACTGTGTATCAGACAGAAGGTCACTGAGGATCCTTTTTACAAGATGCAGGATTATAATTTCACTTATGTAAAAGGCAAGAGAGAGAGAGATTATTATAGAATCCCAACAGAGTATACAGAAGCAATTTTGCCCATCAATCTGCACTGATCCGCCAAAGAGCAGCACACCTAGACCCAGGTCCACCCACTTTATCCCTGTAACCCACATTTACCATTCTTAATCCACCCAGTTTGTAAATCCCTCAAAACTACAGGACAATTTAGCTTGGCTAATCCACTTAACCTGCATATTTTTAACTGTGGAAGGAAACTAGAGTACCCTGCAGAAACCCATGCAGAATCCAGGAGAATGTGCAAACTCCATAGAGCCAGTTGTCTGAGGTTAGAATCGAACCCAGGTCCCTAACACTGTGAGGCAGCAGGGCTAACCACTGTGCCATGTCACCCAATGGTTGAGGTACAGCACTGGGATCTTTACAAGGAGAACCAGGTTTCAGGTTAGTTCAACAAGAAGCTGTGACAAACAAAAAGAGCATTCATTGTTCCTCAAGCTGTCTGTTCAGGGGAGTTGTTTAGATGCAAAAAAAAAATGTGCAACTCAGAATGTCAGTCGGACAAAGGTAAACTTTTAAAAAGTCTTATTTTTCACCTTGATCTGTCCATAATTGATATCCTACATAATGCTGAAAACCCTGAACAGAATCACCTTCTGATTTGCCTTATCCTAACGAAAGATACACCAGCTTTTTCCCATGTGGTCATACCTCTGTAAATGACATCTATACTTGCTCCATTGTCCTCAACATTCCTCAAGGCAGGGCAATTAACACCAAATGCAAGATTCTAATTGAGACCCAATCATTTATTTTGCACAGCTAACTCTTTCCCATTTTGCTGAAAGACAAAATGCAGCTAATCTCCGGTGGTGTTACCTGGACGTTGAGAACCATCATGTGATGTGTTCTCACCACTTGTGCTTTTTTTGGGGTGGGGTGGGGTGGAGCAGGGGGGTGGCAGAGAAAGAGCAGGTAGGTGCAATCCATAGCCAGAATTTTGAGAAGCTGCGCAAACAAGAAGTCACATTGATGTTTCGGGCAAAAGCCTTTCATCAGAATCTGGCATTCCTGATGAAAGGCTCTTGTCCGAAATGTAATTTCTCTGCTCCTCGGATGCTGCCTGACCTGCTGTGCTTTTCCAGCACCACACTCTTGACTCTGATCTCCAGCATCTGCAGTTCTCACTTTCGCCTAGTAATACAAAATAGGCCAGCAATGCCCACAGCCCATGCAAGAATAAAGAATATTGTTTTCCTTCAGACACAAAGTGATTAAGGAACCTCTTTAGCTTATTTAGAAATGGCAATAGGCAGAGGACATGCCAAGCAAACACAGAAGTTGTTTGTTCATGCCATCAAGATCATGATGTTTACACTATTTGTAGTATCTCATCTGCCACTCTATTCTTTTGTTACCTCTACACTTGATTATTCCAATGTATTCCTAGCCAGCCTTTGACATTTCACTCTGTAAACTTGATATCGGCCAAAACTCTGCTGCTCAGGTCCCAGCCTGTAACAAGTCCTGCACAAACCCTCAGGTTCTTGTGGACCTATGCAGGCCCATCTTTTAAGCATACCAAGTTTAAAATTCACATCCAAGTCTTCAAATCTCTTCACTGTTTTACTCCATCCCTTCTCCATTACCAGTTCGTATCCCTCGACCCTCCTTTAACTCAGACTTCTGGAGCATCCAATTTTAATTGCTCTATCACTGGTATGACTCTGCTATCAGACATACAGACTATCAACTCGGAAGTAATACTTCAAACATCTCCATTGTTGTTTTTATTCCTTTAAGGCATTTCTTACATTTTTTTTGATCAAGTTTTGGATTCTTCCCTAATATCCGCACATAAATCCATACAACCTAAGAGCAGGAGTAGTTCGAGATTAGTCCACCATATGGTTATGGCTTATCTGGTGTTCTGAATAGCATATTTCCAAGCCATTCCTAATACCCTTTTATAAATCAGTTTATATAATAAAAATCTACCTACCTTCGATGACCCTACTTCTAACATCTGAGGCAGAGACTTCAAACTCTCAACTCTCCGAAAAAAATATTATCCTCATCTCTGTATTAAAAGCATGTTCTTTAAATTTTAAGTGTCCTCTAGTTTTGGATTCACTCACATCAAGAAACAATTTTTATATCCACATTGTCGAGCCTATTCAGAATCTTATATACTTCAATCAAGTCACCCATCACTCTTCTAAATCCCAATGTAAGCATAGAGTCAGAGATTCTGGGTTAGTGGTGCTGGAAGAGCACAGCAGTTCAGGCAGCATTCAAGGAGCAGTGCTCCTCTTCCAGCACCACTAATCCAGAATCTGCTTTCCAGCATCTGCAGTCATTGTTTTTACATAGAGTCAGAAAATGTACAGCACAGGAACAGACCCTTCGGTCCAACTCGTCCACGCCAACCAGATATCCCAACTTAATCTAGTCCCATTTGCCAGCACTTGTCCCATACCCCTCTAAACCCTTCCTATTCATTATACCCATCCAGATGCCCTTTAAAATGTTGCAATTATACCAGCCTCCACCACTTCCTCTGACAGCTCATTCCACACGTCCAACTTTTCCTCGCAATACCTTTACATTTGAAGTACCAATCCTGTAAACCTATTCTGAATCACCCATGATGTACTTACAGTCTTCTTTAGTAAGGAGACCAAAATCTCTCAGTATTCGAGATGTAGTTTCAACAATGTTCTATATAATTATAGCATAAAATCCTTTATGTTCAATTCCTGTCACGATAAAGGAAAATATTCTACTAACCCGTAACACTGCCATTTTCCCCCCAACAATGCTCTTTTCAAATAGTTTGACATGTTTTATTCCATTAAAACTCAGAATATAAAGTCAAATCATCATGGTTAGAGATGATAATGCACAGCCTTTCCCACTGCCTTCCAGGCTCTAAACCACAATAACTATTTCCCTCTAATTTCATATGGTAACATAGTAACTTGCCATTTTTAAAGTTGATTCACAATCACCCCTAAGTGGAGCCATTCTTGACAAGGCATACTCCGTGGTGCTGTAAACTGCAAATTGTGCCAACCCAAAAAGGTGTGAAACCCTTCAGTTGCAGAATTAAGACACCCTGGTGCAAAGTGTCACTTAAAAAACAGCACTCAACTCAAATGACCATTTATCTGTATTATTAATCAAACATCCAATTGAGTAAATGCCAGCAAATTAAATGGTGGGTAAAAAGCAACAATGAAAAAAGAATGCCAACTCCCCTCAGTGAATTCACTAATTCTGCTCTGGAACATGCAAATTATCATTCTTGGAGGTGCTGTTTAGCTTTGCTGCAAGTTTTCAGAAGGAGGTTGGGAGGTAATACTGCAACTTGACGGCACCTTCGATTCTACCTGTCGAAGATAGTTGGTTTGATAATTTTGTGGGTTCAAGATCTAGAGTGGTATTTTCAGCCGCTACGTATAAAAGAGACCTAAGGGGCAACTTTTTCACGCAGAGGGTGGTACATGTATGGAATGAGCTGCCAGAGGAAGTGGTGGAGGCTGGTACAATTGCAACATTTAAAAGGCATTTGGATGGGTATATGAATAGGAAGCGTTTGGAGGGATGTGGGCCAGGTGCTGGCAGGTGGGACTGGATTGGGTTGGGGTGTCTGGTCGGCATGGATGGGTTGGACCGAGGGGTCTGTTTCCATGCTGTAGATCTCAATGACTCTATGACCTGGTAACACAGTTAACACAGTACGGATGCCATTGTTAAATGATGCCTGCATTGCACTTTCTCCACCAGGGAATCTATTCAGCACAAAATGCCAATACTCAATTTTCAATGCTTCAACATAACTTCTTCCCACATCACAAAAAAAGAACAATCTGTACTCGAATTAAACTTAAACTGCACACCCACACTATTATTCTAAAGAGAGCATTAATTGTAAATTAACTGAGAATAATTACACCAACACTGATTAATACAAAATTGGATTTTAAACGACAAAACAACGTATCCCATAAAATCCACTACAAGAATGGACTTAATGTTATTCCTCACATTGTTTTGGAACTGAACAAAGCAGTATAATGAAATGTCAACACTTCCAAAGCAAATATCAAAATATTGAACAGAGAATTTTAATAAATAATTTTTTCCCATCACAAAGAGGTAAAAACTTGCCAGTCAACTTCACCTTCCTCACAAAGAGTTTCTCACCTTTTTGGATTGGCACAATTTGCAGCAAACAGCGGCATGGTGTAAGTCTGGTCAAGAATTGCTTCACTTTGGGGTGATTGTGATTCAACTTTAAAATCAGCAAATTAATACGTTACCATATGAAATTAGAGGGAAATAGTTATTGTGGTTTAGAGCCTGGAAGGCAGTGGGAAAGACCATGCATTATTGTTTCTAACTATGATGACTTCACTTTATATTCCACCTTTAATATCTCACAAAGTTATAAATCACAGAACACCAGGTTATAGTCTAACAGGTTTAATTGCAAGCATGAGCTTTCGAAGCGCTGCTCTACCTGATGAAGGAGCGTCGCTCCGAAAGCTAGTGCTTGCAATTAAACCTGTTGGACTATAACCTGGTGTTTTGTGATTTTTAACTTTGTACACCCCAGTCCAACACCGGCATCTCCACATCATTAATACTTCACAGTTAATATTGAATATAACAAAGTTTACATTCTATTTGAATATAGCAGCAAGTACCAAAGCATACGAGGCAATTTTTTTCCTCCCGCCAAGGGGCTTCCACATTCCGCTAGTAAATTTGGAGCAATTTTTACACATGCCAATGTACATTCTATTGAATGCAATTTTAGCAAGAAACAGTTTCAAAACTATACAATAATTCCATGGGAAATGAAAGGCAGAATTTAAAGAAAGAATGAATATTCTATTCACTGATAAATGTAATTGGCACTGCAGTGCTTCCAAATTCACAAAATGATAGGGTCTGAGTCCACTGCCACGATTTCAAATTAAACAGTCAGTTCCTGTGGAGGCTTTTTGTAAAAGATTTTACTTTCTCTTTTGGGGAAAGGGAGCAGAGAAATGAATGAAAAAGTATCCTGCTCCTTTCATCCATTTCCCCAGGGGCTGCTTCAGAATTGATTGGTGACCCAGGTTCTCGACCTGCAATTGTCAGTCTGGGGAGATTGGTGCCACAATGGCAGAACCACACAAATACAATGCACACACACCTACCTGTACAATATCCAAGACCATTCCAGCTGCCACTGTCCCAAAGCCTGCCAGCAGGAAAGGGAACACAACCTGCAGTCCTATAGAGAAAGACGTCTCTTTAAGGGTATCATGACCCCGAGTTGGGTCAGTGCTGATATCATCGCTATCAATACTTTGGCTGCCATTCTCCAGAAGGGCATCTTCTTCCCTTAAACCTTTGGCATTGGCACGAGAGTCTCTCACTACAGTCTCTACCCTTTCACCCTGTTCTCTCTCTTCTGTTAAATAGTCTGAGGTTTCCACCAGTTCCTTGGAGGAATTAGGAGTTACAGAAATGGCAAATTCATCAGGGCTGCCAACGACCGGATAGGCATTTCCATTGGCATGGTAAAGGGGGCCCAGCTCTTTCTGTTCCATAGAGTTAGACATAGCGAATTCACAATCTTCCAGATATCATAACGTTTCACCTTGTTTTCTGGTTTCAAATATTAACAAGTTTATAAAATGTTTGTTCTCCTCCCCCACTCAAAATAATAAAGGCAGGCTCTGTAGGTTTTGTTTGCAAAACAGAAGATTTATGTTATGAATGATTCTTTTCAGCTTGTAGTTCCACAATGAATTTGGCAGAACTGCATTTCCTCCAGAAGCAGCTTCATGATGAAAATATACCTTTTCAACACGTGGCAAAAAAAATCTCCCAGTGCAACGACGTGAGACTGACGGACTTTTTATTCCCCAGTGGTCAGCCCGACGTGAGAAATCGGTACAATCTCTCTGTGAATAGAAGGAAAAAGATACATTAAAATCTAACCCTGAATAACATCTTTGGGGAAAGGAGGGAGCGAACTTGACAAGCTGCATTTTGTTAGGAGCCAGCCGAACACACTCAACGGGAGTCAGTCAGGAAATAAAAGCCGGCAGCCAACATTTGGAAATTTATCTTTCGCCCACTCCAATAATAAATAAGCTAAACTGGGACAAACAAAAATAAATTCCTCTGACAAAACCCTGGGGTAGAAATAAAACAGAAAGCAAGATCGACTTGCAGTTCCAGTCATTACTGAGCGTTACCTGAACTGTCAGTCAAAAACAAAATTTCCTCTAACTCAGATCTCGAGTCAAACGTTCTCTATCTCCCAGTTATCAAACAGTCTGTAAAGTTCCCTCCTTTGATCTCCAAAGGTGTCTCCTTTTTATTAGGAAAAAGGAAGGAGATACAAACTGTGGCCTCACTTTACCCTGTCAGTTGCCTGGCTGGAATGAAGCCTCCCGCAGTCTCCTGTCCCTGTGTCTCTCACCGTCTCTTGCTCCTTCCTTTTGGGGTTTTCTCTTCTCCCCACCCACGCCCACACACACACACATATATATATATATATATATATATAGTGGGGGGGGGGGGGGGGGGAGTCGAGAGTGACAGATTGAGACACCTCGTTCCCTTTCTGCGGGTTAAAGTGTTACCTGCTGGAGGATGTGAGGCGTTGACGACCATCACTCATTAACCGGCAGTTGAACGAGCCGCTGTGTAACAGGGCCTTCCCCTCCACTCCCCCTGTATCTACCCCCCACCCCCCCCACCTATTCTTCTTTTTCCTCCTCGCTTCCCCTCCCCGTTCGGCGCCAAGCTACGAACCTCCAACGACTGCCATCAGCACGACCCCGCACAGGCGCACGGCGGGGAGGCGGTGCCAGTCACCTGTCACCAACGACATCACTGCTCACCAATCAGAACGCCCGCCAGCTTGATGGGCAGGCCACAAACCGATCAGAGCTGCTGGCTATGTGGAAGGAGCCTCCCCCACCCGAACGTCACAGAGAGATTGGAACTCCATGTACTGTATCTAAGAATGTAGCAAATTGAGAAAAGTTTGTGTTCGTGACTCAGACCCGGCAGGAATTGGACAGTAGAAGATTAGGATTCAGTAACTATTTAGGACTTACCATTAATATGCAGGCAGATTGCCAACTCAAGTTGAATTGTATATTTTTTAGTTATTTTTCTTTACAGGCAGGGACTACATGCGCAGTGAATAATAGGCTTCTGGATGGGTATATGAATAGGAAGGGATATGGGCCAAGTGCTGACAAATGGGACTAGATTAATTTAGGATATTTGGTTGGCATGGACAAGTTAGACCAAAGGGTCTGTTTCCGTGCTGTATGACATGGGTGGCAAACTGAGCTGTGCGATGAGTCTGGTTTGTATCTGGAGCACAGAAAATGTAATAATATCATTGGAGTTGAGGGCTCTTCCAAAGGTAGAGATACAGTGCACAAAACACACTACTTGGGCCTCTTGTAGCATTGTGGTATGATGCTTACCTCGGGGGAAGGAGGCCTAGGTTCAAGTCCCACCTGCTCCAGAGGTATCTAATAACATTTCTGACTGATTGATTTGGAAAATCTCTATATACAGGGTAAATCTCTGTATACAAGTCATTACTGAGTACAGGAATTGGGAAGTCATGTTGCGGCTGTACAGGACATTGGTTAGACCACTGTTGGAATATTGCGTGCATTTCTGGTCTCCTTCCTATCGGAAAGATGTTGTGAAACTTGAAAGGGTTCAGAAAAGATTTAGATTATATTACCTACAGTGTCGAAACAGGCCCTTCGGCCCAAAAGTCCACACCGACCCTCCGAAGAGCAACCCACCCCCTACATTTACTGCTGACTAATCCACCTAACACTACAGGCAATTTAACATAGCCAATTCACCTAACCTGCACATCTTTGGACTGTGGGAGGAAACCGGAACACCTGGAGGAAACCCATGCGGACACAGGGAAAATCTGCAAACTCCACACAGACAGTTGCCCGAGGCAGGAATTGAACTCGGATCTCTGGCGCTGTGTGGCAGCAGTGCTAACCACTGAGCCTACAAGACTGTTGCTAGGATTGGAGGATTTGCGCTATAGGGAGAGGCTGAATAGGCTGGGGCTGTTTTCCCTGGAGCGTCGGAGGCTGAGGGGTGACCTTATAGAGGTTTACAAAATAATGAGGGGCATGGATAGGGTAAATAGTCAAAGCCCTTCCTGAAGAAGGGCTCATGCCCGAAACATTGATTCTCCTGCTCCTTGGATGCTGCCTGACCTGCTGCACTTTTCCAACAACACATTTTCAGCTCTAAATAGACAAAGTGTCTTCCCTGGGGTCGGGGAGTCCAGAACTACAGGGCATAGGTTTAGGGTGAGAGGGGAAAGATATAAAAGAGACCTAAGGGGCAGCTTTTTCACACAGAGGGTGGTACGTGTATGCAATGAGCTGCCAGAGGAAGTGGTGGAGGCTGGTACAATTGCAACATTTAAAAGGCATTTGGATGGGTATATGAATAGGAAGGGTTTAGAGGGATTGGGCCGGGTGCTGGCAGGTGGGACTAGATTGGGTTGGGATATGTGGTCGGCATGGACGGATTGGACCGAAGGGTCTGTTTCCGTGCTGTACATCTCTATGACTCTAAAAGTTCAAGAGTATCAGGAAGCAAAAGACAATTCATATCTAACCAATTAATAGAAGTTCAAGGAAGTAATGTGCTGTGAATAAAGGAGGACCAGTGGATGTACTGTACTAATTTCAGAAGACATTGACAAGGTGCTGTATTGCAGATTTTTGCAGAAAATAAAAGCTCATAATGGGGGTAACATCCTGGCATTGATGGCACCTTAGCTAGTTAACAGGAAATGAAGTAGGCATAAATGGGTCATTTTCTGGTTTGCAATGTGTAAGGAGGAGTGTGCCATAGGGATCAGTGTGGAGCCTCAACTATTTAAAGTTGTAATTCTTTTGGAAGCTATTCAAATAAGGTGTACTGGACAAATACCTGGAATGGAGGGGGATATGTGTGTGTGTGTGTGCGGGGGGGGGGGGGGGGGGTCTGCGGAGGGGAAGTCTTATCAGGAAAGTTGGAAATGCTAGGCTTGTGTCCACTGGACTTTAGAAGAATAAGGTCACTTGTTTGTAATGTATAAAATGCTGACAGCATGGGCATTTCTTCTTGTGAGAGAATCTAGAATATGTGGTCACTGTTTAAAAGTAAAAAGCTGCCCATTTAAGATCGAAATGGGGAGAATTATTTTCTCACAGAAGGTTGTGGCTCTTTGGACTGCTCTTCCTCAAAGGACAATGGAACCAGAGTCTTTCAATATTTTTAAAGGCAGAAATATACAGATAGATAGATAGATTCGTGATAAGTGAAGAGGGTGAAAGGTTCTTAGAGTAGGTGAGAATGTGGAGTAATCAGATCAGCCATGAATGTAATAAATAGTGGAGCATACTCAAAGGGCCTATTCCGGCTGTATATTTATATGTTCCCATTTGTGAATCAGTCTAATTAATGGTAATAAAGAAACTGTGGAAAGTGGGGCCTACAAGAATGGAGGAAGTGTAGATGATTGATGATTTCAAAAGAAAATTATATGGGCATATAAGAGAAAGAAATCTTTGGGGCTCTTTAGAATAAAGTGTGGAAATAGGCAGATTGTATAGAGAATTAACATAGACTTGATGCATCAAATTACCTCCTACCGCATTATAATTACTTTGTGGCACAGAAGGCAGCCATTCAGTCCATTACGTCAAGGCCAACTCAACAGAGCTATGTAGTCAAACCTGCCTTTCAGATCTTGGTCTGTGATCCTGTGGTTTACAGCACCTCAAATGTAAATTCCAATTTTAAAAAAATGTGATAAGGATTTCTGACTGTAACTCCCTTTAAAACATTGAGTACTAGATATCACCCTTTGGATGAAACACAAATTAACCATGACAATAGCAGGATGTGCCAGCTTTAGTCTTCAACGTGTGCTGTGTTATCCAATCTCAACAGGAGCACAAAAACTGATGTCAAATTCCCTTCCCACAACAAAGAATGTCAAACAAGTGTTCCATTCTTCATTAATTTGATGTGGTCCCCTCTTTTAAAAACATGTTGGATGAATTAGGTTTAACTGCAGTGGTCTTTACAGTTGAGTAACCTTACTGCTAGGTGCTCAATGGCAAACAAATTACTACTTGACTAATAAAAAGAAAAAATTTAACTTGCTGTAACACTGAAGAAAAAGGTCTTGTTACATTGCAGGTTCTTTGTCATTGCTGAGTTCAATCCCACTCCATCAAGGTTAACACTGTATGAATTATTGCATTGTTGGAGATGGACCAGCCAAGGTGCTTACTATCCTTTTTAGAGGATGTAAACAATTCCACAATGCTATTTTGAAGAAGAACAGGGGAATTATCCCTGCGGTATAAACAGCAAATTCTGGAGATAGCCAGCAGATCCATTAGCATCTGTTGAGAGATGTTGGCATCAATGACCTTCTTAGTGTGTTCAGTAGTCAACCACCTGAAACATGAACTCTGCTTCTCCTTCCATAGTCTGTCAGACCTGCTGATTGCCCTTAGTATTTGCTGTCTTTATTTAAGACATCTAGCACCTGCAGTATTTAACTGCTGAGTTCTCCCCAATATTCTGGCCTATACTTAGCCCTCAATCAGCATCAATTAACAGCTTGTCTGGTTATTACCGTTGTTTTTGTGAATTTGTTGTACAGATTTAACTTCTGCATTTCCTGTATTACAACAATGACTACTTTTCAAAACTACTGTACTTCATTCACTGTAAAGTGCTTTGAAAATCCCAATGATCGTGAAAAGTGCTGTATCAATGCAAACGCTTTGGTCTTCTTTCTCACGTATCCTTTAAGAAAGCTGTAACAAAACAAGATTAGACAAAAGTATTACTTAACAAGAGAAAGCTAATGTTGCCGAAATTAATATGTTGAAGAGTTGGGGTTAGGCTGATACATTGCAAACATATAATACTGTACACGTGCTAAACAAACCTGTGTGCTGGGCAAGAATGAAAGATGCATTCCCATCTCAGCAGCTGGTAAAAAGGACACTGCTGCACTGGACCATCAGGATTGAATGGTCTGCTTAGTTTCTTAAAATAAAATGACTTTCACAAACACATTCCTTTTGCTTTGGCGCCAGCCATAAATATAATTATTTTCTATGCCACAAAGAATGGAACTGTTGCCAAGGGCATGCAGCATGGCCCAATGCGTACAACAATGTGAAACAGCGATCATGTTTGCCAAAATGAGCAAATAATAGGACATGGAAAATTCTGGTATGAACATGTACAGGATGCATGCCTGAATGAGCACAAAGCATCATTTTTGTTCCCATCTAAATCTGACTCACTACAGATTGTTCTGGTTAATTGGGTCACTTGGGTTCAGCACTTCTTTTAGCAGAATAAATAATCAGAGCAGGAAACCTGAGCTGGACTTTGTTTCCATATTGTTGTCCATCACCCAACCAAAACACATATTAATGTTCCTTCCTTGGTAACAGGTTAACTATACTGTAAACTCTTTGTAAAATATTGTACATGTAACACCAAAGCATCACAGTATGATGTGCCCCACTGCTATGGTTGGTTGCAGTTAACTTTAGATGCACTACAAAGATGCACCAAGTTTATCTAATAATACGGAAAAAAATTTGAAGCAACAAGTGTAATTCCCATATTTCCCATTTAATTGGTCCATTTTGTAAAATTCACTTCCTTGCCTCAGCCATCATTTTAGTATAAAACAATAAGGAAAACTTTGAGGCGAAATGGGTAAAATAGACAATTGATTAGGAACTGCTGGCTAAAGAAATGCCAATATGGATTTAATTTTGATTTGGCGATGCCAGTGTTGGACTGGGGTGTACAAAGTTAAAAATCACACAACACCAGGTTATAGATAAACAGGTTCAATTGGAAGCATTAGCTTTCGGAGCACTGCTCCTTCATCTGGTGGTTGTGGAGTACAACCTGAGTACTCCATAACCACCTGATGAAGAAGCAGCGCTCCGAAAGCCAGTGCTTCCAATTAAACCTGTTTATGTATAAGCTGGTGTTGTGTAATTTTTAACTTTGATTTAGTTTGCAGTTGCATAATATATAATGACAATGGAGTTGCTGACTGCTCATAACAATAAATCTCTACCATTTAAACTGCAATAGACAAGTGACATTCGGAGAAACTGCAGGAAAGCTTTGTGAACTATTTTTACAGAAGTCCCTCTTTCCCTATTAAACGTGTTACATTCATGATATATAATGTCTCAAATATAACGTAGTGTATCTCAAATTGTCATTTTAAAAAAAAAGAAATTAACAGTGACTGCTTCTACTATTTATTATGCATTTGACTTCAAGGACTGATCACTGCCCAAGTCCCCTACTCATGGAACCCTTTTGGGTATGACTAAGCACCTGATTGACCATGATCAACCCCTTTGGACTGGAATCGGACTAATCCCCGACCAAGTGTGGCAGTACCCCTTCTCCCTGATAAGATTCTGGATCAGTGGTGCTGGAAGAGCACAGCAATTCAGGCAGTATCCGAGGACAGGCAAAATCGATGTTTCGGGCAAAAGCCCTTCATCAGGAATAAAGGCAGAGAGACTGAAGCGTGGAGAGATAAGCTAGAGGAGGGTGGGGGTGGGGATAGAGTAGCATAGAGTACAATAGGTCAGTGGGGAAGGAGATGAAGGTGATAGGTCAGGGAGGAGAAGGTGGAGTGGATAGGTGAAAAAGGACCTAGGCAGGTCGGACAAGTCCGGACACGTCAGGGGATTGTGTTGCTGGAGGTTAGAAACTAGGATGAGGTGGGGGAAGGGGAAATGAGGAAACTGTTGAAATCCACATTGATGCCCTGGGGTTGAAGTGTTCCGAGGCGGAAGATGAGGTGTTCTTCTTCCATGCGTCTGGTGGTGAGGGAGCGGCGATGGAGGAGGCCCAGCACCTCCATGTCCTCCGCAGAGTGGGAGGGGGAGTTGAAATGTTGAGCCACGGGGCGATTTGGTTGATTGGTGCGGGTGTCCCGGAGATGTTCCCTAAAGCGCTCTGCTAGGAGGCGTCCAGTCTCCCCAATGTAGAGGAGACCGCATCGGGAGCAACGGATACAATAAATGATATTAGTGGATGTGCAGGTAAAACTTTGATGGATGTGGAAGGCTCCTTTAGGGCCTTGGATGGAGGTGAGGGAGGAGGTGTGGGCGCAGGTTTTACAGTTCCTGCGGTGGCAGGGAAAAGTGCCAGGATGGGAGGGTGGGTCGTAGGGGGGCGTGGACCTGACCAGGTAGTCACGGAGGGAACGGTCTTTGCGGAAGGCGGAGAGGGGTGGGGAGGGAAATATATCCCTGGTGGTGGGGTCTGTTTGGAGGTGGCGGAAATGTCGGCGGATGATTTGGTTTATGCGAAGGTTGGTAGGGTGGAAGGTGAGCACCAGGGGCGTTCTGTCCTTGTTGCGGTTGGAGGGGTTGGGTCTGAGGGCGGAGGTGCGGGATGTGGATGAGATGCGTTGGAGGGCATCTTTAACCACGTGGGAAGGGAAATTGCGGTCTCTAAAGAAGGAGGCCATCTGGTGTGTTCTATGGTGGAACTGCTCCTCCTGGGAGCAGATACGGTGGAGGCGGAGGAATTGGGAATACGGGATGGCATTTTTGCAAGAGGTAGGGTGGGAAGAGGTGTAATCCTGGTAGCTGTGGGAGTCGGTGGGTTTGTAGAAAATGTCAGTGTCAAGTCGGTCGTCACTGATGGAGATGGAGAGGTCCAGGAAGGGGAGGGAGGTGTCAGAGATGGTCCAGGTAAATTTGAGGTCAGGGTGGAATGTGTTGGTGAAGTTGATGAATTGCTCAACCTCCTCGCGGGAGCACGAGGTGGCGCCAATGCAGTCATCAATGTAGCGGATGAAGAGGTGGGGAGTGGTGCCGGTGTAATTACGGAAGATCAACTGCTCTGCGTAGCCAACAAAGAGACAGGCATAGCTGGGGCCCATACGTGTGCCCATGGCTACCCCTTTGGTCTGGAGGAAGTGGGAGGATTCAAAGGAGAAATTGTTAAGGGTGAGGACCAGTTCGGCCAAACGAATGAGAGTGTCGGTGGAGGGGTACTGTTGGGAACGTCTGGAGAGGAAAAAATGGAGGGCTTGGAGGCCCTGGTCATGGCGGATGGAGGTGTAGAGGGATTGGATATCCATGGTGAAGATGAGGCGTTGGGGGCCGGGGAAACGGAAGTCTTGGAGGAGGTGGAGGGCGTGGGTGGTGTCTCGAACGTATGTGGGGAGTTCCTGGACTAGGGGGGATAGGACAGTGTCGAGGTAGGTAGAGATGAGACTCACCTTTGTCCCCCTCCGTCCACGCATCAATGAATTTAATACACGCCGTGACATCGAACAATTCTTCCGTCGCCTTTTTGTTATTCTGTACTTTTGATTGTTGACAAGTAAAAGGACCTGTTTTAAAACAAAGGATTGTGGAAGGAATTGCTGCACTTTTAAAAATAAAGTTACTGAAACTCATCATAAGCTGTGTTTACTTGCTGCTTTTTTCAAGGGGATGGTACCAGGGGGTATATACAAAGTGTGATTTGGATTGTGATAGGTTGCTGATTAGTTTACGGAATCGTGACCAGTTATGTTTCACAAAGGCCATCAGCCTGACAACAACTAGCTGATTTGCTCCCAGGTAGCTCAACAGCTTGTGGATGTGAGTGATCTTGGCAGAAGCTTTTCAGGCTATTGAAAAGGCAGATGTGTGTTTCTCTCTCTCTCTCAACTAAAATGCTTAAAGCTTGAAGAAAGCCAATTTATTTTCTCTGACCTGTTCCAACTGAAGGACTTGGGAAACAAAATTAACACTCCATCACATTCATGGCAGCATTGAAAGGTTTCCCTTCAATTTGTTTTATCCTCCACTCATAACACTTCTTTTTCTGTTTGTGTGTGTGTGTCGGCTTTAGTTGCGGGGTGAGGAAGCTGAGAGGTTTTAGTTGAGTTACATGTTGATACGAAGTTGGGTAGAGTATTTGCGGATTGGAAGACCCTGATAGAATTTGATGTTTGAAAAGTGATAGTGGGAAGATTTTTTTTTCTCTCTGTGCTTAGTGATTTGAAAGTAAGTGTCTGTGGGCAGCAGCTTGCCTGTTACAGGTGCTCAAACTGAAACATTTGTATCAAAAGGGCTGTGTTGTTATCAGGCAAAGCAGCACTTTTACCAGCACAAATTAATTTGAACCTGGCACTTGGAGAATAAGGACCAATTAAATGTAAATCTGGTGGTTTTGACAACTTAGAACCAATCTTTTAATTGAAAAGAAATTAATAGGTCATCAAGTGTATAAAAGAAGAGAGCATTTGAAAATCGGTAGAGAGCAAACTACCATCTGAAGAGATTAGCTCCCTCAGCTCTCAGAGCAACCATCATCTGATTAAAGTTACAGCAGCACTCTTAGCTAATATTCCTGACACCACAGCATGGGGACAGCACAGTGGCTCAGTGATTAGCACTGCTGCCTCGCAGTGCCGAGGACCTGAGTTTGAATCCAGCATCGGGTCACTGTCTGTGGAGTTTGCACGTTCTCCCTGTGTCTGTGTGGGTTTCCTCCACGTGCTCTGGTTTCCTCCCACAATCCAAAGATGTGCAGGTTGGCAGACTGTGCTAAATTATCCATGGTGTTCAGGCATGTGTAGGTTAGGGGTAAATGTAGGGGAATGGGTCTGGGTGGGTTACTCTTTGGAGGGTTGGTGTGGACTTGTTGGGCCAAAGGGCCTGTTTCCACACTGTAGGGATTCTATAGAATTCAATGGAGAGAGGCATTCCTATCCAAAAATTTGAAGGAAGAGGCCTGAAAGACGATAAGTGGAGAGGACATGGAGCATTCCTGAAGACATATCCTAGCGGTAATTTTGAGAGACTAAATACTATTGTTTTGTTATATAAGTGAGGCTTGTATTTATTGAAACAGCATACCATTAGAATTTTATATTAATCAGAAATAGTTAGAAGTTACAGGGGAATTATTCAGGTTGTCAGTGATTCTGTTAATTTGTTCACAGCTGGAGTTAGATAAACAAATTGTTACCT
The DNA here is from genome assembly GCF_037043375.1 of Chiloscyllium plagiosum. Lineage (NCBI taxonomy): Eukaryota > Metazoa > Chordata > Chondrichthyes > Orectolobiformes > Hemiscylliidae > Chiloscyllium > Chiloscyllium plagiosum. The sequence goes on from NW_028270164.1 coordinate 15,468,609, forward strand.
GTTGATTATAGAGTGAGTGAATGGATTTCATTTCATTTAACCACTCCTTTATAACAGATTGGGAGGGGTGAGAGGTAGGTAATACCCCTTGTCAGACTTCTTTTAACAGATTATGAGGCAAAGCAAACCTCTCTGGGCATTTCGGTTTTAGCTATCGGGTTGGGTCTGGGGGAATCAACTTCCACTTCATAACACTGTTTATCTGTAGTTAGAATGCATTGATAGATCATAAGATGTAGGCGCAGAAATTAGGCCATTCGGCCCTTCAAGTCTGCTCTGCCTCTCAATCAAGCCGAGTAAGTTTTTCAACCCCATATTCCCACTTTCTCCTTATAACCTTCAAGGCATGATTGTGATCTCTTTGGGAAGCTTCCAACATACACTGTGTGAGAGTAGAACATTCAGCTTGATTGTTAAGGATATGGCGGTTCAGAAATCCCTACAACTACACTCTGTGATCTCTCAGACTTTTCCCACAGATTATTGTTTAGTGGAGCTGAAATGTCAGATGCAATGTCTGCCGCTTTTATGGCTTCCTCATAAGGTAAATGAACAGGAGAATGAGACAGTAGAGACAAAAGCTTTAGCAAGTCCAATGAAAACCATAACATCCAGTGGCTGCTGCACACAGTCTCCAGACAGAGAAACTGCAGGACGAGGTTTCATTGCAGTTATCTGAGAATGTCACATCAATGATGCAGAAGATTAATGATGTCTAGATCCATCATCTCACAGCGATGCCAACTGCTGGATTATGACCAGATGGCCTACGCCTAGGTCTTACGTTCCAACGTCTGAAACTTCAAGGCAACTGAGCAATCTGTTGATGGTAATAAGCATGATTCCTTTCCCTCATTTGTTTTGGTTTCGTCTTTCTGATCCCAATGACGTTGACTCCTGCAGGAGTATCATTCTACAGACATTAGTTGCTACCCAATTCAAGAATACTAATATAAAATAATTTTTAAAAGTTTCCATTTTTGCTTTCCTACAACATAGATGAAGAAAAAAAATCTCCATGCTATAACTCTGACAGGTACCAGTGCATAATCTTTACTGCAGAGATGCAACGAAATAAGATTTAATGAGCAGCTGACAAATAAACCATAGATGTGATTTCCTTCAGTTACAGCAATAACTAAACTTTAAAAATTGTTGGCTGTGCTTCGCTTTGAGACACTGTGCGGTCCCTGAAGGATTTTTTAAATGCAAGTTATTCTTTTTTCATTTTTGCTGAGTTATTTTGGAGCAATTGTCAATCCCCCAATTCCTGAATAATGCGAAAAAATTAAATAATGATTCTGTCACATATAAAGATAGGGGATGCCTGCATTGCAAAATGGCAGAACAATTAATGAAGACTTCAATTTCCACCTAATTGACAGGGGTTAAGTTAGTCAAAGAAACAATATTTTTCTTGCATTCACTGACTTGCTATTAGTAATAAATTATATGCAATGCTCAGACATCACACCTTGCATTAAACTGCAACAAATTACAATAAAACAATCTTTAAAGTGATATTCCACCACATTCCATATGTGCTCTGGTCAAAGGTAGGTCCTCATCCCATTCCTGAGACATTTTTCTTGGCAGTATTTATTTACCAGTCGTCGTTTGCTTTTGCCTTCCACTGACAGGGGCAGGGTCAGGAGGCAGGTCCCTCATCTGGAATGGCATTACTCTGAGCCACTCCTGCCCGGGCCTTTAAGAGTTTTGTAAGTTTCACTTAAATCATCTCACCTTCTTCTAAACTAAGACTAGAGGCTCAGTGAATTCAATTTTGATAGCTTCAAACAGTTATTCACTATGATTCTCCAAATGATAACATTCATGCCTAAGGATAATTAAAACAACTTTAAGTAGCATCATAGGCAAGGTGATCTTTTGAAACTGTGGTTCATGTGTTGAATGAACATCCTGAAGAAGTGGTGGGTGTGGGTACAATTGCAACATTTAAAAGACATTTGGTTGGATACATGAATAGGAAAGAATTGGCGGGATATGGACCAGGACCAGGCAGGCGGGACTACTTTAGTTTGGGATTATGGTCGGCATAGACTGGTTGGACTAAAGGGGTAAAAACAATGACTGAAGATGCTGGAAACCAGATTCTGGATTAGTGGTGCTGGAAGAGCACAGCAGTTCAGGCAGCATGCAAGGAGCTTCGAAAGACTAAAGGGTCTGTTTCTGTGCTGAATGACTATTTATAATATGAATGATGGGAATGAAATAATAGTTGATGAATTTGACGCAGGAACACAGTAATACACTGATAATGTCATGAGGCAAATAATCCAAATGTTCAAGGGACATGGTTTCAAACCCCATGATAGCAGTTGGTGGAATTTAATGTTAATTAACTAAAAACATGTCTGACACTGAAAATGTTGAATGTGAAACTATAATCAATTACAGTGAAAAAGTGGTTTAGTGGTTCACTAATATTCCTTGAGGGAATAAACTCTGCCATCCTTACAAAGTCTGGCCTTGATGTGATTCTTAATTACTTCCAAGAGCAACCAAGAATGCGGAACAAACGCTGGTCTTGCCAGTGATGCCCGTATCCCATTAATGAGATAACAAAAGATCACTTTTTCTGAAAATTACCACCAGTGATAGCAAATGCAAAAGACCATTTATTGTCATTAATGAAATGTAATTATCTGAATTAGCAAATTTATTCAGTAGTCTGTTTAACTCAAGTAAAGGAACTCAGTAATGGAAGAAAGAATGATAAGAGATTTAACCTAAATGTAAAGAATTGAAAGAGGATAAGTAAATCAAGAGAATTGTTTCCACTTGTTTGTAATTTACTAACTAGAGGGCATGGGGAAGTTTTCGATGAGCTGCAATCTTTGAACAGCCTGGTAAACAGTGGACAGCATACTTGAGTATTCAGGTATTGGAATGTGCAAGTTTCTCGATTTACAGATCTCATATTGTATATCTCAGACTAATATTTTAAAGGTCACATTGCTGGAATGGCCACATACTCTGCCCCACTTCAGTCTTTAAAGAATATACTGCTGACCACTGAAGAAAAGGACCCTCGACATAGTTTTCTTTCAGTCGGGCCTTGAGGATTGGGAATGCTCTAAGAAGCATGTGACTGTATCTCTCAATATTGTTTACTTCCTATCAGAAATTTGAGACATTTATTCTATTTTCTGCCCCTTCTACAGATAGCTGGGTAAAAGAGAGATACCTTCAAGGTATGATCTCTGAAGGCTTTTCTTCGATTACACCGTGATGGAGAAAAGTGCAGCCTCGGGATCGACAAGTGCAATCCCTATTGGAAAATTGCACACTTTGTAGCCTCAACTTTTGTTCTCTCTCATTCCATTTTCAGTCTAGCCTGGCATATTCAATTTTATCCAATGATGAAAATCTCCCAAAGAAATCACAGGGGACGATGCGTTTGATGCTGAGGAACTGGCAGGAGCTGTCATCCAAGGATGAGGATGAGGACTTTGGGAAGGAGGAAGCTGTCCTTGTCCATGACAGAGCTCAGTGACATCAGGTACTACAGACAGGTGTTGACTGACACCTGGTTCCAGTCTCTGCACCCTGGGTGTAGCAATTGTGAACTGTTAAGTAGCCGTTAATCATCACACCTGAATTTGTTTTTGATTGTGGGTATACTACAACCTCCACTTGTTTTGTTGTGTTTGCTTTTGTTGGCTGTAAATAAAAGCTCATCTTTGGAATTGTTTGATTGATTGTGATGTTCCGATACAGGATGTGGCTCTCCAGTGGGTCACTGAGGTCAGAGCAGCATTGACTCAGGGAGGGTGTTTGGATGGGAAATAGTTAAGAGCAAGTCAACTGTGTGTGACCTAGTGTTTAAGCAGTGACTACGAGGAGAGAAAGGGATTGCCAGGAAGTGTTAGGCATGCCAGACATGTACCATAAGCAGCTTGGCTTTGCGGCTGCAATGCCATTATGTTGCCAGTGAAGGGCAGCCCCAATTGGCAATGATTGCCTGGGTACAATCAGACATGGGCACCAGAGAAGCTCATCTTTTGGGGATATCTGGTGAGTGGCATGTTGTTCTGGGAATGGCAGGTTGTAGGATGGGACTGGATTTGAGTAAGAAGGGCGGCATAGTGATGGGGTAGGTCATTAATATGTTGAGTTTGGTAAGATACAGCAAAAGATCATGCTAGGCCTCACAGAAAACCTGATCCTCATCATACAGGATTGGCAAGGCTGGACACCCTCTCTATTCCTTTTCCTTATTATCGATTTCACCATGAGGAAGGTGATAGTGCAGGGTTAACAACACTGATTAACAAACCCGGAGTGAAGTAACCACCAATCAATTATTTCTCTATTCTGTCTTTATACTGGAGTTTCTTTTTGCAAGTGGGCGGGGGACAATGGTGTATGTGGGATCTGAAGGCCTCAATTCCTGAATTTCTGGTTGTTTCTCTTACATCAAAATACAATCTTCAAACTCTGCATTCAAAGCATCTGCAATGTCGTAGACATTCTCCACCTAATGTTTCGATCAGTAATACTAAGCAAAATGTTACGAGTCTTTGTAGCGTCAGTGGGTGCGGTAGCTGAATTTTTCTGAATTCTTCACCAGGAGAACTTTAACATTCTGTGATGAATAAAATGTCATAAAATTCTTCAGGCAATAATTGATTAAATAAGTAAAATTTATCCAAAGCTGCTTACCTTTCAATATTTGGGTGAAATTCTCTAATCCAACCTTAAAGCAAAGTAATTGATTTTAGGACAGACTCATTCTGGATATTGGGGGGGGGGGGGGAATTATTATGCTCATCTAGGCTCTTTGGCTCTTTGAAAGTAGTATTTGTTTCTGCAGTCTTTCAGTCAGGTAACCTCCTCCTTCCTATCACTTCCCGTTAAGCAAGTTTTCAGAATTACCATGGCTGAGTTTTGGAAATTTTCCTATTTTTACAGAGGACAGCATTGGGAACAAAGGGTCAGTTAGACTCGAAACATCAGCTCTTTTCTGTCCTTACAGATACTGCTGGACCTGCTGAGATTTTCCAGCATTTTCTCTTTTGGATTGGGAACCTAATAGACTTAGGTCTGGAACAATGGCGTAAAGTGAGGAAAACACCAGCATTCCTTTGAATAATGATTCATTTGTGAACTTTAAAATAGTACTTCTGTTAAATATTGTCAAGGAATTTGTATGAAGAGAAATGGGAATAATTAACAAGATACAATTGCATACATTTTGCTGCAATCTCTCTGACACATTGCTGTAGTTAGAGTAAAATGTTTTCTCACTCTATTTTGCAACATTGTTTGTAACAACATTACGCTTCCTTTTAAAATTTTATTCATAACTTTTATGGCTTGGTAACACACTGTTCAGATGTCGGTGCAGACAGGTTCAGGTTTAACCTTCATAATCCAAACGCTAAAAGCCTAACCCCACATATCCATGTTTGTTTATTTTTCTATCTCTTTTCACTTATGGTCTGAGGTGGGTTTTGAAATTGAGCTATTGCTCTGATCTATTCTATCAAACAAACAGTCAGAGAGAGAAAAGAACAAACAGCAGGATAGATTAGAATTGCAATGATGTCAGTATATACTTCCCTCTATGTCAGAAGATTGTGTCTTTGAGACACTTGCACATAAATTTAGGCTGACTCTCCAACATAATACTGAAGGAATGCTGCACAGTCAGAGGTGCCATCTTTTGGATTTGACATTAATACAGGGTTCTTGTCTACCCTCTCCAAGGACATAAATTATTTTGGAAAGCTGGGGAATTCTCATCTATCACTTGGTCAATATACCTCCCTCAACATGACTCATCATAACCATTCTGAAAATGGGTCATTGGATTTGAAACATTAACTCAGTTTCTCTCTCCACAGGGGCTGCCAGACCTGCTGAGTTTCTCCAGCATGTTTTTGTTTTTATTTCAGATCCATAGTGTATTGCTTTTATCTAGTAAAATGGATTATCAGCTTGATATCTCATTGCTGAGCTTATTGTGTGTCATATAACTGTTGTATTTCCCACGTCACACAATGACTACACTTCAAACATGGATCACTAACTGTAAAGAACTTTGGCACATTTTGAAGTCATGAAAGATGTTGCATAAATGCAAACTTTTTAAAAAAATAAGTAATAAAAACTAGATATATCATTGCAAATGAGACAGATAACACAGATGCCATACTTTTCTAAAAACTGATAACCATTACTGCAAATGAAGAGCATTGACAGGACATTAAGAAGACAGCACTGGCTTAATCGAAAGACAGCATTATGAAATGAATACAAATTAAACACTTCCTAATAGCACCCTAATCATTATGCATAATTATCAATAGTCTACAATGCAGCAATTAAACAGCAGCACCTATAAAGATGCAAATAAAACTGGCTTTGGGCTTTGCTCTCATGGTTCTTAATGCCATTTGCTGCTCTTTATTGGATTATGGCCTTATAGCCAGCTGCCATTCATCTAATAAAACTATATTTTTATGCTTTTACTTGCAATAAACAGGTATAAATTGTATTGGGTTCAGAGGTGATAACTTACTTAGATATATGACTGCGTTGATATAAAATATGAGCAAGTTTACAAAACCCTTATTTTTCATGGAGCTTTTGTACCTCCATCAGTGGCAAGCCAGATGGCTTGCAGTTTTCAGAGCTGTGCCAACTGGGAATCTAAAAATCCAAGCTCTCACGGGCACCTATTCGCTAAACATGTACATGATAATGTATGTTCACATAGATTTAATATTTAGAGTGAATTACATACTTGCTAGTTAATCTGCACACATAAATTTATATAATTTAAATATCAAACAGCTTGATCAAGGGGCAAAACGTGGGATCTGATGTTCAAGAGAAACAGATACAATAACCTGGAATAAACGTTGACCTTGAGATTGTCAGTTGATAACTCTCAGCTTTTATTTCATCATCAGATAACATAAATTTATATATATTTATGTTACATTTTGAATGTGAGCCTACGTATGAGGAGGCAGTAATGTAGAGTTAATCCTGACGTCTAGGCTCTGGGGACATGAATTTGAATCTCAATAAACTGATAAATTTTAAATTCAAATAGCAAATTTGAATATAAAACCTGTCTCACTAGTGTGCTGCTAAAATTTCAGTTGTTGTTGTAAAAGCTCTCCTGGTTTACTCGTGTCATTTTAGGAAGGAAATCTGCGACCTACATTTGACTCCAGGTGCAGCAGTGTGTTTGATTCTTAATTGCCCTCTGGATTATGCCTATAGCAAAGCACTCAATTCAAGTGCAGTTAGGGATGGTCAATAAATTCTGTCCTAGTCAATAATGCCCAAATCCTATTAAAGGATCAAAACAAAAAAATTGTGCTTCCAATGCTAATTGTTATGTAAATGATAGTCAAAAAACCACCTGATGAAGGAGCTGTGCTCTGAAAGCTAGTGCTTCCAATTAAACCTGTTGGACTGGTGTTGTGTGATTTCTAAAAGTCATCTTAGTCTTTTACTTATTGAGTGTATAACTTATTCCAGAAGTGATTTAAACAACAAAGAAACAGAGTAGCCACGTGAGATGTACAGGTATTCCTCATGAGTATAGAATAAGTACTAGCACCACACCTCAAAGTTGAGAATTCTGCTTGTACTATAGGCTGACGTGCAGTAGAATTTCAGAAATAAATTTGTTATTTGTTGTAATTTTAGATCATGCTGAAATATTCTGTTACTGAGTACTGTGATTCTTTATTACCTTGTTAGAGTGATTGACAGCCACATTAGAAAGGACAACCAATTGCATTGATATAGCCCATTTTAAATAGTAAAACATGACGATGCATGGAAATGTTGTGAGACGTTGAATAAATGTAGTTTCAAAATTGTGGCACAAATGCTGAGTGATTCATTGCATACTACTTTATGGTGACGTGCTTCCTGTTCGAGGACAGCACATATTTAGCAGTCTTCCAAGAAACGGTAAATGAATAATTGGAACTCAATTGTTGCCAATTAAAAAGACAAAATGTTATGTATTTATTTTTTCTGAACAGTAATGATTATGAAGTAGAAGTCAAAAACATTTCAATTAAAATGAAAATTATTTCTGAAAATTGGAAGTTTGTGAGACTCTGGGCTTACTGTAAAATGATATAATTCTTTGCACCTGAATATTTTATGCAACTAACACAAATGTAATATTCAGTCCTTAAACTTCCTATCTATTGACAAGCATTCACTCAAAAAATTAACGTTATAAAGGTTTGAATATGTATCCTTCGGACCCTAAACTACTACAATATTAGGTCTCTGACAATTTTACATTCAGGTTACTAAGAATACAGATTATAGTGGTTATGTTACTAGAATAGTAATTTATAGAGTCTGCACAAATCATTCAGAGCACATGAGATCACATCTCGCCATGGAAATTTGTGAATTTGAACTCTGTTTGAAAAATCTTGAGATAATTATCTGGCATCAGTAAAGGTGGCCACAAAGTTGTTGCATTACCATGTGTCGGTTCACTCAGTTGGCTGGTTGACCAGTTTGTGATGTAGAGTGATGCTAACAGCATGGGTAAAATTCCCGCACTTGAAGGACTCTCTTTCTCAAACCGTCCTCTGGTCTGAGGCATGAGAACCGTCATGTTATGCCACCACCTATTGTCTCCCTCTAATGAGAGAAGAATTGTCAAGGTTTCCTGAAACTGTCTCTTTTCTGTGACATTTAATTAAATGAGAGGTCATAGAGTCATACAGAATGGAAACAGAGCCTTCGGTCTAACCAGTCCATGTTGAACATAATCCCAAATTAGACTTGTCTCACCTGAATACTGCTGGGCCTACATCCCTCCAAACCCTTCTGTTCATGTAATTAGAGTCATAGAGATGCACAGCATGGAAACAGACCCTTCGGTCCAACCTGTCCATGCCGACCAGATATCCCAACCCAATCTAGTCCCACCGGCCCATATCCCTCCAAACCCTTCCTATTCATATACCCAGCCAGATGCCAATTAAATGTTGCAATTGTACCAGCCTCCACCACTTCCACTGGCAGCTCATTCCATATACGAACCACCCTCTGTGTGAAAAAGTTGCCCCTTAAGTCTCTTTTATATCTTTCCCCTCTCACCCTAAACCTATGCCCTCTAGTTCTGGACTCTCCAACCCCAGGGAAAAGACTTTGTCTATCTATCCTATCCAGGCACCTCATGATTTTATAAACCTCTATAAGGTCACCCCTCAGCCTGTTCAGCCTCTCTCTTTAGCTCAAATGCTCCAATCCTGGTAACATTCTTGTAAATCTTTTCTGAACCCTTTCAAGTTTCACAACATCTTTCTGATAGGAAGGAGACCAGAATTGCACACAATATTCCAACAGTGGCTGAACCAATGTCCTGTACAGCCGCAACATGACCTCCCAACTCCTGTACTCAATACCCTGACCAATAAAAGAAAGTATACCAAACGCCTTCTTCACTATCTTATCTACCTGCGACTCCACTTTCAAGGAGCTATGAACCTGCACTCCAAGGTCTCGTTTTTCAGCAACACTCCCCAGGACCTTACCATTAAGTGTATAAGTCCTGCTAAAATTTGCTTTCCCAAAATGCAGCACCTCGCATTTATCTAAATTAAACTCCATCTGCCATGTCTCAGCCCATTGGCCCATCTGGTCCAGATCCTGTTGTAATCTGAGGTAACCCTCTTCACTGTCCATGACACCTCCAATTTTGGTGTCATCTGCAAACGTACTAACTGTACCTCTTATGCTCGCATCCAAATCATTTATGTAAATGACAAAAAGTAGTGGTCTCAGCACCGATCCGTGTGGCACTCCACTAGTCACAGGCCTCCAGTCTGAAAAACAACCCTCCACTACCACCTTCTGTCTTCTACCTTTGAGCTAGTTCTGCATCCAAACGGCTAGTTCTCCCTGTATTCTGAGATCTAACCTTGCTAACCAGTCTCCCATGGGGAACCTTGCTGAACGCCTTACTGAAGTCCATATAGATCACATCTACTGCTCTGCCCTCATTAATCCTCTTTGTTACTTCTTCAAAAGACTCAATCAAGTTTGTGAGACATGATTTCCCATGCACAAAGCCAAGTTGATTATCCCTAATCAGTCCTTGCCTTTCCAAATACATGTACATCCTGTCCCTCAGGATTCCCTCCAACAATTTGCACACCACCGACATCAGGCTCACTGGTCTATAGTTCCCTGGCTTGTCCTTACTACCCTTCTTAAACAGTGGCACTACGTTAGCCAACTTCCAGTCTTCCAGCACCTCACCTGTGACTATCGATGATACAAATATCTCAGCAAGAGGCCCAGCAATCACTTCTCTAGCTTCCCATAGAGTTCTAGGGTACACCTGATCAGGTCCTGGGGATTTATCCACCTTTTTGCATTTCAAGACATCCAGCACTTCCTCCTCTGTAATATGGACATTTTACAAGGTGTCACCATCTATTTCCCTACATTCTATATCTTCCATATCCTTTTTGTCAGTAAATACTGATGCAAAATACTCGTTTAGGATCTCCCCCATTTTCTGTTGCTCTACACAAAGGCAGCCTTGCTGATCTTTGAGGGGCCCTATTCTCTCCCGAGTTACCCTTTTGTCCTTAATATATTTGTAAAAACCCTTTGGATTCTCCTTAATTCTATTTGCCAAAGCTATCTCATGTACCCTTTTTGCCCTCCTGATTTCCCTCTTAAGTATACTCCTACTTCCTTTATACTCTAAGGATTCACTCGATCTATCCTGTCTATACCTGACATATGCTTCCTTCTTTTTCATAACCAAACCCTCAATTTCTTTAGTCATCCAGCATTCGCTATACATACCAACCTTTCTTTTCACCCTGACAGGAATATATTTCTCTGGATTGTCGTTATCTAATTTCTGAAGGCTTCCCATTTTCCAGCCATCCCTTCACCTGCGATCATCTGACCCCAATCAGCTTTTGAAAGTTCTTGCCTAATACCATCAAAATTAGCCTTTCTCCAATTTAGAACTTCAACTTTTACATCTGGTCTATCCTTTTCCATCACTATTTTAAATCTAATGGAATTATTGCTGGCCCCAAAGTGCTGCCCCACTGACGCCTCAGACACCTGCCCTGCCTTATTTCCCAAGAGTAGGTCAAGTTTTGCACCTTCTCTAGTACGTACATCCACATACTGAATCAGAAAATTGTCTTGTACACACTTAACAAATTCCTCTCCATCTAAACCCTTAACACTTTGACAGTCCCAGTCTATGTTAGGAAAATTAAAATCCCCTATCATAACCACCTTATTATTCTTACAGATAACGGAGATCTCCTTACAAGAATATCCTCCCTCAGTACAGCTGTAATGCTATCCCTTATCAAAAATGTCACTCCCCCTCTTCTCTTGCCGCCCTTTCTGTCCTTCCTGTAGCATTTATATCCTGGAACATTAAGCTGCCAGTCCTGCCCATCCCTGAGCCATATTTCCTGTAATTGCTATGATATCCCAGTCCCATGTTTCAAACCATGCTCTGAGTTCATCTGCCTTCCCCGTTAGGCCCCTTGCATTGAAATAAATACAGTTTAACTTATTAGTCCTACCTTGTCCCTGCCTGCCCTGACTGTTTGACTCATTTCTGTTCTCAACTGTACCAGTCTCAGATTGATCTCTTTCCTCACTATCTCCCTGGGTCCCACCGCCGCCCCCCCCCCCCACCTTTCTAGTTCAAATCCTCCTGAGAGCTCTAGCAAATTTTCCTGCCAGTATATTCGTCCCCTTCCAATTTAGGTGCAATCTGTCCTTCTTGTACAGGTCTCCTCCTTCTAGCAAATGTCTTTTAAATGTTGTAATTTCCACTTCTTCAGGAAGTTCATTCCACACACGAACCACCCTCTGTGTGAAAAATTTACCCCTCGTGTCATTTTAAAATCTCTCTCCTCTCACTTTAAAAATGAGCCCCTAGTCTTGAAATTCCCCCATCACATGGAAAAGAAAACTACCATTAACTCTATCCGTACCCCTAATTATCGTATAAACTTTTATAAGGTCATCTCTCAATGCCTATGCTCTGGCAGATGGAGTTCAATTTGGATAAATGCGAGGTATTGCATTTTGGTTCACCAAACTAGGGTAGGGCTTATACAATTATTGGTAGGACCTTGGGTAGTGGTGTAGAACAGAGGGACCTAGTGGTTCAGGCACATAATTCTTTGAAGTTTGCTTCACATATAGACAGGGTGGTTAAAAAAGCATTTAGAATGCTTGCCTTCATTGCTCAGTCCTTTGAGTATAGGAGTTGGGAAATCATTTTGAGGTTGTGCAGGACATTGGTGAGGCCTCTTCTGGAATATTGTGTCTGGTTCTGTTTGGTGAGCTATAAGAAGGACATTGTTAAGCTGAAGAGGGTTTAGAAGAGATTTACCAGGATGTTGCCGCGAGGTAGGATTTATTGCACTAATTTCTGACCAAAAAACGCCCAGCAGAAACTATTACTGTCCACCTTGAGTGTAAAACCTATATCATGCACACGTAACTGAGGGCAGGCAGGCCCAGGCAAGCTTTCTGTACAACTGTCCCAGTGTAATGCGTACATTAATGTAATCACAAAAAAAACACAATGAGAAATCAGAATTTAACTCTTTACACACTTCATGGAAAAGTTTAAAAAAAGTTTCCCTTTATTTGAGAACATTCCTTTCAGATCCTTCAACTGGATAATGATGCAATATTTGCAATGCATCAGTAATTACATCCTGAAGTACATAGTTAATGACACAGATGCTACATCATTCACGTGAACACACACATAAAGGAAATCTTCAAGATATTTATAATCAATCTGTTCTGTGATATTATTACACATTGCTGCAGCAGCTGGTACTTGAAACCAGGCTGCCTGCCTCAGAGGTAGGGACAATGCTACTGTGCCACAAGAGAACTTAAAGGAAATATTCAGCCCCTGCTGCATTTACTCAACTCAAATGAGGCAGATTCTCTCAAATTTGCCAAGTGAGAGTTTAGATATTTGTGGTGCAGTGGTAGTGTCCCTATCTGTGAGTCAGGAGACCCTGGGTTATGCTTCACAACATCATAACATTTCTGCACAAGTTGATCAGAAAACATCTCCTGATTGATGCGGATCAGTGACAAATGAAAAAAATGCCAAAAGAGAGCTAAACATCACAAACCTGTAAGGTTTTTGGAATCCATGCAGAAGGTATTTGAGCCATGAGAGTTATTTCTTTCAGCAGGTTCTAAGGAAAGGTCACTCAACCCAAAATGTTAACTCTGATTTTCTCCCACAGAAGCTGCCAGACCTGCTGAGCTTTTCCGGCAATTTCTGTTTTTGATTCCAAAGACTTATGACTGTCTGAGAGAAAAAGAAATTCACGTCATCTCTTTTTTAAATGTCAAACCCCTGATTTTTAATTAGTGATGCCTAGTGTTACACTCTCCAAGTAGTGGAAACATCCCTTCTACACCTACCTATCAAGATCCCACAGAATCTTCTATGTTTCAGTCAAGTTGTCTCTTACTTTTCTAAACTCCAGCACATACAAGCTTATCCTGTCCAACCTTTCCTAATGAGACAACTCTCTCATTTCAAGAACGAGTCTCTTAAGCCCTGTCTGAACTGCTTTGAATGTATTTACATCATTTCTTTAATAAGGTGACAAAACTATGCATTGTCTCATCTGTGCCATGTGTAACTGAAGCATAATTTCCCTTCTTTTGTATTTAATTCCCCATGTAATAAACTATAACATTCCATTAGCTTTCATCACAATAGGAGGTTCTTGAAGATTACGTTGACTTGAAAATCATTCATTTAATTATAAAGGTAAAAATGTTGGGAAACTTGGACAAGTTTAAACATGCAATCAACAGGATAAGTGAGGTGGTTATTTATAGAATGTGGTTTATCTACATCCAAATGCACATTGGTCAAACATTCTTAGATGAAAGTGAGGACTGCACATGCTGGAGATCAGCGTCGAGAGTGTGGTGCTGGAAAAGCACAGCAGGATAAGCAGCATCCAAGGAGCAGGAGAATCGATATTTCAGGCATACACCCTTCATCAGGAATCAGGCTTATGCCTGAAACGTCAATTCTCCTGCTACTCAGATGCTGCCTGAACTACTAAGCCTTTCTAGCACCATGCTCTCAATTCCGACAAATTCTTAGGTGCCTTTTATAAAACAAGAAGTACTGTTGTGGTATTGCTAGTGGTGCTCAAGGAGAGACTTTATGGCAGTGAACTACTGATCAAATAGGTCTGTTACTCTTCTCTGAACTTATCATACCTCCCAACCCTTATTCCTGCAACTTGAACTAAACCTTTTAACCTTTTAGATACTTGAGGGGCAAACTGCTTATGTAATTTTAACACAATTGCCTTCTAAATTTCTAACCTCTCATGCTCATAACACATCTTTATTCTCTTTTAGTTGGAGGTTAGGTTCCATTAAAGGAATCATAATATTCTGACTGTATAAATTTCAAATACACAAATTTTAGCTTTGTTGTTTTGCACAGCTAGTTCAATTTGTGCTTTCTTCATCATTTAATAACAAAGTTATTTTATTCGCCATTTCATCCATGTTAATAAAACAAATGATTCCAGATATTTTACAAGAAATGGTGACTCCTTTCAAAGATTGTAATGTGTTATCATCCCCAAATCTAAAACGGTGGAATTGCCAAACTCCCTACTCTTGTCCCAAACTTATTGCTCAGACAATCTATGTAGCATTTTAGCCATTCTATTCACACATTGTAGATGTGCATCCACTGTTGAGTACTGCATAATTGAAAAACTCTGCCACCAACACATTCATTGCTAGGGTGCAAGTTTTTGTAACTAATGCGATATCCTCTCTTTGATCTGTATTTCCATTCTCTTCCCTTAAATTTTCCATATCATCTTTCCTTTGAACATGCTATTATACCATTTGTGACAGTTCATGGTATGATGTACTTTGAATCACATTGCTTGACTACACCCCCTGAGCATTTCTGAGATTAATGCCATTATTGCAAATCCCAAATTCTCTTGACTTTTCAAAATTATCAATACCATTCTCATTTCTCTTAGTTACAGTTCCCCTTTTGTACCATTGCCTGTACCAAGACAGTCTTGACATTTTAATTAATATAGTGTCCTCCATTTTCTGTTGCATCACTGACTCTTTATATGCTATAAGTGTTGCTGGAAAGAAATAATTTCTTAAAATATTTTTAATGCTTTCAATATTTTTTCTAGCTGTGTATGATTATATAAAAATTTAACTTCTGTCAAAACCAGATTTCTGTTTTTATTTGACACTTTGGCACAGTCTAATGACTTAAATGCTCTTGCATACAATCCACTGAATTTCGTATTGCATGGTACTATTCTTAACCTTTCTAAATTTATCAAAATTTAGAGCAGTCTCATGAGCCTCATGAGCAGTCAACAAAATCAGCTTTTAGATAAATTTTACCCACAAAATGTAACAATTTGTGAAAACTTTCAGCTATGTTCAAAACATCAGACTCAATTCAATAAAAACTTTGCTTCTTATCCTGCTTCTCTATACATAAGTATTAAGGGTATACCTTGTTTCTGCTTCAGTAAAGAAGTATCTTGGTCCACAATTTAACTTAATTATTCCATTGGTCATAAGGCTCATTTGTTGAAAAGAGGGGTGGGTTATCATACCCAGAAACTTTACATTTTGACTCAACCATCTTCTGCTGCCAATGTTACATAGTAGAAGATAAATATGTTTTGAACAGAGTTCAAGTCCACACTTTTATGTGAGAGCTTTACTTCAATTAACCACACTCCATAAAATACCCATCCCATGAGTTACTAGCTCTCCATATTTATACAACCAGTTCAGACTAAAGTAATCCTTTGTCTATACATTCATCACTTGTGCACTCATTCCATAAGTTCTTACACTTCTCTTTGGATCTTATTAGATGATAAAATCTTTCCCTCACCGTTAAATATCTGGCTCATTTATTGACTTATGCACCTGAACTCAATGCTTTGTCAGAATGTGCTCCAGTTGTTGTCAAGTGGAACTAATACAACGACAATTGGCAATACGGTGAGTCAAATTCACTCCTGTGATGCTTTCGACTGCTGCAGCATTCTTGGAGTTTTTTTTCTGTTCAGACGTCATTAATTATTGTTGCTGAGAATCCTCAATGAGTTTTCGATGAAGCTGCACAAAGAATATTGGGCCGGTTTTGTAGGTATAACAGCAACAGACAGAAATTGTGAAGCTGGAATCCAGCCAAGAAGATAAACTTCCTTGTTATGAGGTACTTTGAATTTAAATATAAACAAAATATATATTTATAACCCTTTTGCAAACCCAAGGTTGGAGTTTAGCTTCCAGACTTTCACTCCAAATAGATTCGCACAAAATCCAGGTTGACACTTCAGTGTAGTATTGAATAGATATCACTGAGAACCTACAATCTGATATGCATTTTTCCACAGAGCAGAATCCCTTTTTTGTGGAAGTAGGCCATTCCGCCCATTAAGTCTTTAAGTCCTCTAAAGAGCATCCCACCTAGACCCAGCCCTCCAAACCTATCCCCATAACCCTGCATTTACCATGGCAAATCCATCTAGCCTGCACATTTTTGGTCTAGCTGGGTATCTTTACAAGAATGCTTATGTCACGTAAGAAACAAGGGCATGGGTAACATAGGGTGGCTCAGTGGGTAGCACTGCTGCCTCACAGCGCCAGAGACCTGGGTTCAAATCCCGTCTTGGGCAACTGTCTGTGTTGAGTTTGTACATTCTCGCCGTGTCTGTGTGGGATTCCTCCGGGTGCGCTGGTTTCCTCCCACATGTGCAGGTTTGGTGAATTGGCCATGCTAAATTGCCTGTAGGTGAAGGGGTAAATGTAGGGAATGGGTCTGGGTGGGTTGCTCTTCGGAGGGTCGGTGTGGAGTTGTTGGGCCAAAGGGCCTGTTTCCACACTGTAAGTAATCTCATAGGTATGAACGATCCAACAGATATTTGTCACAGCTAATTAGTATTACATTCACAGGCTAACATTAAGCTATTAGGGTATACACACAGTGGCAGGTTTCCTCAGCGTGGCACGCTTCAAGTGGTCCCAGTTAAGGTGAAGTCTGAGACCTTTATACCCTCAGGTCACATGTCACAAAGAGAGATAATATCACGATCATGGATCTTAAAGATATACTGACACACTGAATGTGGGACATAAGACAACACCATCTATCAGATGAAAAATTAAATTGGGACCCTGATTCTCCTGAAGGTTGCCTCGCGAATAAAACTGAGCATATTTAACTATTGGTCATGGGAGCTCACTACGAGCAAATAAACTGCTGCATTTCAATAATATTATAGCAGTGACACAGGGAGGGTGCTCTATTCATTACAAATCATTTAGAATGTCCTGAGTTTGTGAAAAGTGCTATATGAATCCAACTTCTCCCTTTATGATATTGAGAATCAATTTGATTTTAAAAACCAACAGAAGTAAACATAAACTATAACATCACACGTACGGCCGAGAAGTTCATTGGAATCACTCCTAGCCATACGCTGCAATTGAAGGTTTGGGGCCATACTTCGGGCAAAGCTACGACAACTGAGAACAGTTCAGGAAATTCCTGGCCCTGATTTCTGGATGAGGAAATGACTTAGAGCTCGGAAGTAAATACTATGTTTATTACCAGAAATAGAAACACTGAGTGAAATGGAAACATTGGGCGATCAGAACAGTGTTTGACTTCACAAATACATCAACGGCGGAAACACAACATGACTCAGTGAAAACAGCAGGTGGATTTATTAAGGTGCTGAACAAAATACCAGGGAATCAATATTTGCAAAGCTATGTTAGTTCTGGGCCAACATTAAGTTGCGTGGCATTAATACGCTACTGACCTTGCGTGGGATTTCAATTCTTAAAGCACAAGGAATTATGCCTCCGAATTCTGAGACAAAACTGAGTCTTTGTACAATGTGGAAAATGTTACAGAACACTATTCGATTCAGCAGCGTGATACATTCATGTAAGAGATTGCCCTCTATTTAGGATACAACACTTTAGAAAAAATTAAATTTCTTTATTTAGCATAAATAGTTGTCAAGCCTCCCCCCGTTCCAGATTGTTGGCAATCTAGTTCTAATTCTGCTGAATTCTAAACTCTTGAGAAGTTTTCACGTGGTGTGATTCTTATTCCCGTCAGTAACTGTGCACTAGTTTATCAACTAGCTCATTTTTTTTGATGGCTAGTGAATGTGGCATTAAATTTGGTACACAGTAGACAGTTGTAATATAAAGTTAATCACTGAAAGGGTTAACTGAGCTCAATCTATCAGAATATAAAAGACTATTTCTGGGAAGAGAGGTCCAGAGTTGTGGAGAGCTGCAGATTGGTTTCCAAGAGTTGTACAGTATATTTTTAATGTAGTCAATGCTTCGGTGATTGCCTTTAAGCTGAGCCTGATGTCTCACCAAAGACCCTAGCTAATTCAGTGGCTCAGTGGTTGGCGTGGCTACCTTATTGCGCCAGAGGCCTGGGTTCGATTCTAGCCTTGGGCAGCTGTCTGTGTGGAGTTTGCATGTTCTCTCCGTGTCTGTATGGGTTGCCGTCAGGTGCTTCAACTTCCTCCCACAGTCCAAAGACGTGCAGGTTAGATGGATTGGTCATGTTAAATTATTCTGTGATGTGCAGGTGAGGTGATTTAGCCATGGTAAAGGTGGGGGAGATTGGGTTTGGGTGGGATGCTCTTCGGTGCGTCACTGTAGACTCGATGAGCCGAACAGCATCTTTCTACACTGCAGGGAATCTATAAGCGAATTAATCATCATGATGGCTGTTGCTTTCCTAGCCCCTGAATGGCATGAGCCATGGCAAAAGTGTTGGAAAAATCAGGTGAGAAGTCCAGCAAATATTCACACTTTCTAACCAAATATTGATCTGCAATATGAGATTCTTGTTCAGGATTGGAGAGAGAGGCCTTTTTGCATGGATTATTGCTCATAATCACCCTGATTAGTATGTGGTGTCCCACTCTCTTACCCTTTAATAGAAGTTTAGAGTTCCTGTCATGACAGTCAGAGAATGTAGGTATCTGGTGACTCCAGCTCATCACTTGCTTCTCTAGACCTCCACACTGGAACAGTATTTCACTCTTTTTTTTTGGATTGATGGTGCTGGAAGAGCACAGCAATTCAGGCAGCATCTGAGGAGCAGAAAAATCGACATTTCGGGCAAAAGCCCTTCATCAGGAATAAAGGCAGAGAGCCTGAAGCATGGAGAGATAAGATAGAGGAGGGTGGGGGTGGGGAGAAAGTAGCATGGAGTACAATAGGTGAGTGGGGGAGGGGATGAAGGTGATAGGTCAGGGAGGAGGGTGGAGTGGATAGGTGGAAAAGAAGATAGGCAGGTAGGACAAGTCATGGGGACAGTGCTGAGCTGGAAGTTTGGAACTAGGGTGAGGTGGGGGAAGGGGAAATGAGGAAGCTGTTGAAGTCCACATTGATGCCCTGGGATTGAAGTGTTCTGAGGCAGAAGATGAGGCGTTCTTTCTCCAGGCATCTGGTGGTGAGGGAGCGGCGGTGAATGAGGCCCAGGACCTCCATGTCCTCGGCAGAGTGGGAGGGGGAGTTGAAATGTTGGGCCACAGGGCGGTATGGTTGATTGCTGTGGGTGTCCCGGAGATGTTCCCTAAAGCGCTCTGCTAGGAGGTGTCCAATCTCCCCAATGTAGAGGAGACCGCATCGGGAGCAACGGATACAATAAATGATATTAGTGGATGTGCAGGTAAAACTTTGATGGATGTGGAAGGCTCCTTTAGGGCCTTGGATGGAGGTGAGGGAGGAGCTGTGGGCGCAGGTTTTGCAGTTCCTGCGGTGACAGGGGAAGGTGCCAGGATGGGAGGGTGGGTTGTAGGGGGGCGTGAACTTGACCAGGTAGTCATGGAGGGAACGTTTTTTGCGGAAGGCGGAAAGGGGTGGGGAGGGAAATATATCCCTGGTGGTGGGGTCTTTTTGGAGGTGGCAAAATGTTGACGGATGATTTGGTTTATGCGAAGGTTGGTAAGGTGGAAGGTGAGCACCAGGGGTGTTCTGTCCTTGTTACGGTTGGAGGGGTGGGGTCTGAGGGCGGAGGTGCGGGATGTGGGCGAGATGCGTTGGAGGGCATCTTTAACCATGTGGGAAGGGAAATTGCGGTCTCTAAAGAAGGAAGCCATCTGGTGTGTTCTGTGGTGGAACTGGTCCTCCTGGGAGCAGATACAGCGGAGGCAGAGGAATTGGGAATATGGGATGGCATTTTTGCAAGAGATAGGGTGGGAAGAGATGTAATCCAGGTAGCTGTGGGAGTCGGTGGGTTTGTAAAAAATGTCAGTGTCAAGTTGGTTGTCATTAATGGAGATGGAGAGGTCCAGGAAGGGGAGGGAGGTGTCAGAGATGGTCCAGGTAAATTTAAGGTCAGAGTGGAATGTGTTGGTGAAGTTGATGAATTGCCCAACCTCTTCGCGGGAGCATGAGGTGGCGCCAATGCAGTCATCAATGTAGCGGAGGCAGAGGTGGGGAGTGGTGCCGGTGTAATTACGGAAGATCGACTGTTCTATGTAGCCAACAAAGAGACAGGCATAGCTGGGGCCCATACGTGTGCCCATGGCTACCCCTTTGGTCTGAAGGAAGTGGGAGGATTCGAAGGAGAAATTGTTAAGGGTGAGGACCAGTTCGGCCAAATGAACGAGAGTGTCGGTGGAAGGGTACTGTTGGGGACATCGGGAGAGGAAAAAATGGAGGGCTTGGAGGCCCTGGTCTGGCGGATGGAGGTGTAGAGGGATATCCATGGTGAAGATGAGGCGTTGGGGCCGGGGAAACGGAAGTCTTGGAGGAGGTGGAGGGCGTGGTGGTGTCTCAAACATATGTAGGGGGGATAGGACAGTGTCGAGGTAGGTAGAGATGAGCTCAGTGGGGCAGGAGCATGCTGAGACAATGGGTCAGCCAGGGTGGTCAGGCTTGTGGATCTTGGGAAGGAGGTAGAACCGGGCAGTGCGGGGTTCCCGGACTATGAGGTTGGAAGCTGTGGGTGGGAGATCTCCTGAGGTGATGAGGTTCTGTGTGGTCTGGGAGATGATGGTTTGGTGATGGGGGATGGAGTCATGGTCGAGGGGGCGGTAGGAAGAGGTGTCCTCGAGTTGGCATTTGGCTTCAGCGGTGTAGAGGTCAGTGCGCCAGACTACCACTGCACCCCCTTTATCTGCTGGCTTGATGGTGAGGTTGGGATTGGAGCAGAGGGATTGGAGGACTGCACGTTAAGGGTGAGAGGTTGGAGTGGGGGAGGGGGGTAGACAGGTTGAGGCGGTTAATGTCCCGGCGACAGTTGGAAATGAAGAGGTCGAGGGTGGGTAATAGGCCAGCGCAGGGTGTCCAGATGGATGCAGTGTGTTGGAGGTGGGCGAAGGGGTCCTCGGAAGGTGGGCAGGAGTCTTGATTGTGAAAGTAAGCTCGGAGGCGGAGGTGGAGGAAGAAATGTTCGATGTCACGGCGTGTATTAAATTCATTGATGCGTGGACGGAGGGGGGGGTGAAGGTGAGTCCTTTGCTGAGGACTGATCATTCGTCCTCAGTGAGGGGAAGATCTGGACGGATGGTGAAAACTCGGCAGGGCTGGGAGCTGGGATCTGGTGTGGGTGTGGAGCTGGGAGTGGGGGCGGAGCCAGTAACTGGAGTGGGTGTGATGGTGGGGGAAATGGGGGTGGAGTCATGAGCAGGGGTGGTGCTCCCCTCAGGGTTCTGGGGGCCGGGAATGGTGACAGTGGAATATGTTGGGGGCATATCAGCAGAACGCAGGTGAGTGGCATTGCTGGCGGCAGAAGTGGTGGCAGACACGGCAGTAGGGGCGGCGGAAGTCAGTGAGCGTGTGACATTAGCGATGATGTGAGGGGCGGAAGTGATGTCACATGTGATGTATGAGGAATTGTGAGAGGCGGAAGTGGTTGTGGGAGTGGCCATGATGGGGGCAGAAGTGACATCATCAATCAGCATGGGGGTGGCAGCTGCACCAGCCGCATGGCTAATGGCATCCGAGCATTTCCAGAGGCCAGAGGAATCTTCTGGAGTGTTTGAGGAGCGCTGGTTATGGAGATGGGTAGATAAAAGTTTGTTGTACTTACAGTTTTTGATGTTTGAGATGGAGTTGCAATACTGTTTGTTGAGAGTATGAATTCTCCTGAGGATGTAGTACAGAGTGGGTCCTTTGCAATTCTGAGAGAGTGTGGCCCTCAGCTAAGGCAGGGCTGACTGTAGAGAGGTTAGGTGCCGGCGCATTGCTGCGAGCGTGGAGCGGAGAATCTTGAAGGAGAACTGTTGCTGGTGTTTTTGAATCTGTAGTCTGCACTGTTTGTCCTGTTCGGGTCCGAACTCTGCTGGTTTAAAGGTGGTCTGGAGTCCGTATGGGATGAGTTGGTTACGGAGGCAGGCACTGAGGAAGCAAATGTGGCTGTGGTAGCGACTTTGTTTCAGGACATGGTTGAAGAGCTTCAGGGCAGAGGAAATGACCTGGGAGTTGCAGTGGGAGAGGAACTCCCTGAGATTCTTGTAGAGAGAGGAGGAAAACTTCTTCAAGGCAGGCATCCTTGCAAGAGGATTCGCAGTAGGGTTAAAATCAACTAGGTAAAAACAATGACTGCAGATGCTGGAAACCAGATTTTGGATTGGTGGTGCTCGAAGAGCCAGTGACTATTTGCACTCCACATCCATGGATATTGATTTCTGACACGCACCAGCCTCACTGCACTATCATGTCACACCTCTGATCCACTTATGGTATGGTTATACCCTTCAATGCGGTACGTTGGAATGCACTAACACTATCATAGAATGTTACTGCCAGGACACTTTGCCCGCAGGGACGGACACCCTCTCATTGATTTAATGAAGATGCATTGCAGAGCTCCTTACTCACTAGCTTAGCACGCACTCACTTTGTACCTACTTTTCTTGCCTTAGCTTGACTTCCCATGCCTGGTCTTTATTTTTCTTTGCACCCTCATTTAACAGGCTCACTGTGCTTCTGTCTTGGTTTACACTTTAGTACAGACACAGAGCCAGGCACTTAGTCATGGTTGGTCAGTCAAGGGGTGGGCATGATGCAGTTCGGTACTATTTTACATCAATTTCACACCTGTACCAAGTACCAGTGTGTACATCCAAGCACATTACATGTATAACAACGAAATCATACAAGGCATAGTATCACCAATCTTGTCTAGTGCAGCTTTATCTATTTGTAATCACAATGACAGAGTCGGAAGTCTGGAAGATCCATTGAACTATATTATACAAGTGCCCATGAGAATTCACATGACATATAAACACAAGAGTAAATGAAGTTCCAATCAGAATTGAGCCTGCAAACGAATACAATGCATTTGAACGCAATGATTGAGAGGAAGCAGAAAAATAAATCAAATCGGTCCGAGCAAGTGTTTGACTACACAGTCAGTATTTCTCTGGCACGGTTTTATTCCTACAATGGAATCCAAAAGTAATTTACACTGGGTGCAATGACATTTGTCGGTTAACAGGAAGTCACATTCCAAACAGTGTCACAAATGTTTCCTGCATATGTCTGAGGGACGGGAAGTCAAAGCTATTATTTTTTTGCACCTAGAATAAAAATAGCTGTGAAAATGTTTTGATGTGGGTAAACTGCAGGTGCAGGCCTTGACACCAAAGAGGCTGTATCCAAATATTGTACCAACTAAACCCGAACAGTGCTTTGAGGTTTCTGCTTCATGCCGGCCTGTGTTGGTACTACCGTTGTATTTTGTTTATATATCAAAAACATGAAAAATGCATTCAATCTTCAAGTCACTTCAGACAAAAGGAGTGGTATGGTGGCTCAGTGGTTAGCACTGCTGCAACACAATGCTAGAGACCAGGGTTTCATTCCAGCTTCAGGCAACTGTCTGTGTGGAGTTTGCACATTCTCCCTTTGTCTGGTTGGGCTTCCTCTGGGTGCTATGGTTTCCTCCCACAGTCCAAAGATGTGCATGTTAGGTGGGTTGGCCATGTTAAATCTCCCATCATGTCCAGGGATGTGCAGGCTACATGGAAAAAAAACCATGGGAAATGCAGGGCTACAGAGATAGGATCGGCTGGGTGGGATGCTCTTCGGAGGGGCAGTGTGGATGCAATGGGCTGAATGACCTGCTTCTACACTGTAGGGATTCCATGAAAATGGACATTTTCCTTTGTTAGAGGCATTGTATAAAGGCTGTTGTGGTACGTGAGTACAATAATGTTAGAAATTCCAAAAACACTTTGATAAATTAAGCATACTCCTTGGCTGTAAAGTACTTTTGAATATTCTGACCTCCTGAAAGATAGTATATAAAGTGCAAATCTTCCTTTCAGTCTTTCGTAAAGCTGGAAGAATTTATCAATTGCTGTCTTTTGAATAAATGTGTTAAAACTGGAGCCTTTGATATGAGGTCAGCAGGCTGGAATATGTGAAGAGGATTGCATAAATCAGGTACATTCCTGATGAAAGGCTTTTGCCTGAAACGTCGATTTTCCTGCTCCTCGGATGTGCCTGACCTGCTGTGCTTTTCCAGCACCACTCTAATCTAAACTTTAATCTAGCTTCTGTAAATGGTATAAGAAAGACTGAAGAATCACATCATAAGCAATATGTGAGTCTACTTTTAATATTGTGCTGTGAAACCATTTATAATGTTCTATCTTATGGGAAAGTAGTAAAGTGTACTACTATGGTAAAATAGTATAATTTTGCTGGTACTATCTAATATCTTAATAAACAACCAGAAGTTGTTTCTAACATTATTTCAGGACAGAGCAATATCTTTTCAGATATCAGAGGCAAAGGGAACACAAACACTGACATACAAAGCTAAGTGTATCTTTGAGATATTCTTAACTATAAAAGACAAAAGCATTACATTATATATGGTAAAAGAAGCCAGAATATAATACCCTTTATCTAATCATTTAATTTTCACTTTCAATTTCTTCATTTTGTAAATTTGTATCCCCTGATTTTTCAAATCCTTGTGATGTAGAACACTTCAGTCTGATCAGCTTTATCTGAACATAACTCTGTCACTCAAAGTCTTTTCCCTATCCATTGTTGTCAAGCTAGGAATCCTAAATATTTCCTTGAAATTCAGTTGAAGTATGAAATGGGAAGGTTCAAATGTCTGTATAGTCTGGGAAAATTTGAGGTGCTTTGGAAAGGCGCTTTTGTATGTTAAAGCTAGTGCTTTCACAAAAAAGGAAGAGCCTGAGTTAGGAATTAGTCATATTGTACTCGAAGGGTTAATTTTATTTTTCATTCCACAGATACTGCCTGATCTGCTGAGTTTCTCCAGCACTTTCAATTTTTATTTCAAATTTGCAGCATCTGCAGGATTTTGCCTTTATTAAGGGAGCTAGGAGTTCTTGCTCACCAGTTTTATTCAAAGGTGGATTATTTGGTGAGGGAAAAATGACTGGAAAAGTTCCAGAGGTGGGCCATAACATACTTGAAGAGGGTGTTTTTTTTTAAAGTTTATTTTTTGTAATGTATACAATGACATGTCATGATTGTGAAGTAAAAGGACCTATTAGTGCAACATGTACTCAAAGGATTATTTTGTTTGACTTTTGGAATCCATATTAACACATGGATAGAACCTTGATCGTCAGCAACCAAAAACATTAACCAGAGCTTAACTGTCTCCTTGGTGAAGTGTTGTGCAATTCTCAAGAGGTCAGAACATGCTGGGGACAATCAAGAGGTGAAAAGTAACCTTTGTCAAAGGAGAATCTGAGTCATTTAACACTATGAGTATTGCACACTTTGTTAGAACTGAATTATGAAAAATGAAGGTAAGGGATCTGGACAAAAGGGAATGGAGAGAAATACACAACAGCTAAACATACAACAGAAGAAATAGAATGGCTTTTACATTGTCTAACTGGCATACTGGCGATGGTTAACTGATAAAAATGATATAATGCATGAAGTAGAACATAAATGTGACAGAAAAAAAATCAAGTATATTTATAAGACACAGGAGATAATGGATGTAAAACCAAAAGAGAAAATGCTGGAAAATCTCAGCAGGTCTGGCAGCATCTGTAAAGAGAGAAAAGAGCTGACGTTTCGAGTCTAACTGACCCTTTGTCAAAGCTTTGACAACGGGTCAGTTAGACTCGAAACATCAGCTCTTTTCTCTCCTTACAGATGCTGCCAGACCTGCTGAGATTTTCCAGCATTTTCTCTTTTGGTTTCAGATTCCAGCATCCGCAGTAATTTGCTTTTATTTAGACAGTGGATGTAGATTTGCTCACTGAGCTGGAAGGTTTAATTTTTAGATGTTTCATCACCATACTAGGTAACGGCATCAGTGAGCCT
Source organism: Chiloscyllium plagiosum (assembly GCF_037043375.1). Taxonomy (NCBI): domain Eukaryota; kingdom Metazoa; phylum Chordata; class Chondrichthyes; order Orectolobiformes; family Hemiscylliidae; genus Chiloscyllium; species Chiloscyllium plagiosum. The sequence continues at coordinate 15,495,027 of NW_028270164.1, forward strand.
CCAGATGAAGCACTGATGGTATGGCCCATTTTCTATTTATGTGTTTAGGTTTCCTTTGGGTTGGTGATGTCATTTCCTGTGGTGATGTAATTTCCTGTGGTGGTGCCATTTCCTGTTCTTTTTCTCAGGAGGTGGTAAATATGATCCAAGTCAATGTGTTTGTTGATAGAGTTCCGGTTGGAATGCCATACTTCTAGATCTATACAGTGTATTCAAAAAGAACAGGTACCCAATGAACACAGTCTGCCGATTTCTCAGCAACAAACCCAAACAAGCAGACAAAACATGTCCATAAACCCAAGCCACTCTCCCCTACATCAAAGACATCTCGAAATGACTGCCAGACTACTCAGACTTCTTGGCATCATGGTAGCCCACAAACCTACCACCACACTAAAACAGCAGCTAATGAACTTGAAAGACCCTCTACAGACAACAAGCAAAACTAATGTCATTTACAAAATACCGTGCGAGAACTGTAACGAACACTACATTGGACAAAAGGCAGAAAACTAGCCACCAGGGTACATGAACATCAACTAGCCACAAAAAGTCATGACCCACTCTCAGTAGTATCTTTACATACAGATGAGGAAGGACACCACTTCGACTGGGATAACACATCTATCCTGGGACAAAGCCAAACAGAGACAGGCGTGAGAATTCCTAGAAGCATGGCATTCCAACCAGAACTCTATCAACAAACACATTGACTTGGATCCTATTTACCATCCCGTGAGAAAAAGAACAGGAAATGGCATCGCCACAGGAAATTACATCACCAACTGAAAAGAAACCTAAACACATAAATAGAAAGCGGACCATACCACCAGTGTTTCATCCGGAGGCTCACTGATGATATTACCTAGTATGGTGATGAAACGTCTGAAAATGAAACTTCCAGCTCAGCGAGCTAACCTACATCTAGAACCTCAACCTGAGCTACAAATCTTCTCAAAACCCGCTAACACAGGAGATTAGATATTAGCTCTGGGACTTAGTCCTGCGCTAATAGGGTGCAACAGAATGAAGATTAATGAGCATTGTTATAAATTGACCCTTCGGGCACAATGACACATTCATAAGCCACAGAATCTGGTTGCTCCTCCATAGGAATCCCCTTGAATGCAGTCATAAAAGCTGGGTTGCTGGCACTTCAAGCACGGGCTGATGAGTAGGCTCAGGAGGGGGCATTGCAGAGAGTTTTAGGGAGGGATTTAGGGTGAGGGAAAGGTCATGGTGATGACACCTGCCTTAGAATTTGGATGAACTATCTTGTTTCTCCTGGCTGCAAAGTTTGATTCTTCTAACAGATAAAATTATTATTCTCTCACCTGAATTTGACATTTGTGAGTACCACTGATGAATCTTGAGTGGGGAAAGGCTCCAGTAAGTGGTCCCAACCTCACTGCCAACTTGCTTCCCTCCCCCATTCTTCAAGACATTGGCCTACTTTTTTTTTAAGAGAATAAATCACTAAATAATACCAGCTCTTTGTATTGCACTTTTATTGGAGATGGAGAAGAATTAAATAGTAATGCTTTGTTCTGCACATCAGACCAGTTGACTTTGCACCTTTTCTGTAGAGATCATGGAGGTTGTCTCCATGTTATTTAAAGGATAGCCAATGGCAGTAGAAGTGTTTTAAATGGTGATTTGGTTCCATTAGTAACCATCTTAATTTGCAGGTCGCTGTCATTGATAGTTCCACCTCATGCAAAACCTTCTTCAATTGTTTGTGTGCTAGGTCCTGAGGGGGACAAAAATAAGTGGAAAAGAAATACAGGTTTCACACATGGTGTGGCAAAATCAGTGCATGCAGATACATATTTCTTGCACAACAAGTTAGTTTAGTAAAAAGCGGTCAATATCATTTTGAACGTAAAGGAACTTGCAGAAAGTTATGAGAGGTTGGCAGGTCCATTTACAAAAGTAATTCCTAATTTAACAAGAGGAAATCACTTTAAAGTTTAGAGAAACTCTTGATGCAGCATTAATTCGTTAACAGGTTTGGTGACATGTGCCTGCTTTTTACTGAGTTTGATTACAGAAGGTAACTTATTAAGTCCGGTGGAAGTTGAAGATTATTTCTTACCAGCTGAACAGTGAACATCTGAGACAAAGTCCCGTATTGTATTTTGTGAAATATTCCTAAATTATTTACCCAGAGTTTGGTTAGAATGAGAACCAGCTACCGCGTGGATTGGTTGATTCACATAGTAACAACACAATTGGGAAAAGTAATTAAGTACATGAGGGAGCAAGCATAGAAAGGTATACTGATAGGGTTAGATGAAGAGGGGTGAGAGGAAGTGCACATGGAACATAAATACCAACATAGAGCAGTTGGCCCGAATGGCCTGCTTCCCTAATGTTAACATGATAAAATATAAGATTATCACTTACTTCAGTGTTATCACATTAATCTTCCCGACTACATCTTTGCAAAGCTGTGACCTGACATACTCTGAGAGCTCCGATGTAGACAATTCATAAAATAAATTTAATGTTGTGGAGAGGAAATCACTTGTCAAGTCCAGTATTCCCAGATCATGACCAGACTTTTTCCTGTGGATTACAATGGTTTTCTTCTCTATTTCCTTGTAAGTTTTCTAATATATTTTGTTGTGACCACATTCTAGTGAGAATGCACCTGGGCAAGAAAGGAGCCCAACATATTGTTAAGAGTCCTAAATATAAAGTGGTTGAACATTTGGAAATTGTTAATGGAGTTCAGGCAATATTTGGAAATCAGAAAGGTGGAGTCATGCAATTGTTTCAAACTTAATTTATGTCTTGTTGTATATTGTTTGATTTCTTTTCCTCTATTTCCATTTCCTTCATTAATTTGAGTTTTTTACTCTCTTTGCTGATGCACCTTTATCCTTCTGCTTGTACAAAAATATTGTTGCGTTTCACTTTGTTGCTCAATTTACTTTTCGCAGAACCTCTTTTCTGGGAATTCATTCACACAACATATTCCATCAAAACTTTCCTATCCAATTATTGCCAGTGATATAGGTTGCGTCCATTTTCATTGGGCCTGTTCTGCTCAGGATTCATTTGCACTTAACCAACAGTTCAACAAGACTCTCCCTACAGCACCCATGGCCACGAGTGATAGATATGTTTATTTTTATCTGCTCTACGTGAAACCGGAGGAGCAGAAGTTCACTTCCAACTTCACATTTGTCGCAATTGGCCTCATGTCTAAAACTTGTGTTCCAACCTCCATTCCCCCGGGTCTTTGAGTCTTTACCAGGGAGGCAAGTGGCTTGACATTTGTAAGCAACTTCAGGAAATGCATTAGTTGCTAGTAACACATACTTAAAATACTAAGACAAAATTCCAACCAGCGTTGTGGGTTGGTGCATGTGGGTGCATGTTGCAGTTTGCTTCAGAAAGTATTATCATCTGAGGCTTTTTCTTCTCTCACTTTCTTCTCAGTTGCTTGCATTTCAATTCCAGTCACTTCCTCTCATTGTTTATCTCTCTGGTCTTGAGTAGTCCTACGTTTAATTGCTTCACATTGATCAATTGTATTTGTGGCTTCAGCTGCTGAGGTTCTAAGCTCTGGATTTCTTCTGATACCTCTCTGCCTCGCTACTGCTCTTTCTACCTTTAACACCCTCCATAAAAACCAAACCTCTTTGACTCTGCGCTGGCAATCTACCCTAATACCTTAATATTGGTTGGTGTCAAAATTTGCTTTTAAAGAATCTTATATGTTTTTATTATACTAAAGGCACAAATATAAATTGTTTATTTCAATTTTCTCAGCTTCAATCTTCCAGGCTGCTGCCTATGCTCCTTCTTCTAAACTTTCTTGTTTTTCCTCTTTGTGCCTGGATGATTTTTATTTTAGTTCTTCTTGGGTGAAGAAGTTGTACCGAATATATATCAACATGTGTTCAAGATGGAAGTTAGGAAATATCTGCTGAAAATAACAACAAAGATTTTATAACCAGGTTAACATTATGACCACATTTTGACTTTCATTTCCAACTCAGTGATGTCCTGGTTAATTAATGCTTTAACTTTGTGATCTGTCTCTCTTGATTATCATTTTGGTGTCTGCTTCCTGCTGAATATGAAATTTTCTTCCCATGTCCATGCAATTTCATGTGACCTACCAAGCATGGTCACCAATTTTTTGAAGTAATTATTACACTATCGTGGCCCTTTTGAAACTAAATCGTATAAATGTCAAAGCAATTCTTCAAAAAAAGAGAACGTCCTGTGTTTAATGATCGGTTACTTTCTTTTGCTGATTACCTCTGGAGTTCCGTTAAGTATAATGATCCCTTGACCTGGAACTTCAAGTTTGGTCAGAATCAGATGATCAGAAAATTAATCAGAGGCTCTAGATTAATACTGAGGTTCTTATCATGACATTACAAACTATATTCAGACTCTGGTGACAGGAAGTCACTTTCACAATTCCAAGTCTATTAAAGCATCTCAAAGTTGACTTTACGCTGGTTGAGTATTAAGGATATTTGGGCAATTAAGAGTAGAAATGCCAAGCATTAACATAAACTCATTTGATTTTGCAAATGCAGTAAAACAACTGGCAGTAAGTTAAGTCAAGCAATTAATTGCAAGATGCAATTAAAGCAAATTATCAACTCAACAATTAGAAGTGAGGCACTTGACCTTTCAAACAAGATCAAGTTTGACACTGGAGACAAATGATGTATTAAAAGGAGAGAGGCAGTCAAGGATTTTCGACCCATGTGTTCCTGACAGCTGGAGTTGTGAAGCCTCTGTAAATTCTGCCTGCACAGTAAACAAAGCCTTATTGACAAAAGGGGGAAGCCAAGGAACTTAGGAAGCAACTCAACAGTTTAAAATAAGCGACATGTGAAGATGGTCCACACAATTAACTGAGAAGGAAAGGCATAGGAAGACCAGCTGATTCAAACGATGACTTCAGAAAGGAAGGTGAATTTGAGTTTCCAGATGTTTGAGAAGGAGACTATATCGACAAGGCCCTCCTTTTCTGATGAGTATTCATGTTTGCTGAAGGTTGTGTGTGTTTTATGAAGGTTTTATTATTTTTCACTAATTTACCTGATGACAATGCTGAGAGGTGCAAAATAGCTCTCCTAATGTCTCTGCTGTACAAATCGATAAGGATCAAGCAGGCTCTGTTTTAATGCCAGGTTCAATTACGTCATTTTTACCAAGTTGACAGTTGGATAGAGTTAGGGTTCTGTGTACTGGGAGCATGAAGCTGGGTTCTTATTGATTACTTGTGCTCACACATATGTGGACATCAGGGGAGATGGGCTTGTGATTAATGCCTTGAAATAAAATAGGCAAACATAAACTCATTGGTGAAGCTGATACATGAATAATGTCCACCTGGTGACTTCTTAGGGGATTATGGTCACCTGTAAAACTGTATCTCTTTCATTAGGGAAGCAGATAGAAAACCTGAAATAAAGTTATGAAATACATAAATAAATGACCAAATAAAATGATATGTCATTGCCATTTAATGCACTAATACAAGCCTTCCCAAGTTGGGGTGGGCACCCCAGGTGTGGTTGCAGACTGAATGTTTGGGTAGCAATGGTTGCTACTGAGACTGACCACATTATAATTGCTGTGTTCCATCTCTAACAGGTCCCCACTCTCTCAGTTCTCAGCAAGGGATCGTGAAAAATGCATGCTTTAAAATGAGCTCACAGAGGGGGGAAGAGAATTGGGAAACACTGCACTAATGGCACCAACCAAAGACAAGGCTGAACTCTTCATGTCTAATTTTGTCTCATCTTCGTTTGGAAGCAGTTAACCAATTTGAAGAGGAGGATGACATAATACCTTGTAACAGAGAGATGGGGAGTAGCAATGCAATCATACTTAAGCAGTCTGTCTACCAAAAATATCACCAAGCCCACAGCCTGAGTGAAAGGTTGTGTTGGATGGGTAACTGGTTTAGACCCTTCAAGGGTGGAAGGTTATTGGTAGCTGGTGGGAGTATGGAGTAACAAGATCAGCTATGACCTTGTTGAATGGCCAAGCAAGCTCGAGGAGACAAGCAGCTTACTCTTGCTCCTAAATCATTTGTTCATATGTATGTTCCTATGGGCACCACAAGAAAGGGACATGGTCCTGGCAAAATTCTGAACTCGATCATGTGAGCTGTACATCCCTTTCACCCTGCTTAGAGGAGAGGTTTGGTCTGCACTCTCAGATCATCTCATGTGTGCCACAATCTTCTTCATATTGACTTTGAATTTTCCAATAGGTGGTCGAGGGAACGGGGTCAAGGGGATGTGTAGAAAGGACACTCACATTTGCCTGTTGATCTAACTGGTCTCCTGTCATCCAACCCTTTCCACTCATTTCCCAGCTGAACCTTGCCCAATACTCTTGGATGGCAGTGTCAGTGAAAGCATTCAATCAATATCAAGTGTCTGACTCGCCATCTTGTTCAGAACCTGACGCTTTGGAAGGTCAGAATAGTGATGGCTCTAATTGAAGCTCCACTCCAGACAGACTGGGTTTCTAACATTACACAGGCAGTAGTGGGCAGAATTATTGACCTGTGCATTATAATTAAGAAAAACCTGTTGTTTTATAATTTGGCTTGTCATCTCTGTTCCTTCTACAGCCTGTATACAATAGAACATTGCATTGACATGACCTTATTTAATTAATCACCCTCAGCAGAGGCCTGTGGTCACTACCGAGATTCATAATTCTCAAGGTGCATCCAAGCAGAAGGCGTGGGAGAGAGTTTAGAGACAGAAGAGCTAAAGGGGCTGTTCTTGTAAACTTTAATGTCACCTTAATACTTGAACTTAGTTCTCAGATTCCATTTGGGAACCACCAGTACTGATGAAGCTGATTCTGCAAATAGTCCCCTGATATCTAAGGAAAAATCCAGAATCTCAGATTCCCAAAGTTGCACTGACACTGTTCCCATCATGGAGGAGATAGTGAGTCTGCCGATGGTGGAGGTCAGACTTGAGAGTGTGTTGCTGGAAAAGCACAGCAGGTCAGGCAGCATCCAAGGAGCAGGAATATCGATGTTTCAGGCCGGAGCCTTTCATCAGGAATGTTTGTTCCTGATGAAGGACTTGGCCCGAAATGTCGATTGTCCTGCTCCTTGGATACTGCCTGACCTGCTGTGCTTTTCCAGCAACACACTCCCAACATTGTTCCCATCATGTTCTATCCAATGAAAAACAAAAATAAAATACGTTGCTGGAAACACTCAGCAACTCAGGCAGTATCTGGAGAGACAGAGTTAATATTTCTGGTCTTTGATCTTTCATGTTTTTGTAAGTGTGTAGTATAGCAGGCAGTACACCTGACCAGATTCCTAGAAAACTGGATCAGTCTAGTAGAGCTGTTTTCCCACAGCTCAGGTTAATATTATCTTTAACCCACTTTAACACTTGGATCAAAAAGACAACTTGATGTGAATAATCCTGATATTGAGTTCTGCTGGTGACTTGGATTAGAGATTTTTTTTATCATTTTCTTTAATGAGTACTGAATCACTGTGCTTGTGCAAGCACATTGTTAACAAAGAGTTTAAGGTAAAACCAGTTTGTTACTGTTGATGCCAAATTAATATAAAATGTCCTCAAGAAAACAATCAAAGTGCCTTGGGCTGTGTGCTGCTTTAAGGCCATATATCATCCGCATTTGGTCTTAAAAAGTGCCAGATTTCCTCCACTTTATCTATTTAATGAAAACTCATAGCAAAGTATTACTTCAGACATTATCTTTTTTAACTTTTTAAAGAATGGATATAATATTTTTAATCTTGTTCCAGATTAAGCATATTCTTATTTGTCAGTATCATATTTGCAAACCCAATAATTGTTGTACCTCTGTCCCACACGTACTCAACTTATTAAATCGAACTTTCGAAGGGAAACAATTAAATGGCTCCCTGCCCAATACCAGGTAGGAAGAAAAAAGCAAGATATATCATTTCAGAAGGTTAAGCGATGATCTCTTTGAAGTCTTCAAGATATTAACAGTAAAAGATTGGGTGGATAAAGATAAACTATTCCCACTCGTTGGGGAATAGTCTGAGAATTAGGACCAGACCATTCAGGAGTGATGTTAGGAAGCAATTCTACACATAAAGACTGGTAGATATTTGGAACTCTTCTCTAGAAATAGAAGTTGATGCTAGATCAGTTGCTAATTTTAAATTCAAGATAAATAAACTTTTATTAGATGTATTAAGGGATATGGGTCAATGGCAGGTATTGAGTTAGGCAACAAAGCAGCTAAGATCTCATTGAATGGTGGAACAAGTTCAAAGTGCTGAATGGCCTACTCCTGTTCCTAATCATGTAGCTTGGAAGTAAACTAGGAACACAATTATGACTTTGTGCTAGGAAGGTTTCAAGACTTGATTTTAGTTTAACTGGTTCAGCAGTGTTGGCGTCAGATGCCCAGTTTACATTCCAAGCTGTGCACTGGGGATGTAAATTTGGAAAAGGATCCATGCAAAATAATTTGCCTGCTCAGAGATATGAGAAATGATGAATACAGAAGAGTCCTTGATCCATTCGGCATATCCCGCAAACCTGCAACATTGTGTGAGGCAAAATACTGATATCTTCACCCACCTTTCAGACATGAAAAACACATCAAAACCCTGCACTCATCTTGGAACTAAAGTTGTTTGGGAAATTTCTTCCACCATTCCCTCAGGCAGCTGGAAGGAGTACAGGAAATCAGTTCCTGTCACACCTTCCTTTTGTACTCCATCCCAGCAGTACTTTTGTACTAAATGATCCAGTTCTCATGTAAGACTACTCAAAGAATTGACATTCACTTCTCAGGTTGGTAGCTTCTTTCATGGGTCTGTTGAATTCCAGGAAAATCCCCAGCTAATTTGATTCTGGCCTTGGACAGATGAAGAGCTTATGCCTGAAACATTGACTGTCCTGCTCCTTGGATGCTGCCTGACTGGCTATGCTTTTCCAGCACCACACTCTTTGACTCTGATCTCCAGCATCTGCAGTCCTCACTTTCTCCTGGCCTTGGACAGGGCAAGTAGAATGGACAACAAATACAAGCCCTGTCTAACTACGACCAACACAGTCTAAATTCATGACCCATGTCACTCGAAGAACAAAGACAGCAGATGCATGGGAATCCTATCCATCTGCAACTTCTCTCCAAGTCACACTCACCAACCTGAGTTCCTTCACTGTCACTCGGTCAAAATCCTCGCACTCCCGGTCAAACACTCTCACTGTCCCTACACCACGTGGGCTGTAGCAGTTCAAGAGGATGGCTCATGACCATCATCTCAAGGTCTGTGGTCACATGAACAAGTAAGAAGAAATTATGTGAAAAATCCAGGGAGTCAGAATGGAAGTGCTGGGTGACATTCTTATCCCATCTACCTGAGTTGGATTTTAATCCAAGCAGCAGTGAGTTGCTATATTTCATTAAACAGTTTCATTTGAAAATATTTGTGATCTTTTCAGGTCTGTCAAGATGACAATGATCATGTTGAAGAAAAAAATAAAATGGATTCACCAAACTACTCAATATTAGGCCAGGTTTAAGAAGCAAATACAGAGTAAATCCTTGCTTTCCTCCAACGGCTGAATTTGGCGTCTCCAATGGTGCCGTCTAGTTTTTCATTGGTACCTGGGAGACGAGCAAAGATTAAGTAACAATGAAATCTTAATGCGTGCAATTATAGCTCTTGCCATTTATCAGTGAGATTCTCAAATAGCTATTAAAACATCAAACAGAGGATCAGACCTTTTATTTTTGACAATAACAGTCTCATTTTTTTCAATCTTGCTGTATTTTCCCAATTTTCTTACCAATGCCTATGTCATTCAGAGGCAGGGAAAATTCAGTCCCAAGCCCCAATTCTGTCCCATATTCAGATATGCAACCACTTCAGCCTCTTAATTGTCATTTTTCAACAGAGCAATTCTTTCCAATTTGATGTCAAAATTCCAGGAGGTTTTGTGCTGAGCACTCTTGCGAACCAGGTTAAACCTCCCCAAAATTTGTCTTATTTCAGTCCTTTCAACAGACAGAAAGCGGCATTCTTTTTGGTAATAGAGAGTTGATTCAAGGATTAAAACGGCCTGGTTCAAACACAGCATGCTGCCTTTTGTTTTTACCAACTCTGCTTTAAAAAGGTCTCAAAATTATAACCTGAGCTAATCTTCATGCTAAAATATGTGATTAACAGGCATAGATCGAGTCATACACTCAAACATCTTTTGCCAGTCTTTTGGAAGGTAAAAGTTCCTCATGTCAATCAGCCCTGCCACAAAATATTTTTGTCCAAAGAATCTAGAGCTAAATATATGCAGAAATTGTAATGTATAGAATCACTACAGTGCGGAAGCAGGCCATTCAGCCCATCAAGTCCACACTGACTCTCTGAAGAGGATCCCACCCCATCACCCTAGATGTTCCATGGCTAATCCACTGTGTGTCTTTGGGCTTTGGGAGGAAACCCACACAGAAATGGGGAGAATGTGCAAACTCTACACAAGTAGTCACCCATAGGATGGGATTCAACCCAGGTCCCTGGTGCTATGCAGCAACAATGCTAACTACTGAGCCACCAATGGTATGAATTACATGTTGTTAAAATATGATGTATCGGTTATATTCATAAAATATTCACACTTTGGTAGGCAATTAACTATTCTGTTTGTGCATCAGCCTTAATTTATGGCCTTTCTTAACCTGATTTATAGTCTCAAAACTAAGAAACAAACCAACAACACTTAATTATCTGTGTGTATGGTTGCAATTTATCCCAAGATCAACACCTAAAAGGAGATTATCTGTTTTTCACCTCTTGCTGTTTGTCAGAACTTGCTCTGTGTGAATTCATTGTACTCTTTCCGATATTATAACAGTGACTACGTTTCTAGAGCACTTCATTTATTATAAAAGATTTTGTGTTCACCTGATATTGTGAAAGGTGCTCCATTTGTACAAACTATTATTTCTTTCTTGATGCAACATTTGGAAACATAGCTCTAATTGTCATTCTTTAATATTGAATTGACGTGCGCACTTAAAAATATCTCAACATTGTCAAATGAATTGGCTTCAACTCTTTCTTTTAACATAATTTGTGACTGGAAAAGGTTTTTAAGACTTTACTGGAAAACACTGCAGAATGTTTAAAAGACATTAGTTTTTGTACATTCAGAAATGAAACATCAGATTTTTTTCATCATGTCTCGATGACAAATCCTGTTTCAACACCAAAATAACACATTTCGTGTCATAGAGTTGTACAGCATGGAAATAGACCCTTCAGACCAACTCATCCATGTCAACCAGATATTCTAAATTAAACGAGTCCCATTTGCCAACATTTGGCTCATATCCCTCTACAGTCTTTCTGCTCAAATGCCCATCCAGATGCCTTTTAATGCTGTAATTGTACCAGCCTCCACCATTTCTTCTGGCAGTTCATTCCATACACACAGTACCCTCTGCGTGAAAACGTTGCCCCTCAGGTCCCTTTTAAATCTTTCTCCTCTCACTTTACGCCTATGCACTCCAGTTTTGGACTCCCAATCCTGTCCAAACTGATCTCAATTTTTTATGAATAATGTTACCATCTTTATTGGTCATTTTTTAGTCAATCTAAATTAAATAACCTTATTTACTTTGATTTTATTATCTGTAGTTCTCTCATTCTCCAGACGGCAGTTACAACATTTAAAAGGCATTTGGATGGGTGTATGAATAGGAAGGGTTTAGAGGGATATGGGCCAAGTGCTGGCAAATGGGACTAGATTAGGTTAGATATCTGGTCAGCATAGACAAGTTGGACCGAAGGGTCTGTTTCCATGCTGCACATCTCTATGACTCCAGGTAGTTGGAGCAGATGTCAGCTTGCTCCATCATCAATAAGACTATATCTATGATATCATATACCACATTACACTTTTATCATTCTTCCTGGTATGAGTGAATTTATGTCTCAGGGCAGTTCCGCAGATGGTATTAACCCTTTGGCACCTCACCCAGTCCCTTACCTTATTACCGGAGAGGAAAAGCCAATCATAATAGCTGCACACTGGCCTCACTAATTCATTATAGGCAATGAATTGAAGCTGAGTTTGTGATCCATTCAACTGATGAGGCATATGAAATGTTCTATCACTTTTTATATTAGCTACTGTACTTGATCCTGAGTTTCCTCAAAGGCTTCCATCTAGTCTCCAATGCACTCCTACCTCACCTTACCCACTGCTGAATCTCCCAAAAATGAATTTTACTCTCTCAGGCTCAACTAAGTCAATAGTTTCATGGCAACCTCCAACCTCTGTAATGTTAGACTCATCAAACATTCAATTTCTTCTGCCCTACCTACACCAAGCCACTTACCAATCATTATTGGTCTCCACTAAATCTCTGTCTCCTCTATTTCATGTTTGAATACACATTTCAATACATTGTTATTTTCTTTGTAACTTTTCCAGTACAACAATAATTTCTCTGATCCTCAGAGTCCAGCCTCTGTCCCATTCCAAGTCAAGGTAAAGTAACCATAGTTTCATGAGGACAGTAGAGCTGCTCTTTCAGTTGAGAGAGATGGTCTTTGTCATCATACACCAACGTCAATCTCAAATTCTTTAAAGGTGCTTCATAGAGGCCAAAGAGGATTATTGGAATTCCAGACAGAGAGAGTAGACGTTAGGAAATATGGTGACAAATGCTTCCATGGTGGTGAGTTTAACCTGAGGGTGGGGTTTGTTTATCTCAGCTAGACAGCTGATTTGTGATGCAGAGTGATGCCAACAGTGTGGGTTCAATTCCTGCTCTGGCTGAGGTTACCATAAAGGACTCTCCTCAATTTCTCACCTCACCTAATGTATAGTGATCCTCCGGTTAAGCCACCATCAGTTGTTTCTCTCTCTCTCTCTCTCTCTCTCTCTCTCTCTCTCTATCTCTCTCTCTCATAGAAAGCAGCCCTAAGGTCCCCTGGGACTATGGCAACTTTACCTTAACCTGAGGGCCACCATGCTTCAGGCGAGGGGTGAGGTTGGGAAGGCAGGACCTGTGTGATGATCTCACTCACAGATTTGTTGGCTCCCATAACCAGGAATTCTTTTTTCCTAAGTCCATTCTTTTCACTCCATCTTCTCTCTCAAGATTGTCCTTAAAAGTAACCTCTTTGGAAGCATTTGTCACCATATTTCCTAATGTCTACTCTCTCTGTCTGGAATTCCAATAATCCTCTTTGGCCTCTATGAAGCACCTTTAAAGAATTTGAGATTGACGTTGGTGTATGATGACAAATTAGTCAAAGAATAAGACAATAATTAGTTATTAATCCAGTTTTTGCTGATTTACCCAGAAGCGCTGGTGATATTGAACTAACCATTTTCCTCTGTACATGGATGTTGACTGGCCTGTGGAGGTTCTACCTTTTTTTGGTTTTTATCTTCGATTTTAGTGTTGGCAGAGTATGGCTCTGTGATGCTCAGCTCAAATAGTCTACCTTTTTTTTAAAGTGGACACACTTTCCTCATTCCTGAAGAAGGGCTCACACCTGAAACGTCGATTCTCCTGCTCCTTGGATGCTGCCTGACCTGCTGCGCTTTTCCAGCAACACATTTTCAGCTACCTTTGTTTTAATGCAAGCATTGAGAATTAATGCAAAGATTCACTTCAGTATCAGCCAGCAACTGATAAGATCAAAGTTAAAATACATTCGAGCCATTGCCTTTAGAAATAGAGTATTCCAATGTCTAAACATACAAAACATTTATATGTTAATGATATCTTCCAAAGTTGGGTAGACAAAGCATCAATAATGTAACAAAGAACATTAAAATCAAACACAACACAGGCCTTAAAGAACAGACTATTCTCTGTCTCTAAGTTAATACTCTGTAGCAGACCAAAGTGTACTTTTATTAATGGCAATCTGATGTAAGGTAAGTACTGAACCTTTTTAATTTAATTAACTATATAATCTCTTTAAATCTGGTTACAATAGTCACCTGCTACCACTGGACCCTTTCAGAAGTAAAATTAGCTCCAGATTTATGCTCTATGTTTTAAGTTGAATTAACTTCTATCCCTTTCCTCTTAAACGCCAGCAGGATCTGTGCTTCCAATGGGAATCATAGACTGCAGTTACACTGTCATTTTACATTGCTAGAAGTAAACTTTGGTATCAGTTTGGTGATTGTCAACGTGTTGGGACATTGTTTTGCACACGACTTTATGATAGGAGACAGAGAGTGATGGGGGGAGGGTTGATTTTTGGACTGGAGGCCTGTGACCAGCGGTGTTCCATGGGGATTGGTGCTAAGTCCACTTTTGTTTGTCATTTATATAAATGATTTAGATGAGAATATAGGAAGCATTGTTGGTAGTTTTGCAGATGACACCAAAATCATTGGCATAGTGGACAGTGAAGAAGGCTACCAAAGATTACAAAGAGATTTTGATCAACTGGGTCAATGGGCTGAGGAGGGCAATTGGAGTTTAATTTGGATAAATGCAAGGTATTGCATTTTGATAAAACAAGGTCAGGACTTATACAATTAAAAGTAGGGCCTTGGTTATTGTTTGAGAACAGAGAGATCTAGGGTTCAGGCACATAATTCTTTGAAGCTTACATCATGTATAGATAGGGTAGCTAAAAAGGCATTTAACATGCTTGCCTCCATTGCTCAGTCTTCTGAGAATAGGTGTTGGGACATTATGTTGAAGTTGTACAGAACATTGGTGAGACCTCTTCTGGAGTACTGTGTCCATTTCTGTTATGGGAATTGTTATGGACCAGGCCAGATCCCTCAAAACATTTCAAGAAGGTATCCCAGACTCTAACTTTGCGAGTTGTTTTAAGCAGGTGTAAAGTAGGTATTCCAGTAGACAATCAGCTGGTCAAATCACTTCATTTTAAACAAAACAGAATTCATTTACAAGATAACTGAATGAAATACAAAGAACAGAAAACAGAATACCAAATATCTTATCCTGTCCAAAAACCCAACAGACTATCCCAATGTACCAATGCTATTCCAAATACTTGCAGCAATCGCCATAAACATCCCTTGGCACAAAAGGTAAAATCACACACAGGGTCTTACAGGATAGACGTTAGAGAGAGAGTACCAGCCTGGAGCTGCTTCATTGGGTCCAGCAGCCTTTCTTCACACTACTGCTAAAAAAACAAACCAGAGAAAAGCTGAGCTTGGAGAACTGGCCACACGCCTTTCATTGTACAACTGTTTTTTTTAAACTTGAAAGCCTCTTACTGAGGCTGTATCTGTTAGCTATTATCAAATTGACCCTGAAACCCTGTACCCCAGACATTTTGGAGTCTGTGTCATTTCAACTACTCAACAAAGACCATGTACTACATAACCTTGTGAAAGGAACAGCTTTATAACTGAATGATATTATTAAGCTGGAGAGGGGTCAAAAGAGACTTACAGTATGTTGCGGGGAATGGAATGTTTGAGTTATAAGGAGAGGCTGGATAGGCTAGAACTTTTTTCACTGGAGTGCGGAAGGTTGCGGGGTGACCTTATGGAGGTTTATAAAATCATGAGGGGTATAGATAAAGTAAATGACAGGTGTATTTTCATTCAGGCAAGGATTTGAAGACTAGGGGTCATATTTTTAAGGTAAGAGGAGAAAGATTTAAAAAAGAAACGAGGGGCAGCATTTTTTACACAGAAAGAGGTTTGTGTGTGGAATAAACTTCTTGAGGAAGTGGTGGATGTAGACAGTGAAGAGCGTTACCTCAGATTACAACAGGATCTGGACCAGATGGGCCAATGGGCTGAGATGTGGCAGAAGGAGTTTAATTCAGATAAATGCGAGGTGCTGCATTTTGGGAAAGCAAATCTTAGCAGAACTTATACACTTAATGGTAAGGTCCTAGGGAGTGTTGCTGAACAAAGAGACCTTGGAGTGCAGGTTCATAGCTCCTTGAAAGTGGAGTCACAGGTAGATAGGATAGTGAAGAAGGCATTTGGTATGCATTCCTTTATTGGTCAGAGTATTGAGTACAGGAGTTGGGAGGTCATGTTGCAGCTGTACAGGACATTGGTTAGGCCAGTATTGGAATATTACGTGCAATTCTGGTCTCCTTCCTATTGGAAAGATGTTGTGAAACTTGAACGGGTTCAGAAAAGATTTACAAGGATGTTGACAGGGTTGGAGGATTTGAGCTATAAGGAGAGGCTGAACAGGCTGGGGCTGTTTTCCCTGGAGCATCGGAGGCGGAAGGGTGACCTTATAGAGGTTTACAAAATTATGAATGGCATGGATAGGGTAAATAGGCAAAGTCTTTTCTCTAGGGTCGGGGAGTCCAGAACTAGAGGGCATAGAACATAGAACATAGAACTAATTAGCACAGAACAGGCCCTTCGGCCCACGATGTTGTGCCGAACATTTGTCCTAGCTTAAGCACCCATCCATGTACCTATCCAATTCCCGCTTAAAGGTCACCAAAGATTCTGACTCTACCACTCCCACAGGCAGCGTATTCCATGCCCCCACCACTCCCTGGGTAAAGAACCCACCCCTAACATCTCCCCCTGCCCTGGTTTAGGGTGCCCTGGTTTAGGCATAGGTTTAGGGTGAGAGGGGACAGATATAAAAAAGACCTATGGGGTAGCTTTTTCTCACAGAGGGTGGTACGTGTATGGAATGAGCTGCCAGAGGAAGTGGTGGAGGCTGGTACAGTTGCAAAATTTTAAAGGCATTTGGATGGGTATATGAATAGGAAGGGTTTGGAGGTATATGGGCCGGGTGCTGGCAGGTGGGACTAGATTGGGTTGGGATATCTGGTCAGCATGGATGGGATGGACCGAAGGGTCTGTTTCCGTGTTGTACATCTCTATAACTCTATGACTCTATGACACTTGGATAGATACATGAATAAGAAATGCTTGGAAGGATATGGGGCAAGGGCAGGCAGGTGGGACTAGTTTAGTTTTCGATTATTGTTGGCATGGACTGGGTGGGCTGACTGGTCTGTTTCCATGCTGTGTGCCTCTGTCTCTGTATTTGGTTAGAAACGCAGATCGAGTTTTTCAGATTTGAATCTCAGAATGTGGTGCAAGTCTGATTTCTTCAAGTTTGATCCCACATAGAAGGATGTTCATTGGCATGTGATTTACTAGAAGCATCAGCCAATAAGGAATGGCTGGTTATCAACACATGAACAAGGAACTAGCATAGGCCATTCAGCCCTTCAAATCTGCTCCACCAATCAATACATTTGTGGCTGAGCTGATTTTAATCTCAAGACTATCTTCCTGCATAATCCCTGATAATCTTTCGTTTCATTGGTAACCAAGAATCTGTCTTAAAACTATTTAAAGATACTGCATCCACTGCGTTTTGAAAAAGAAAATTCCAAAGACTCTCAACCCTGTGGGAGAAGTAAGGTTGTTTAAAATATATCTTGGGGCTCAAAATCAACTCAGGATCCTGATGAAAGGAATGCAAAATAATTTAAGTCAGCGAATTGACAGTCTATCTCCATTCCACTGGAAGACAATCCACTATAATCACACTAATATAAAATTGTCCCGGGTTAGTGCATGCACAAAACATAAAGAACTGCAACACAGCATCTGTAGGCAGTTTGTAATCAATGTGTTCAGAGATGTTTCAAAAACACTGGTGCATTTAAGGATTGGACTCAAGCCTCCTCACTCAGAAATTGGGACACTGCCACTATACTACAGACCTTCTGCTGAGAGCAGTGACAAATGAACATCAGCTTTGGCTCAGTTAGTTTTAGAATACTATACCTTTGACACAGGAGATTGTGGATTTAGTCCCTCTCCATGGCATAAACATTGAAAACTTATCTGACTCACCAATGTAGCACTGTGCAGTCATTTGGATAGGATGCTAAACTAGGACCCTCTCTGCTCCCTCAGGTGGATATAAGATACCCCATGTTGCCATTTTTGAAGAGGAGTGATCCCCAGTGTCCTGGCCAATACTTGTCCCTTAATTCAAGTCACAGAAAATATAGATTATTTGGTCATGATCACATTGTTGTTTATGGGAGCTTGGTGTGTGCAAATTGGCAGCTATTTTCTTCACATTAAATCAGTGACTACATTTCAAAAATACATAATGAGTGGTCATGTGTCATGGAATATCCTGTGGTCATGAAAGGTGCTATATAAATGCAAGTCTATATTTTTAACTGCAAGGCCAAACAAATCAACTTGGACAGTGCTCTGTTTGTGAAAAATCAGTGACAATGGATCCCTGTTGAAGTGGTCCTCTTTTTCCACACATAAAAAAAAGCAGCAAAGTGCATTTATGTAGCACCTTGAACATAATAAAACAACCCAAGGCTGTAAATAAACTTAATTTGGGACAGAGGTACATAAAAGACATGGACAGATGACCAAAAGTTTGTCAAAGAGGTAAGAGATTTCAAAAGCATTTTAAAGGAGGAGAAAGAGGTGGAATTGTGGAATATAATGCTTTGGTAATCAAAGACACAGCCTTCTTTGATGGAGAACCACACGATTTCACAGAGTCATATCTTAGAACCTGTACAGTGTGGAAGCAGGCCATTTGGCCCATTGAGTCTATGCCGAACCTCTGAACAGCATCCCATCCAGATCCATCTCCCTACCCTATCCCTGTAACCCTGAATTTCCCGTGGCTAACCCACCTAGCCTACCCTGAACACGGCAGGCAATTTCAGCACAGGCCAATCCACCCAACCTGCATATATTTGGACTGTGGGAGGAAACAGAGCACACAAAGGAAACACACACAGACAGTCATTCAAGGGGAGAACATGCAAACTCCACACTGACAGTTGTTTGAGGGTCAAAACGAACCTGGGTCCCTGGCACTGTGAGGCACCAGTGCTAACCACTGAGCCCCGTGCTGCCCCATGATGAAGATTATATTTGTTAAAATCTAAGCAATTATTTAGAATATAACTGAACATTTAATTTGGTTTCAATATGAAATTCTGCCATAGTATTCACTAGAAAATAGATATGTGAATCAAACTCACTATTATTTTATTGTACGAGTTACAATCATATTTGAAAATCAATTTTAACACACATGTAATATTACATTTGGCCACTAGAGGATGGTATAAGGTAGCAATATTATAGAAAGGTGAACCAAGGGAAGAGGATTTCAAACATGGGGAACATCATGGAAATCATGAAACACTTCCATAGATTTCAGTTTGAAAATGAATATCTGAGGCTTTCAGCATAAGGAAAAAAGATTGGCTCAATAAATGCTAATCATTTCAATTTTGAGAAGAATTAGATAAAGTTCATGCATCCTACTTGCTTCTACTGGATGTAATTCCTGGGGGATTTGCTGCAGGAACTCCTGTTGTGGTGTTATTGCTCAGGTCTTAGAAAAGCACCTTGAAGGCACTAAATAATCAACAACATATGATGCTCCAGTGTAACAGTCTCCATTTTATCCTCCTGTGCAGACACACAGTTGATCAGAATAATAGCCAGCCTGTTAGTTAGCCATTTAATGTATGTGTAATACAGGGCAGAGCTCGGATTATGTAAGTCTGAGACGTCATATCAGTGTATGTGTTTAGTTGTTAATAAATTTGCAAATATCTGTCTCATGAGCTAATATATAGCTCACCTGCCTTCAATCTTTTTATCCATTGAGATAGTTTTTTTTTCTCCCCGATTTCCAATATTTTGTAACAAGTGAGCAAACGTATTCAAAGAAATTGTGTCAATATTGTCAAGTTTCATAGAGGGTTTCTCTCTGCGAGGCTTAGCAATTTCTCACTATATCATCCCAAACTTGTCTGATCCATAGAAACTTGTGTCTTCTTGTACATGAAAGACAAAATGTTAGCATGCTAGTGCAGCAAGTAATTGAGAAGGCAAATGGAATTTTGGCCTTTATTGCTGAGGGAGGGGGCAGTGGTTTTTTTGGATTTTAAAAATAGGGAAGTCTTGTTGTATTGGAGAGGGGGTTGGTGAGACCACACCTGAAATACTGTGTACAGTTTTAGTCCCCATATTTAAGAAAGGATACGCTGGCGTTGTTGATAGTTCAATAGGCCAGTTTCTAGGATGAAAGTGATGACTTCACAAAAAATAGCAAAACAACTTTTTAAAATTATTTATTTATGGGATGTACGTACTGGTGGCCAGGCTAGCATTTATTACCCAGAGGGCAATTAACAGTCAACCACATAGCTGTTGGTCTGGAGTCACATGAAGGCAAGACCAGGCAATTTCCTTTCCTAAAGGATATCAGTGAACCAGATGTGGTTTTCCAACAATCAGCAATTGTTTCAAATCTTAATTCCAGATTTTCTTATTGAATTCACGTTCTAATATCTGCAGGATTTGAATCCAGGTTCTCACAAACATTACCTGAGTCTCTGGATTAACAGCCCAGATATAGGACCAAGAGGCCACCACCTCTGCTTTAGGTTAAGCCTTTTATATTTCGAGTTTAGAAGAATGAGGGGTGATCTTATTGAAACATACAAGATTCTCAGAATTAAGAGTAGCCTTGAGATGCAGTCTGGATGTTTCCTTGAAACATTAAGACCACAAACGTAACAGCAAAATTCAACCATTCAGCCCATTGAGTCTGCTCCACTGTTCAGAGACTCAGTGGTAGGGACACTGCATTTTGTTTTCTCCTAGGCTGATGCAATCCTCCTGAATGGTTAACTCTCAATTCCTGAAGACTCCAGGACAACCCCTGCCAATGTTCCTTGTTTTAGTTCCAGGAAAATATATTGCTGCATATGGTAATGGTTCTGAATAATATCCATATTACATTGTATGGGAGGAGATATGAATTCTACTCTATCTTTCAGAGGGAAACAGGAACAGCTTCTTAAGGTCCTAGTAATTATGCATGACTCAGTAGTGGTACTTGTTGCTATCATGTAATAAACATTCTTGTTATTGAAAAGGAGTGCCTCTCTTCTATAGATACTCCATGGCGATGTATCCTCTACCACTCACTACCAAATATGCTCAAGTCAAAGCAATGACAAAGGAGGATTGCTGTCAGCAAACCATCTCAAACAACTCTTACCCAGTTGAGGTGGCACATGCTACACGGGACTAAGAGTGGTCATCTGGGAAAGTACAGACCCATAAGTATTGGACGGCTGGATTGCTGCAAGAGGTAGGTAATCAGAGAATTGGTACAGACTGATTCTCCGGTGCCTGGCAGGACCGATAGCCACATCCTGCAATCTCACTGCTTTTGATTCTAATTTGTCAGCATGATCTTTAGGGCTGTCACTCTGGCTTCATTTCGCAGCATCTACTGCCTTGTTCATAAAGCTGAGCAGCAGGAAATGGCAGGGTGCAATCGAATAAGTAAACCTACACTCTTCCAACTTTATGTAATGGCTGAATTATAGGAAAATAGGACTCGGGCGCAAGAGTCCCCATTTTATAAGATGGTGCTTGATCTGATTTATAGCTTCAACTCCATTTTCCTTTTCGGCCCAACAACCCTTGGCTCTCTTGTCGAGTCAAAATCTATCCAATCAAAATAGAATACAGGAACATTCTGTTAACGATTCTAATTTATTCCTTTTCATATTATTGGCACCAAAGCACTTAAAGATGCAGTCTGTTGCTGTTCCAGCTTTTCAGATATTGCTCAAGGAATAAATGCATGCAATAAAACACAACAGCACTGTTTTTTTTTCTGTGGGATTTAACAATCATTAACTGTGTCAATTATTATGAGCCATTGCAGACAGCAAATTTTAGTCTCATCCATATCTCTCGGTAGATTGGAATAACTTTGTTTGTCTGATTATTGAAATACTGATCTGGAAATGTTTTGTGACCAATCACAGCTGCCAGATCAGTTAATCCCATATGCCACTGGTGGATGTAAATTACATTCCTCATTGCTCACAAGTTAGTCTGCATTACTTTATAATGAAGGGCGTGTTGTATAATGAAAAGATATTATAACATTAAACTAACAGTCATGATTCATTGCTGAAACATTTGTTTAGTCTGAAGGCTGTGGGTTTAATTCCTAAATCCCAGAGACCTGAAGCACATAACCAAGGCAGGCAAATGTGAAGACCTGGTTGGCAGCTTCCAGGTGAGATGCCACGTCTTCATGTCATGGTCAATATTTATCCCTCAACCAAAATCATTAATGCACATAACCTGGACATTACTACTATGTTGTTTTTAGGAGTTTTTTTGTGATTGCCAGGTGTCCACATTAGGTATGAGGCATTTCAGAGGCTGAGGAGTTCTTTGGCACATCCTGAGAAGTAATATAAAACAATAAATATTCGTATAAATTATTTATCAAAAGCATTCGATTCACAGACATATTTTCCCTCCTGTAATTTGTTTCTTCCAATGTCACCCTTACTCTATCTGTTGTTCGTGTGTCAGAGTCATACAGCATAGAAACAGACCCATCGGTCCAACTAGTCCATTCTAACCATGTTCCCAAACTGAGTTGGTCTCACTTGCCTCCGTTTGGTCCATATCCCTCTAATCCTTTCCTATTCAGGCACCTATTGTCATGGAGCATGAGTTGTGTTCACATTTCAACACATTCAGAGAGTAGATACGACATAGTCTCAAGTAGGTTCATAAGATTTTGAGGTAGATTTTAAGGAGCAGGTTAGAGGAACGTGAATGAAGTGACATAAGCCAATACTAGAAGGATAATTGTCATGCGTGACACTTAAAAAGGTGACAAGTGATAATCATAGAATCCCTACAGTATGGAAACAGGCCCTTCGGCCCAACAGGTCCACACCGACCTTCCAGAGAGGAACCCACCCAAACTCATTCCCCTACCCTAATATCCTGAATTTACCCCTGACTAATGCAGCTAACCTACATATCCCTGAACACTTTGGACAATTTAGCATGGTCAATCCACCTAACCTGCACGTCTTTGGATTGTGGGAGGAAACCAGGAGGAAACTAATGCAGACAAGGGGAGAACGTGCAAACTCCACTCAGAGTGTTGCCCGAGGTGGGAATTGAACCTGGGTCCCAGGCATTGTGAGGCAGCGGTGCTAACCGCTGAGACACCCCCAGGAAAAGCATCCATTGGATGAAGATGAGGCAGGTAGCTAGATAAATGAATGAGCATCATAGAATCCCTACATTGCAGAAACAGGACATTTGACCCATTGAATCCACACTGACTCTCTGAAGAGCATTCCACCCAGAACCAAACCCTACAACCCTTGCAATTCTAACAAACCCAATTAGCTTGCACATCCCTGTCTGACACTACGGGCAATTTAGCATGTCCTGTCCATCCCAACCTGCACATCCCTGTCTGACACTACGGGCAATTTAGCATGTCCTGTCCATCCCAACCTGCACATTCCTGTCTGACACTACGGGCAATTTAGCATGGCCAATCCACCCCAACCTGCACATTCCTGTCTGACACTACGGACAATTTAGCATGGCCAATTCACCCCAACCTGCACATCCCTGTCTGACACTACGGACAATTTAGCATGGCCAATTCACCCCAACCTGCACATCTCTGCCTGACACTATGGGCAATTTAGCATGTCCTGTCCACCCTAACCTGCACATCCCTATCTGATACTACAGTCAATTTAGCGTGTCCAATCCACCCTAACCTGCACATCCCTATCTGACACTATGGGCAATTTAGCATGTCCTGTCCACCCTAACCTGCACATCCCTGTCTGACACTATGGGCAATTTAGCATGTCCTGTCCACCCTAACCTGCACATCCCTATCTGATACTACAGTCAATTTAGCGTGTCCAATCCACCCCAACCTGCACATCCCTATCTGATACTACGGACAATTTAGCGTGTCCAATCCACCCCAACCTGCATATCCCTGTCTGATACTACAGGCAATTTAGCATGTCCTGTCCACCCTAACCTGCACATCTTTGGACTGTGGGAGAAAACTGGTGCACCGGGTGGAAACCCACGCAGACACAGGGAGAATGTGTAAACTTCACACAGACAGTTGCCCAAGGGTGGATTGAACCCCAGTCCCTGGTGCTGAGGCAGCCGTGCTAACCACTGAGCCTCATTAAAATAAACACTGCCTCACGTTGCACTGGAACCAATCTTTCAATGAACAGATTGCAATGTTAAAATTATTTGCCTGGGGATCCAAGATGGCGGCGACCCAGCAAGTCTGAGTCTACAGTGCTCCTCCCAAGACTTGGGTAAAGTGGGTCACCCACCCACCACACTCACCAAATCATTTATAATAGTTGTTTAATTTAATTAGTTGTTTAATATTAAACTTAAACAATCGAATCTTTAATTAAAATGACTAAAGGGAAGGGAGCCCGCAGCTCTCAACAAGCAGGACCCCCTCCCCCACCCTCTCCAGCTGCAGCAGAGGCGTCCACAGCCACCCCAGGGGACTTACCAACAGTAACAAGCCTTGTGGAGATGATCTCCAAGCTGGACGCGAAGATCAACGCTTTCATCGAGGAGTCCCAAAATTGATGGGACTCACTCTCGGCCGCACTGCAGAAGCACGACCAAGACATTAAAGAAATAGAGCGCCGAGTCGAAGGGGCGGAGTTAAAGGCCGCGACCTCCGAAACTACAGCTCAATCGGCCGTGGATCAGGTCCGGACTCTCGAACAGCGAGTCCAGACCTTAGAGAATTACATTGACGACCTTGATAATCGAGGTCATCGAAAAAATATTCGTTTGCTGGGCCTTCCCGAACGGGAAGAGGAAGGCCAGCTTGCAGTGTTTCTCGAGCAGTGGCTGCCACAGCTTTTAAATCTGGATGCTGGATCAGACCAGGTAAGGGTGGAATGGGCCTACCGGGTCGCAATACGCCCACGCCGGTCCTGTTCCGGCTGCAGAGCTATAGGGAGAGGCAGATACTCCTAGAAGCCTCTAGAAATCTCGGAAAAGACCCCCAAGCTATGATCTATAAAGGATCCAAGATGATGCTATTTCAGGACTTTTTCCCGGCTCTGGTTCGAAAGAGAAAGGCATTCGACGAGGCGAAGAAGCGTTTAAGGGACTTAAATATTCAGTACTCCTTACGCTACCCAGCGACGTTACGCTTTAACCATGAAGGATCCGTATATAAGGATTTGATTTTCTCCCCCCCCCTTGGGGTTGTTTTCTTTTATTATTTTATGTATATATGTGTATGTATGTATATATATAAGCTGGGGGGTTTGGTTAATATTGGTGGGGGGAGGTGGTTACCTTATTCAATTTTACCTCTGTCTCTAGGAGCGGGGTTGTTTTCCCTTGTTATTTTGTATTATTATATTTAATTATTATTTGTTGAGGTGGTAATTTTATAGTTATATGTTTATATATGGTATTAACATTACCAAATATATCCAGGTGTTGGTATGGGTGGGGGTAGGGTGCTCACTGTTAACTCTAGCTTTGTATTATATTTGAATTCTCCTCATTTTATTGAGGAGTGCCTGTGTCAAGGGTGGGGCATTGGTTGGGAGAGGATATGATGGACTTTTGGAGAGGAAGTGACACTTCCTCTGGGAACAAGGGGGAAAATCTCCACTTAGATAAGTTTTATATTTTTTTTATTTAGAAATAGTTTTTTATTGTATTGTTGTGGGTGTATTAGAGAGACTTTATTTTTGTAAATTTTATATGCTCTAAGCTCGGGATGTTCTGGATAGGGTTCCCCCTCCCGAGGGGTCTCGGATTGGCCCAGATGATTATGGTTGATCAGTCGGTTAAGTGGTGCACTTGGAATGTCAAGGGGAGTAATTCGCCAGTCAAAAGGAAGAAAATATTATCAAATCTTAAGAAGGAAAGAGTTGATATAGCTCTCCTACAGGAGACACACCTGTCAGATAAAGAACACTTGAAATTATGACACGGTGGATTTGATCAGGCCTTTTTTTCTTCTTTTAGCTCAAAAAGCAGGGGAGTTGTTATTCTTGTTCGAAAGAATTTCCCTTTCAAAATCCTAAAGCAGATAAAAAATGAATCTGGACGATACATCTTGATTAAAGCCCTCATAAATGGAGAGGAATATGGGATTTTAAATTTGTACTGCCCCCCGGCACACCCCTTTAAATTTATAACGGAAGCCTTTTCAAAATTTTGATGCCCGTCATACAATTATAGGGGGAGACTTTAATTGTATTATGGATCCGGAAATAAATAGGATTCCCAAGAGTACTGCAGGAGTATCTCCCAGATCTAGACAATTGATGGATTTGAACAAAGAATTAGGATTAGTAGATGTATGGAGATGTCTTCATCCACAGGGCAGAGATTTTTCTTTCTATTCTAATCCACATAAATGTCATACCAGAATTGATATGTTTTTTGCCCCCTCGATTTTTTTAAATTCCATGTCATCCTGTAAAATAGGTAGTATAGCAATTTCCGACCACGCTGCTGTATATATGGAAACTAAGGCGAGGAACAATGGGACATCCCCTCGGCATTGGCGTATGGACCCCTTCCCAATGAAAGAAAGTAAATTTGTAAAGTACTTCTCTCAAGAATTTAAAACGTTTTTAGAAATTAATTCAGGTACAGCTAGCAACCCATCAATGATGTGGGAGACCATCAAAGCTTACACGCGAGGCTTGATCATCTCCTATTCAGCGACCCAGAAGAAATTGAAGGGAGAACAACGGCGTCTGCTTGAAGCTCGCTTAAAAGCAGCTGAAACAGCATACACTGATAGACCTTCTATTATTAAATTGCAAAGGATTACAGCTCTTAGGACAGCTCTAAACACTACGCTTACTCAAACGGCTAAGAGGGAAATATTATTTGCAAAACAAAGGTTATATGAATATGGCGACAAACCGGGTAGATATTTAGCATTTCTTGCAAAGAAAAAAAAGGCCCCTCAGACTATTATGTCTATCAAGGAAAGTACGGGTATTTTGACTCATGATCATAAAAAGATTAATGCGATCTTTAGAGAATTTTATTCTGAGTTATATAAATCGCAGGATTGTGAAGATAGGACGAGGAGGATGCAGTCATTTTTAAAAAATTTGACCTTTCCAGGCCTAACTCCGGAACAAGTATCGGTCCTAAATGCTCCTCTTACACTCCAAGAAATACTTGATGCAATTAGGCAACTTCAGAGTGGTAAGGCACCGGGCCCAGATGGTTTTCAAGCTGAATTCTATAAAGAATTTACAGAAATATTAGCTGGTCCATTTATGGACATGTATAACTATGCATATAGTCAGGGCTGTCTCCCGCCTTCGCTGAAAGAGGCAAATATCTCTCTTATCCTTAAAAAAGGAAAGGACCCAGAAGATTGTACATCATATAGACCAATATCCTTGCTAAATGTAGATTTTAAAAACCTTTCTAAAACATTAGCACTGAAACTAGAAAGGATACTGCCACATAATATAAAGGAGGATCAGACGGGGTTTATTAAGGGCCGTAGATCATCCAATAATATTAGAAGGGTTTTGAATATGATTCAAGCCTGTCATCAGGGAAAGATACCAGGAGTAGTAGTTTCATTAGACGCGGAAAAGGCATTTGATAGGGTTGAATGGTCATATTTGTTTTACACATTGGAAAGGTTTGGCGTTGGACAGGTGTTTACCAAATGGGTCTCAACATTGTATAGTGATCCCGAAGCATTTGTAGTTACCAATGGATTAGGTTCGGATAGCTTCAGTGTGGGTAGCGGCTGCCGTCAGGGATGTCCCCTCTCGCCATTGTTATTTACGCTAATAATTGAACCACTAGCAGAAGCTATACGAGCTGATCCTAATATAACAGCCCCGAGGATTGGTACAGGTAAACATAAAATTACCCTTTATGCAGATGACGTTCTTCTATTCCTCAGTAATCCTTTGATGTCCGTACCTCGCCTAATCCAAGTTATTAATACATTTAGCGCATTCTCAGGCTATAAAATTAATTTTTCAAAATCGGAGGCTATGCCAATGGGTAGCCTTGCTATGATACCCCACTTAGCGGACGGATCCCTTTTTCCCTTTCGTTGGTCCCTGGAGGGCTTCTTATATTTAGGCATTTTTATCACTCCAGTATTTGGTCAGTTGTATAAGGCTAATTTTGTGCATTTACTGGAAAGGATAAGGCAGGACCTCCAGCGATGGGGAGACCTTCCAATTTCCTGGTTGGGTAGAATAGCACTAATCAAAATGAATGTCCTGCCCCGTCTCCTATATCCTATGAGAATGCTTCCGGTGATGCTGCCGAGGACGGCTTTATGTTAATTATATGGCTGGCTGGGTTCCTTTATTTGGAATCATAGGCGGCCCCTCATTAAGCTGAAGAAGCTACAGCTTCCACAGACAAGGGGAGGATTGGACTTCCCAGACTTTAGGAAATATCAGTTAAGTTCCCTATTAGGTTACATAGCTGATTGGGTCTTGTCTGATCCACAATCAATCTGGTTGGACATCGAGGCTTCTCAAGTAAAATACCCACTTATTAACCTTTTATTTTCAGACAAGAGGAAAATCATTACAATCACTGTAAAAACCCTATAATACTAAACACAATTAAGGCTTGGAATATAATGCGGCAAAATGAGGGCAACTCACATAAAACATCCCCCTGTGCACCGATAGTGGGAGCATAGGGATTCCAACCGGGGTTTGCAGATGCCACTTTTAAACTCTGGAGATCCAGGGGTATCTCATGTTTAGGGGATCTATTTAAAGATGGGGTCCTGATGTCTTTTGAACAGCTGCGTCAGAAATTCGGATTACCTAATGGAGACCTCTTTCGATACTTCCAAATTCGAGATTATATACAGAAGACGACTACGTTATTAGATAGTCTTTATAAATCAGATAGAGAATGTAGTGTCCTATGACCAGTGGGGGTATCTTCCGTCAGTACTATTTATCATTTACTACATGATGAAGTATCAGGAGATATGGATAATCTGCTTAAAACATGGGATCAGGATTTGGGACTAGAAATCTCTATAGAAACGTGGAATGATGTTTGGGAAAATGCTAGAAGAATTACTATCTGTAACAGAACCCAGGCTATCCAGCTGAAGATACTTCATAGGGCCCATATAGCACCGGTTCGACTGGCAAAATTTAAGGCAGGAGCATCTCCAATGTGTCCTAAATGCAAAATAGAGTTGGGGACTCTTGTACATTGCCTATGGACCTGTCATAAGATCCGTAGATATTGGACTAAAGTAGCAAGTACCCTGACAGAAATTTTAGGAACGGAAATTAAAGTGGACCCTGTATCTCTCCTTTTGGGCTTTTCGAACTTTCCCTCCCTGGACACGTACGGGAAGAGACTATTTTCTATTCTTTCTTTCTGTGCAAGGAAAAATATTTTGGTGAACTGGGTGGCTGAGGGCCCCCCTGGACTTTCAAATTGGCACAGATTAATTATGGAATGTATTCCCCTTGACTTCCTCACAAATATGGTGCACTGAAAGACCGAATTATTTTATAAAATATGGCAGCCCTTCTTGAATTACATAAATACAGATATTTCGGCTATCCTAACAAGGACTTTTATTTAATTGAGATTACAAACCTGGCTGGTCCGGGGCCCCTCGGGGGAGGAATCCCACACGAATACGAGTTTTATTACATCTGACGTTAACACATTCCGAGCATGTAAGAGACTTAAATATACACTCTGGTTAGTTGTAGGTTAGATTAGTAGATAGTTGAGTTTTATTTTTTTTCTTCTTTTTCGTTTTTTTTTGTCTTTTGTTAAATTTTGGCTATTGTATATTTGAGTTAATTGTATATCAATGTTTATATCTGAGAGTTTTGTTTATTTTTGTAAACTTGTAAAAATGTTAAATTTCTAATAAAAATATCTATAAAAAAAAACTATTTGCCCATCAACTTCATACTTTCTTTGTGATGTCGTGGTACAAGATCAACACATTCTTTTTACAATATTGCTGTTGTATAATGCTAACTAACTTGTGAATGAGTTTTCATAATCTGGCCGATCAGAAGATAAGATGAATTATGGAGAAACCTGATTTTGTTTTCACTTTTAAATTTAGTAGCCTAAATTGACCAATATGCTGCAATATTGGACATGATTTTGCATTTCTTTAACCTATGTAGGAACTAATCACTCATCAATAGCTAGTCATTGATGACCGGTTTCCATTAGGGAAGTGCATGAGTTAATGGCTAACCAAGTTAGTGTGAAGTATTGTCAGGCAGCCCCACTTCTTTGTTAAACCGATCATTGCTGGACAAGTATCTACTCAGTTTGTTGCCTATAGATCTCAATCCCCAACAGGTTACAAAAATAAACTTTCCAAGTTATCGCTGTTTTTTAGAAGCTGTTGTAGTGCAATAGTAGTGTCTCTATCTCTGAACCAGGAAGCCTACATTCAAGTCTCACCTGCTCCATCTGTGTAATAACATTTGAATCTCTCTCTCTCTATATATATACATATATATATATATATATATATCTGTCTCTACTCGTGCTTAGTCAGAAGGATAAATGTACCGAGGGCCACTATCAAGGAGGTGATGAGCTCAGAGACCACCAAAGAGCATGTAAGTTCCCCAGTCTGAATGTACACATGTGTATTTCACAAAACTCACTCTACCTCTGCAAGTTTAATGCCTCTGAGAAATGTAGTTGTTGTGAAGTGAACATGGTCTTATAAAAGACCATACAGACCTAATCTCTCTGCCCGATATCTATTCTACGTGCAGCGGTCCAAGATAATGGCTCAATGTCACACTCTCAGTGTATACAATGTTGTGGTTTTGCCAGTAATTACTAGGACCGAAGCACTTTTTTAAGACAAAGACTCCGCTACAAGAGCCTGTCCTGGGACACCACAAGTTTAAATTTGCCTTCACGAAATCTGCCAATGACCACTTTTAGTGATGGTATTGGGAAGAATAGACTGAAGCACAGATAATGGTTACAAGAAATAAATTGCTTTAAGGAATATTAGGCTGAGACCTTGAATTCAGGTCATTCGGATTTTCATGTGCAAGGACGTCAAGCAGGACAATCTGGTTAGTCATGACCTTGTTGAAAGGAGGAGAAGGCTTCAGGGGCTGAATGTACTACTTCTGCTATTATTTCTTATGATTGTTTGATCCGTAATTTTATGATCTATGGAACAAAGATAAGTTTAAAAACAAGCAGCACAGGAAAACAAGATCCAAATGTGCTCATATAAAAACACAGAACTGTGGATGCTGGAAATCTGAAACAGAAATTGCTGGAGAAACTCAACAGGTCTGGCAGAAAGCAGAGTTAATGTTTTGAATCCAGTGACCCTTCTTGGATTAAGAAGCCAAGGAGAGTCACTGGACTCAAAATGTTAACTCTGCTTTCTCTCCACAGATGCTGCCAGACCTGCTGAGTGTCTCCAGCAATTGCTGCTTCTGTTTCTAAGTGTATTCTCTGCCTCAGATATTCAACAATTGGTGTTATTTTACTTTACAGAATAAAACAGCCGCATAATCAGGTTTCAAATATCTCTTTATTAATTCAATAAATTTAATACTGATCTGGCACAAATAAAATGTAGTGTTGTGAACTCACAAGAAAGGCATTGAAGAACTTTCCTGACCCAACGGGCCTCAATCTGCAGCTTATATTTTGTGTATAAATGACTTTTAAATATAGACCTTCATTTTGACTACCCTGAAAAGTTATATAAATACTACTGTGAAAATACCATTAAAATTCTTTCATTAAATATAATTCCACAAACTGCAACACCTGAGAAAAGGTGTTGGATAATATTACTTGCCAAGCATATAAATCTAGAAGGAACATTTTCTTTTGCATTGGATAGTATGCATATATATTCATTTTGATGTATTCATGTGACCATGCTGATTCAATGCAGTTGTAATTTGTAGGTATTTGCAATGGTCTTTTTATTTGTTGCTGTGTTTCATGGATCATCACTGTAGTTGCTGTTGCAGCACGGCTCCACAAGAGGCAATATTTCTCCAGTCCATATGCTTCCTTTTTATCATTCACATTAACTGTCAAATCTAAATGTGTAACTTTCCAGCACCCATCACATATAACACTTCCAACTCAGGGCTGCTGTATTGTACCAGGAATTCGGTAATCCTAGCTGATTTTCTTCCCCCCTCTTTCAAATCCCCGCCACCCACCTTCACCACACTTCCCCCTACTTTTCCAAGTCTAAGCACAGTAAACCAACTCAACTTAAGCCAGAGATAAACCCTGTTTTACACATTGAGACGCTGATGTTTCATGATTCTTATTCCTTACACTAGTTATACTAATTACCCCAACCCATAAACGTCTACAAAGGAAGACGTACCGTCCCAATCTCCTACAAGGTTTTGAGAGAGAAATACATGCGGTTGAATTTTAGTTGGACTTTGTATGGAACATTCTGGGATTACTTGCAACATAAGTTAAGTTGGAAGATCTCAGAGAAAGAAGTCCGTGTCAATCCAGGAACCTTCTACAAGTCACAAGAGGAAATGTGAGAAGGCGGCAGACTGCTTAGATCAGAGTTCTGTAGTAGTCGGAAATAGAATTCCACAATTTCTTCGTAGTTCTTTATAGATATTCTTTCATTCACACCGTGTATCCTAAAGAGACAGAGAGACGAAGATAAAAACAGGTGATAATTTAAACAATTATCCATTGCTTGTGAGAATGGACTGTTATTGGACAAGGTTCCACTCAGCTCCTGACTTCATTACATCGCAAAACTGGAGTCAATGGGAAGCAAGGAGAAATCTCTCAGCTGGCTGGAGGCATACCTGGCACAAACAAAGGTTTGTGTTTGTTGGAGGCCAATCAATTCAGCTCCAGGGTCTCTCTGCAGGAGCTCCTCAGGGGAGTGTCCTAGATCCAACCATCTTTAGCTGAGACCTTCCCTCCATCATGAGGACTGCAGATGTTGGCTGATGACTGCATAATGTTCAGTACTATTTGTGATTCTACAGGTACTGAAGCAGTCCATGCTCATAAGCAGTAAGACCTGGACAATATTCAGATTTGGGTTGGTAAATGACAAATTCATGATACACAAGGACTTAGAAGGATAATCTCTAAGATAAGAGACAATCCAAACACTGCCTCTAGATATTCAGTGTTGGCACCATCACTGAATCCCCCACAATCAACATTCTGGGTGTCAACAATGACCAGAAACTGAACTGGACTCACTAAATAAATACAGTGGCTACAAGAGCAGGTCAGAGTTTAGGAATCTTGCAGCGAGTTACTCACATCCTGACTAATGGAGAAGTGAGGACTGCAGATACTGGAGATCAGAGTCGAGAGGGTGGTGCTAGAAAATCGCAGCAGGTCAGACAGCATCTGAGGAGCAGGAGGTATAAGCCCTTGATCAGGAATGAGGCTTGTGAACCGGGAGGGCTGAGAGATAAATAGGAAAGGGTGGGGCTGGGAGGAAGGTAGCTGGGAATGCAATAGGTACATGAAGGTGGAGGAGAAAGCGATAGGTCAGAGAGGAGGGTGGAATGGATAGATGGGAAAGATGATGGTCAGGTCAAGAGTTTGGGATTGGGATAAGGTGGGGAGAGGGGAAATGGGGAAACTGGTGCAATCCATATTACTCCTGTGTGGTTGTAGTGTCCCAAGGTGGAAGATGAGGCATTCTTCCTCCGGGGTACTGTGGTTAGGGTTTGGTGATGGAGGAGGCTCAGGACCTGCATGCCCTTGGTGGAGTGGGAGGGGAGTTAAAGTGTTCAGCCATGGGGCGGTGGGGCTGGTTGGCGTGGGTGTCCTAGAGGTGTGCTTTTCCAGCACCACACTCTTGACTCTAAAAATTACAAGGCACAAGTCATGAGTATGATGGAATTCTCCAAATTTAAAAGGGTCCACTTTTTCATGCAGAAGGTGGTGCGTGTATGAAATGAGTTGCTAGAGGAAGTGGTGAAGGCTGATATGATTACAACATTTAAGAGGTATCTAATGGGTATATGAATAAGAAGCGTTTAGAGGGGTATGGGTCAAGTGCTGGCAAATGGGACTGATTATTTTAGGACATTTGGTCAGCATGGAGGAGTTGGACCAAAAGGTCTGTTTCCGTACTGTACAGCTGTGATTCTATGACTCGCCTGGCAGAGTGCTGCTCCAATAACACACAAGAAGCTCAACATCATTCAGAACAAAGCAGCCTATTAGATTGGCACCTCAGTTAACATCTACACTCACTGATTCCACCACAAATAGTAGCAAGATACCTACAAGATACACTGCAACAGTTCACCAACCATACCTTCAAAGACAGCAGGTACATTGGAGCACCACTACCTGCAGGATTCCCACCAGGCCACTCACCATCGTGACCAGGAACTATTGCTTCACAGACACTGGCTGAAAATCCTGGAACTCATTTCCTACTAACACTGGGAATGTCTATAGCACATGAACTGTAGCAGTTCAAGAAGACAGCTCACCACCACCTCCTTCAGGGGTTTGAATGGTGGGTAATAAACACTGGCCTAACCAGCAACACCCACATACTGTGAATGAATTTTAAGAAATAATTTCTGCTACAATTGAATGTAATAGCACAGTGTATTGGAGCATTAAACTAATG
Source organism: Chiloscyllium plagiosum (assembly GCF_037043375.1). NCBI lineage: Eukaryota > Metazoa > Chordata > Chondrichthyes > Orectolobiformes > Hemiscylliidae > Chiloscyllium > Chiloscyllium plagiosum. The sequence continues at coordinate 15,529,560 of NW_028270164.1, forward strand.
ACCAGAGGTTACTTCTGAAAGGATCACATCTGTATTTCAGTTCCATGACTATGAAATTGCATTCACTATTCAATCACCCCTCGAGTCTCATTTCTGATCAGAATTCCATTGCACTGTTTGTTGATTTCATCCGGTTGCTGAAGGTGTTACTTTGAGGACAACTTTCAGTTCCAATGTTGAACGCTTTTTGTACTGAGTCAGCTTGGAACTGAGAAATCTATTTGTAGGATAGCTCAGTACTCTTAAAGCCCAGTGGGTTGAGTATGGCTGTGTGAATACATCACAAAATTTGATTAAACCACTCATTGCTGCAAATTAACCTAAAAGATGGAATGACTCAGCAGTTCCAAGTTCAAGTTCATAAGAGGTGAAACTGATTTGAGTTACAGGCATCCCCCACTTTTTGGACGTTCATTTTATGCCACTTTGCTTTTATGAAAGACCTACATAAGTACCTGTTTTCACAAATCGGAAGAGAATTTTCGCTTTTACGGAGAACGGCGACATTTTCCAATATAAATTATGCACCTTCGCTTTATGTCATTTTCGGCTTACTAAAGGTTTCCAGGGAACACTAATTTCGGATAGTGGGGGATACCTGTATTCTGTGGGAGTTAGAGAGTGAGTAAATATTGCAGTCTTCCCATCAGGTGGGTGACTGGCCATTTGGGAAGATTTGACAATGGTAAGGGCAAGAACTGTGGCTGATGGGAGGAAGGTTCCCAACATAGTCCAAACATCCACCTCAACAGGAGGCCCCATCAAAACCAACATTCTTATTGCATATAGGGGCTCACGTGGGCTACAGTCCGCCCAGGAAATAGCCCAGAGACAGTTACAGGTAGCAGCACAGTGGGCAGTTTAAAGGATCCACCTCAATGCTGTGGGACTTTGTCCCAGTTATAATGTATTGGGCTCTCTAACTCACACCTGTACACTCACATCATGCCCTCCATCCATGCAACCTCCAGCCTTTCTATACAAGTCCCAAGACCACTTACTTTCTTCAAGCCAAGCCACAAGGCCCATTTACCCAATATATGGGACCAATTAACCCCATAGCAACAATAAGATGTGTTTTTTTAAACAGAAGTGATTTTGAAAATGTCATAAGTTTCCACTTCCTTAAAATAACTGTTTTTTTTACCTACAAACTGAGTGTCAACCATCCTGACCTTTAAGTATCAATAGCAGATACCATGATAATTGTAGAAGGTTAGGAGATGCCTGTCCCCACAATGAAACCAGACAGGTTGGGAGTACCGAATGTGGACCTATTAGCCAACCTTAAAAGGCACTGTTGAAAATTGGAAATCACAGAATTGGCGGGGGGAATGCCAGAATCAAGTGCCAGCCACTATTTCACCCCTTCATAGAGTTTCTCATAATGTCGAGTCTCACCCATCTCGGTTCAGAATAATTTATTAGGGTCCCTGTTCTGGATCACTAAGTGATGATCCCTGTTTAAATTGGATCTGTGAGGACATTGGGCATGTTGATGTCCAGATCAAACAGTCCATTGAAAACATGAGCAGCCAATTCACTTGTTCAGTACCCGTGGATCATAGCTCAGCTAAACAAAATAAAAAACTGCTTCAAGAAGGGCAAGGGGTTGATCACGGTGGAGAAAGTGTATTTAACATCACTCGGCTCAAGAACCTAAAACGTGAAAGAGATATTTTAATCCCTTTGAATATTAGGAATGATGCAGCTGGTGTATGAAGGTGGTGAGCAGTGAGTTAAGGGAATAGCTAACAAGTTAAAGTGGCAGGCTAGGAAGTTCAACAATCTGCTTCTGAATCGGACTCTCCAAAGTCTGTCCATCATCTACAAAGTTAAAAATCACACAACACCAGTTTATAGTCCAACAGGCTTATTTGGAAATACAAGCTTTTGGAGCATTGCTTCTTTATCAGGTGGTAGTGCTCTGAAAGCTAGTGCTTCCAATTAAACCTGTTGGACTATAACCTGGTGTTGTGTGATTTTCAACTTTGTCCATCCCAGTCCAACACCAGCACCTCCACATCATCCGCAAGGTACGTACCAGCAGCATGATGGAGTACTCTCCACTGGCCAGATAGGGAGCAACTCCAACAACACACAAAAAGCTCAACACCAGGACAAAGCAGCCTGCCTGGCTGGCATCACATACACCACCTTAAACATTCATGCTGTCCACTAGCAATGTACAATAGCAGCAGTGTGTACCATCTGCAAGATGCAATGCAGCAACTCAACAAGATTCCTTAGACAGCACCTTCCAATCACATGATCTCTACCACATACAAAGACAAGGATCAGCAGATACACAGGAATACCGTCACCTGAAAGTTTCCTCCCAACCCACATGCCACCTTGATTTGGAAATTTATCGCTATTCCTTCACTGTTGCTGGGTCAAAATTCTGGAACTCCCTCCCTAAGAGCACTGTGGGTGTACTCCACCAAACAGACTGCAGAGTTCGAGAAGGCAGCTCACCACTCCCTTCTCATGGCCATTTAGCGATGGGTAATAAATGCTGGCCTAGCCAGCAACACTCACATCCATGAATTAATAAAAAAGCACATTTAGATATAAGAAACCAATTAGAAATATCATGATAGTTAACGATTTATTAGAAATATGATGAGCAAGAATAGAAAGTCACCAGTGAAGTTAAGATTTAAAACCGCAATTGCATGGAATCAGGAGAATCAGTCGTACATTAAGTCCTTGGAAAGAAAGCACACTATACATCAAACCGATCTGCCTTGTACCTCTGTACAAAGTTAGCAAATTATTCACTGCTTCACTGCGGTAGCTATCATGAATCAGGGCTAACCATTCCCAGAGTGACGGAAACACCTGCTAAGCTTTGACATTTACTGTACCAGCATTCTTCAACATAAGGCAATGGCCAAGACTTACTTAAAAGCAGACAAGCTAGAACTTGGAGGTCTAAAAAAGTTGAAGGGTTGAAATTTGATTAATATTGTTCTGATGACTTCTTACCGAGTTAGATCTTCTTGTTTCAATATCATTGGAATAAATCTGTAGAGTTGCTTGGTCAGTTTCAGGTAGTGTCTGGTATCTGTACTTGCAATGCATAGACCTAATAGAAGTTAAGAAAATAATTAACAAGTACCAGGCTGTGTTCCTCTTAGTTAAAAGTCACACAACACGAGGTTATAGTCCAACAGGTTTGTTTGGAAGCACTAGCTTTTTAAGTGCTGCCCCTTCATCAGGTGGTTGTGGAGTATAAGATCATAAGACACAGAATTTATAGCAAACGTTTACAGTGTGATGTAACTGAAATTATATATTGAAAAAGAATCTGGATTGCTTGTTAAGTCTCTCATCTTTTAGAATGAACATGTTGGTTTCAGTTCTTTTATATGTAAATAGCAGAACATTTAAAAGTTACATTCTTAAGTGAACTTTAACAATGTTTTAAATGAGCTCACAAAATGGCTGATGGCTGTCCCTGACGAATGCAGCAGAACAGAACTGATAGTAACGTATTCAAGGTTGCTGAATGTGCGGGAGATATAGATACATATATACTCGAGTAATAGTCAATCTCATGTAAAAGTCAACTCGCTATTTTTGGCCAAATAACCTGGAACTTTTCATGTATCCCATGTAAAAGTCAACCCTAGTTCTCTACAGATAATAGGTCCACATTTCTGAGTCAATGTACCAGCCGTCACGTCCAGTCTGCTGGTTTTCCACTCTGCTCCCGGTCTTCCTGTGCTCTGGCTGTTGTGTCCCACTCCGAGTTTTCAGAATTACCATAATTCATTCTTTTAATGCTTTATTCATTTAGACATCCATTGGGCTTCTGCTAATGATACAGTATGAATTTTGACAGACATGAATTTCAGCCCCTCAAAAGTAGTATTCATGTAATAGCTGACCTCATAAATATAACCTTAAAAAGTAGTCAAACAAATTTGACTATGACTTGAGAAAAATGGCAACAACATTTAACATATGAATTATTTAGTCTTAACAATAGCAAGTCTCTAAGACATAGATAATAATTTTACCATTTGATTCAGCTAACACATAAGACTTAGATAATAATTTAGTCTTAACAATAGCAGCTCTGTAAGACATAGACCATTTGATTCAGGTAATATATAAAATTTGATTAATCACGAGCAGAATAATAGCAGCTCTATAGCGCATTGATAATAATATTTAACATTATTAAGAACGTTTCACACTAATTAGTTGTTTAATCAATAATTAGAGATCCACATTAGTTATAGAAAAGCATTAAAGGAAAAGATTCAAACCAAATCACAAATAGTTATCAAATAGTTCAATGAAGGCAGTACAGAAAGCTGGTCTCTCTCTCTCTCTTTGTCTCTCGCTCACTTATGAATTTTCTAATGCTCTTCGTATCTCAGTTTTTAGCATTTTGTTACAGGGAGGAATGAATGTTGAGATGAGCAGACATTGGAATGTGGGTTGAATGAACACATTAAGACACAGCTTGTTAGCTAAAGAATTCTAACGTTAGGTGCGACCACATAACTTTGTTCAAAATTCACTGTTATCTCCTGTAATGAGAAAGTTAAAAAGTTCTGAAGTCCAATTAATTGGGAGTTGCAGCTGGCAAATGTTAAAAGCCTTAAGAAAGGAGATAAGAGTCTGGAAGACACCACAAAGGACTGGGGGTGGGCCTCAAGCTTGTCAAAATTTATCTTGCTCAGGCAAGCTTAAATTATACCAGAGAGCCAAATTCAGAGGGACAACTGCTCCGCTGACCAATAGTTATCGGGGATGGGGGAAGTGTGGAAGGAGCGTGCGCACTCTAAGTTTAAATTGTTTAAGTTAAGAAATTCTGAAGCTTTTTGTGCACTTTTTATGCTGTGCTGTCAATGACGGGTAAATCACAATAAAAGGCATTTGAATCCACCCCACAACTCAGATGCTCATTGAAGATATGGATATATAACAGGATAAACAAGGAGAGGAAACCTCTGCTGTGTGTTGTTCATTTAAAAGTAGAAAAATGTTTGCATTTGCTGGTGTTTCACTGAAGAATGAGGGGGAAAAGAATGGGTGCCAAGCCCCATCAGCATATGTTCAGAGAGTTAATCAAAAATATGGCCAAAGAAATCAGTTGTATGGAGTTTTGAAGAAGGAAGGGGATGGAGAAAAAAGTTAAAAATCGCACAACACCAGGTTATAGTCCAACAGGTTTCTTTGGAAGCACTATGTTTCAGAGCGCTGCTCCTTTATCACCTTCAACCACCTGATGAAGGAACAGCGCTCTGAAAGGTAGTGCTTCTTAAACCTGTTGAACTATAACCTGGTGTTCAGTAATTTTTAACTTTGTCCATCCCAGTCCAACACTAGCACCTCCAAATGATGGAGAAGAAGTTCAGGAAAGGATTTCAGACTCTGAAGACTAGTCCTTAAAATATCTGGTGAGTCTTTGAATATATTTAAGGGAGAAGAAAAAGGATTTTTGACAAACAAAAGGGTAATAGGTTATCAGGGCTAAGGAGGAGTGTAGAAATCAGACCAACCATGATCTTATTGAATGATAAAGCAGGCTCAATGGACCTAATCCTGATCTTAATTCGTAGGTTTGTGTATATAGGGTCCCCGATGAGGTGAATGTGTAAGAGACTTAAAATCCCTATGGTGCAGATGGAGGCCATCGGCCCATCAAGTGTACACTGGCCCTCCGAACAGCATCCCACCCCGACCCCCACACACCCTGAACCCTGTAACCTCACATTTCCCATGGCCAGACCATCTAGCCTGCACATCCGTGGACACTACGGAGAAATTTAGTACGACCAAACCACCTAGCCTGTAACTTCTTTGGACTGTGGGAGGAAACTGGGAGAAATCCACGCAGACACTGGGAGAATATAGAAACTCCACAAAGACAGTCGCCCGAGGCTGGAGTTGAACCCGGGTTCCTGGCGCTGTGAGGCAGCAGTACCATCTGCCTGACTTAAGTCGGAGGAATTAGGGAGAGTTCAAGAGAGCCTGCTTTGGGATTATTAAGGTAAAAACAAGGACTGCAGATGCTGCAAACCAGAGTCTGGATCAAAGTGGTGCTGGAAAAGCACAGCAGGTCAGGCAGCATCCGAGGAGCTTCCTGATGAAGGGCTTTTGCCCGAAACGTCGATTTTCCTGCTCCTTGGATGCTGCCTGACCTGCTGTGCTTTTCCAGCACCACTCTAGCAAAGCTACAAATATTTTGTACCAGAGGCTCGCCCAGACTTACCTCCAGTTTTTTCCAGACTTGATTGATGTTTTGATCAAACTGGGGCCTCAACTATAGTTCTGCATTTTCCACACTCGCTGGTAATTTGTGAGCAACATCTCCACACTAATGAATGACTGTGATGCATCAACCCAGACTTCAAAAACACTGCAGTCACAAATCCTGATGGCAATCCCTTGTGAAATTTGGAGGGTTTCTGGATGTTTTATCAGGAGATGGAGAACCTGCAGGCCAATCCCTCTCCCTTCATGGGATTCCAGACGTCATAATTACTTTAATTTAAATGTGATGATAAACCTCTAGAGTCATAGAGTTATAGAGACGTACAGCACAGAAACAGACCCTTCAGTCCAACTCGTCCATGCTGACTAGATATCCCAACTCAATCTAGTCCCACTTGCCAGCACCTGGCCCATATCCCTCCAAATCCTTCCTATTCATATATCCATCCAGATGCCTTTTTGATTAGATTAGATTAGATTCCCTAGTGTGGAAACAGGCCCTTCGGCCCAACCAGTTCACACTGACCCTCCGTGGAGTAACCCACCCAGATCTATTTCCCTCTGGCTAATGTACCTAGCAGCATGGGCAATTTAGCATGGCCAATTCACCTTAACTGGACATTTTTGGATTGTGGGAGGAAACCAGAGCACCTGGAGGAAACCCACGCACACACGGGGAGAACGTGCAAACTCCACACAGACAGTTGCCGAAGGCTGGAATCGAACCAGGGACCCTGGTGCTGTGAGGCAGCAATGCTAACCACTGAGCCACCGTGCCGCCCTTTTAAATGTTGCAATTGTACCAGCCTCCACCACTTCCTCTGGCAGCTCATTCCATAAACATACCACCCTCTGCGTGAAAACATTGCCCCTTGCATCCCTTTTATATCTTTCCCCCTCACCCTAAACCTGTGCCCTCTCGTTCTGGACTCCCCCACACCAGGGAAAAGATTTTGTCTATTCACCCTATCCATGCCCCTCATCATTTTATAAACCTCTATAAGGTCACCCCTCAGCCTCTGACGCTCCAGGGAAAACAGCCCCAGCCTATTCTACCTCTCCTATAGCTCAAATCCTCCAACCCTGGCAACAGCCTTGTAAATCTTTTCTGAACTCTTTCAAGTTTCACAACATTTTTCCGATAGGAAGGAGACCAGAATTGCATGTAATATTCCAACAGTGGCCTAAACAATGTCCTGTACAGCTGCAACATGACCTCACAACTCCTGTACTCAATACTCTGACCAATAAAGGAAAGCATACCAAATGCATTCTTCACTATCCTGTCTACCTGCTACTCTACTTTCCAGGAGCTATGAACCTGCACTCCAAGGTCTCTTTGTTCAGGAATTTCTTTTACCTGGAGCAATGGCTACTTCAGGAAAAATGTTTCCAATGGTTCCTTTGATAACCTGATAGCCGAATGAAGTATCATCATAAGAACTCATGGGGAGCGAGGGATAGTGCTGTAGAACTTCAATTTTCACTCGGTCATCAGAAATAGTCTGCTGAATTTGCTGGAGAAGCTGGAAAGAAAATATTTTTAATGTATATTAACTGATGGAGCTCGCTGGTGAAGGAATTGGGGTCATTTTTAAAACAGGTGGATAGATTCTTGTTCCATGAGAGAATTAAAAGGTTATCAAAGTTAGACAGGAATGTGGAACTTGGAACACAAACACACCAGCATGATCCTATTACTGAATCTCTGCTGCATTGTGATACCTCATTCAACAGTGTGTTCTGTTTTCTGTGCAGAAGTATGATCAGCAAATACCAGTAAGACCATGTAGGGGAGGATACATTACACTGAGACTGATCATCGCACTTTTAGTTGGAATAAATGGATATTCATCATAACGGGGAACCAATTTGCACATTGGAAGGCCCAAATGGAATAATGATAAATGCCCAGTTCCTATGTTTTGGTGATTGTTGGTTGAGGGATAAATGTTGGCTAAGACAACAGGAGAACCCTTCTGCTCTTCAAATAGTGGCACACATTCACAAGCAGAAAGTTGGGAGGGACATCCATAAACAGTACCTTTGACTATGCAGCCTGTCTTCACTATTACACACCAGAGCTTTAGCCTTGACTTGTTACTCATGTACGTGGAGGGAATTTTTAATCCCCAACCTTCTGACACAGAGGTAAATGGGCCATCACTGAGTCAAGGTAACATGTGGGTGGATATATGGCTGTAATGGAACATGTTGCAATTCATTCATTTATTTCTGGATGTTTTGTGGTGACATACTGTAAATAATAGTGAAGCACTGAACCACATCCACAAAGAGATAGCATAGTCTCTAAAGAAACCATTACTGCAGAACATTAAAAGATGGGAGTTGGATTCTCCAAAGCGTCTCCCTAAGACATAGGAACAAAAGTAGACCATTCAGCCCATAGCGTCAGGTCCGCCATTCAATGAGATCATGGCTGATTTGCTAATCCTCAGCTCCACTTTCCTGCCTTTTCCCCACAACCCTTAATTCCCCCATACTGATTACACCATAGGCATTACGTACTGAACATGAATCAGGAACAAATCAATTTAACTCTTCAAGCCCAGTCCATGCTATCTTTCCAGAAGGGACTTGAACCCACAATCCGTGGCTTAGGAGGCCAGAGTTTCTGCTTTAGTGACAGCTAAGTCCTAGATCAATCACAATTCTGGCCAAACGTTAGTGAAAGGAGTTTGAGAAAATTCACCATTTGGCTGACCAACAAATATCAAAATTATTTCAAGGATGTTTGAGTTAACATCAGTCGTAATTATCAATAATTGGAAACAATCAAAATAAGGTGCTGCTGGATGTCTACTGTATCTTTGGAAGGAGATTCAGGTCAAATCCCCACACAGACTGGCTCTGGGATGCAGAGGGTGAATTTGGAGAAGGTGGCAATGCATTAAGTAGCAGCTTGGATGAGCCATGTCGAATTAAGAACAGTGGGCAGGCCCCGGAGACTTGAAGGATACTTCATCATCCTCCTGCACTCAAAGGTGGGCCGCCTCACTGTTAGAGAAGGGAGCTGCTGAGATAGGTGGGGGAAAGAGAAGGTGGTCTCACAATGGAGGTGCCGTCTGAAGAGATTTCACAATGTATCAGCCAGGCTGTCATAAGGTGACCGTAATGGAGGCTGTGTGGCTGTGATGAGTACAGGGGGTGAGCAGGGTTCATTAGTGCCACCCCTTCCTACCAAGATCTGCCAACTCCATCCACTGGCTGTATTGCATCTGAGGTGGGTAAAATTCCAACTGGTGTGTCCAGGGGGTCTTGGGACTTCACGGTGGCTCAATGGTTAGCACTGCTGCCTCACAGTGCCAGGAACCCAGGGTCAACTCCCTCCTTGGGCAACTGTGTGGAATTTGTGCATTCTCCCTGTGTCTGTGAGAGTTTTTCTGGGTGCTTTGGTTTCTTCCCATGGTCCAAAGATGTGAAGGTTAGGTGGATTGGCCATGGGAAATTGCCCATTCTATCCAGGGATGTGCAGATTAGTGGATTGGCCATGGGAAATTGCCCATTCTATCCAGGGATGTGCAGATTAGTGGATTGGCCATGGGAAATTGCCCATTCTATCCAGGGATGTGCAGATTAGTGGATTGGCCATGGGAAATTGCCCATTCTATCCAGGGATGTGCAGATTAGTGGATTGGCCATGGGAAATTGCCCATCTGTCCAGTGATGTACAGACTAGGTGGATTAGCCACGGGAAATGTGAGGTTATGGGATAGGATGATATGCTCTTTGGAGGGTCAGTGTCGACTCAATGGGCCAAATGGCCTGATTGCACATTGTAGCGATCCGATGATCAAGAAATCCTTTAATTTTCTTTGTTGGCTTCCCATTGCTTTTGAGCAGGTGGCTGTTATACCCACCTCTCGCAAACCCTTCCCACACCTCCCCCGATCTTGGCTTCACACAAGCAGAACCAGAACTGGAGACCAGCACGTAAGTCAATGATATTTCAACACCAGCCAATCCGCCTCCAAGTTGTTTTGCTAATCAACCTGTTCAGAGATGTTAAAACACACCTCTGGAGCAAGTGGGATTTGATTTGGGCCTTTTGGCTGGCAGGTGAGGACACTACCCCTGTGCCACAAGAGCTCTTCAATCTGCTGTTAGCCCCAACTCTATAACCAGATGATAATTAAGACTGGAGTTTGCATTCAGAATCATTCTCAATTCGTATTCCAATTACCTCATCCAGAGTGTGGACTGGGTGGAGCCGGAAATTCACGGTCGCCCTCGCGAAAGGAGCGATCACATTCGCCTGAACAGAAAGGAACAAGAATAAGATTGACATGGAATATACAGTGAAATTGCAGCAACTCTTCACTGACTTTCTACACAAGGCAATGCAAACCCTACCACCTGCGAAACAAGATTTGTTCCAACTTGTGACTTATTCTGGATCTTAAAGTTACCATAGTCCCATTGGGCTGCTCTCATTAGAAAGAGTTGACTGGTGGTGGCTTAACCTGAGGGACACCATGCCTCAGGCAAGGAGAGAGATTGAACAGCCATGGTAATATCAGCCAGTGTGGGAACTAACCTGTGCTGTTAGCATCACTCCTCGTTACAAACCAGCCACCCAAGCTAACCACACTAAATAGGACAAAGTAAGCAATTGAAATTGACATTATTGCTCTAATGGTTGGGAGCAGAAGCCTATTTGTCCCACACTGGCAATGTTGCTTCTGCACATGGTTAAACAGTTAGACTGAGAGTCGGTTTCATATCATAGAGTCCCCATAGTGTGGAAACAAACAATTTGGCCCAATAGGTTCACACCAACCCTCCAAAGAGTGACCGACCCAGACCCAATCCCCCACCCTATAACTCTACATTTATCTTGATTAACCTAACCTACACATCTCTGAGCAATTTTAGCACCGCCAATCCAACCAACTTGCACATCTTTGGATAGTGAGAGCAAACCAGAGCAAATGCACACAGATATGGGGCGGGGGATGTGCAAACTCCACACAGACAGTTGCCTGAGGCTGGAATCGAATCTGGGTCCCTGGTACTGTGAGGCAGCAGTGCTAACCACTGAGCCACCATGTTACACGTAGTAGTTGGGTCTTAGTCTTTGATACTGTGTATAATGGGCTACAAGACTGTCTCATGTAAACAGAAATTGTTAAATTCCCAACTAATTGTTTGTGTCCCTATGATGCTGAACAGCTTTCCCTCTCAAACATGGATCCAATTCCCTTTTGATAACTATGACTGAAAATGCCTGTCAGGTAGTGTGATCCAGATCCTAACTAATCAGGGTGAAAAACAGTTTTCCCTCATGTCCCCCTTTGGTTCTTTCGCCAATGGTTTTAAATCAGTGCTTCTCTGGTTGGTGATCTGTTTACCAATGAACATAATTTCTATCTACTCTGTCCAGGCCCTCTCAACGTTTTGAACACTTTCTGAAATATCCCCCTAACTCTCGCCTCTGCAAGGAGAACACCCCCAGCATTTCCTAGAGAAGACCCCCACCCCTGGAAACATTCTCAAATTTTCTTGCAACTGTCTGAAGACCTGTTAGGTCCAGAAGTAGATAGAATATTCCAGTGTTTTTAATGAAGGGCACCAATGAGTGAGCCCAGAAAAAGAACAAGGATGAGAGAGAAATTTTATTTTCACTCATTTGCGAGATGCAGGTATCACTGGCAACGATTTCTTGCCTATCCCTAATTTCCCAGACTGCAGTTAAGAGTAACCACATTATTGTAGGTCTGGAGTCACGTGTAGGTCAGGACAGGTAAAGGAAAACGAGTGAACCAGACCAGGTTTTAAAACAACTATAGAGTCATACAGCGTGGAAAACGTCTTATTTGATTAATGTTTAATTCCCAATTTCTATTGAATTTAAATTTCATCATCTGCTGTGGTGGGATTTGAACATTAGCCTGGGTTTCTGGACGATTAGACCAGTGGCATTAATACTGTCTTCCCAAAATTAAAGAGAAATGAGAGAAAAACTGCGTGAGAAAGCAAGATGAAAGTGGACCAAATGAGAGAGAAATTGAGAGAGACACACACAAAGAGAAAGCACGGGAGCGAAAGAAAGTGCTGAGATAAATTTAGCGTGTTGACTCAAAGCTGATGACAGCTGCATGTTTGAACAAATCCCTTTATGAAAACCCAGAACAATAGAGAGATCAGCATGCGGAATATTGTCTCTCACCTAAAGCTTATCCATCAACCTGGTTTTGAAACAAGTCAATTTTTAAACAGCTTGTAATATTCCTGATTGGATGAATAATAATTAATCAAATATCTAAACCAGCTCTTGCTACAATGATGCTTGCTTCAAATATGCCAGAGGCTTTCGATTCAGGGATGCAAATTGTTCATTTCTAGGTAAACAAAAATATCTAGGCCAACGATCCTGGTGACTGGGATCTCCGACAGATCATGTTCCTCTGATATTAATGCTTACGTTTCACATTGTTAGCAAATGTTTCCAAAAACATTCAACGCACATCTCTCTGTAACACTGAACCTAGCAGTCACTCAAGGAGGTTAAAAATATGGGAGGAGGAACATTTTTTGAATCAGTATTCTTTCTTCACGTTAGAGAAAATAACTCACCTCAATTTTTTTTAATGCTTTCTTTTTGTGAGGTACAAATTTTTATCACTGCCAGGGTTTATAGAAATTTATTCTAAGATTGTCAAATTTCTAGAACTGTCCTAAAACCCTGTATCTTGCTATCTATTCAAAGATAAACTGTAGATGCTGCAAAACTAAACTTATTGCAGAACATGCTGGAAATACTGACCTAATTTGTATTTGTAGCATTTTCTGTCTCTGCTCTTGGACACTGCAGTAATCAGTCCTGGACAAGGAGCATAAAAAAATGTATGGCCTTCATCTAGAATCCCCACAGAGTGGAAAGAGGCCATTCAGGCTATTGAGACTGTACCATCCCTCTGCAGAGCATCCCTACAGCTAACCCACACATCCTTAGACACAATGGGCAATTTGCCACAGCTAATCCACTTCACCTGCACATCTTTGAACTGTGGGAGGAAACCAGAGCAAATACATACAGACACAGGGAGAACATGCAAACACCACATAGATAGTCACCTGAAGCTGGAATAGAACCTAGGTTCCTGGGACTGTAAGGCTAAAGTCCTAACCACTGTGTCAACATGCCACTCTACTTTAAGCTGTCCTATTCGGTGGACTTGTAGAAGGGAGATTCTGTCCCCAATCTGACGAACAGGAACATTTATTAATATCATACACTGATGTGGGTGGAGACAGCATTCATAGAACACTGCAAGTTCCACACTAGGCCCCAGTGTGTCCCCACCTCCGCAGACATCACTGAGGATGGAGAGACTTTCTAATCTATCTGTTCAGAAATGTCATTACACACTTCTAGAGTAGATGAGACTTGAAGTCAGGCCTCAGAGGTAGGAACACTATCGTTGCACCATACTAGCCCGTCCTCACCAATGATATATGGCTTTCACGAGCCATTATCCTGCAGTGGGCTCACACATTGAAAATAGAACCATAGCGTACAGGAGCAGGTGTAGGCCATTTGGCTCTTCAAGCCTGGACTGCCATTCAGCATGAGCATGGTTGATCATTCGCTTCAGCACCCTGTTTCTACTTTCTTCCCATATCGTTTGAGCCCTTTCGCTCTAAGAACTAAATCAAACTCCTTTTTGAAAACATTAAATCACTTTCTGTGGCAGTGATTTGCACAGGACTCACTGTTCTTTGGGTGACGAAATGCCACCTCATCTCCATTCTAAATGGCCCATTTCCCAGTCACTGTTCTCATATCTACCCTCTCTAATCCCATTAGAATTTTATGGATTTCTATGAACTGTCCCTTCATTCTTCTAAATTCTAGTGATGAGAAGAACATAAGTACGTAAGAATTAGGAGCAGGAGTAGGCCGTCTGGCCCTTCGAGCCTGCTCTGCCATTCAATAAGATCATGGCTGACTTTTTCTTGGCCTCAGGTCCACTTAACCACTCCCTCACTGTAACCCTTAATTCCTTCATTGTTCAAAAAAAACAATACACTTAGCTTTAAAAACATAGTCCTAACCATTGCATTATCTCCCTGTTAATCAGACACACCACCCCAGGAACCAGTCTGGTAAATCTTCGCTGCATTCCCTCTATAGCCAGAACATCCTTCCTCAGATAAGGAGATAATCTACATGCATTTCTCCAGGTGTGGTCTCACCAAGGCACTGTATAATTGAAGTAAGACACCCCAGTTTCTGTACTTTGTTATGAAGGCCAACAGTAAATGTAAAGCCTTGAATAAAAAGAAAATGGACTTTCCTTTTCCCATCCCCACTCCACAGAAAGGATCAATGAAGGCAAAAAAACCCTGAAAAAAATCCCTCAAAATTCGTCCATGGTGCTATATTGATCAGGCTTTACATTATATTATTCCTACTTAGTCATAGAGGTGTATAACATGGAAACTGACCTTTCGGTCCAACTCGTCCACGCTGACCAGATATCCCAACCTAAACTTGTCCCATTTGTCAGCACTTGGCCCATATTCCTCTACACTCTTCCTATTCATATACCCATCCAGATGCCTTTTAAATGCTGTAGTTGTACCAGCCTCCATCACTTCCTCTGGCAGCTCATTCCATACACGTATCGCCCACTGTGTGAAGAAGTTGCCCCTTAGATCCCTTTTATATCTTCTTGTATGATGGAATCTCCCCTCAGCCAGGAACCAGTATAACTCTCCTTTGTAGATACACAGTGACAGAACACTCGCCACATGATCCATGGAATATAGTGGGAGCCCCAGGTTCAAGTCTCACCTGTTCCAGAGGTGTGTAATAACATCGGCGAACTGGTTGATTAGGAAAATCGATTAAATAAAAGACTCCAGGGAATGTCCCTGACTGTATCCCATGAATTTCACTGATAGGTTTATTGGGCTGCATTCTATCCTCTGCATTATGTTGGCAGGACTTATCAGGGCAAGCAAGCTCATGAGAAGCTATAAGGCTGCAATTGACAATGACTTCAACCGGGTTAATGAGTAAAAGGTATAGGTTTGCCCAGAGTGCTCATGTGTGGATATATGGTGCATGTAGGGGATTGATTAATAGAATGGATGTTCCACTTGCTCTTTCTTGGCTACGAAGAGAATCATGGGACGTGGTAAATGGGTCGGAAATGTGGAGTTAAGGTAAACAATGCCACTTGATCAGAATTCCATCCACCCCATAAATATTTTTGATGCCTCCATCACTGGCAGAAGTGGCAGAGATCCGTGCCACCTACAAGGGGCTTGCAGTGCAGTAACTCATCAAAGCTCCTTTGACAACACATTCCAATCTAGACCTCTGAAGGGTCAGCAAAGGCAATAGACACTTTGGAACACCACTGTCTGCAAGATGTCCTCCAAGTCACACACCGTTCCTTCACTTTCACTGAGCCAGAAACCTGGGCATCCCTTCCCAACAACACCAGATGGACTGCAGTGATTCAAGAACTTTCTCCACCTTCTCAGGGCATTTATTAAATATCTCATTAATAATTTATCGCAATTCACTCAAATCTCATGGTGATGTGGCCACAGGAGAAAGTGAGGTCTGCAGATGCTGGAGATCAAAGTTGAAACTTTATTGCTGGAACAGCACAGCAGGTCAGGCAGCATCCAGGGAACAGGAGATTCGACGTTTCGGGTACAGGCCCTTCTTCAGGAAGGAATCTGATGTGGCCACAGTCAGATTCATTTAAAATTCCTCAGGGGCTTTGACAGGGAGGATGTAAAAGATGTTTCCTTTCGTGGGAGAATCTTAAATATATGGGCCATTAAGTAATTTAAGACAGATGCTGATAATTTTTTTGTTGTTGTGAATCTTTGGAGCTCTCTTCCTTAAAAGGTGATTAAAGTTGAGAGTAACCAAATTCCTCAGACATATTAAAATAATCTTAAATGACTGTTTTGACTCATTATAACATTTTGCTCTTTAAAGCTGCATTGTAAGGGGAGGTGATAGCCTCGTTGTATTAACAGTCATCTGTTAATTCTGACACCCAGGTAACATTTCAGGGACCTGGTTTTGAATCCTGCAGAATTTGCATTCAATCAGAATCTGGAATTAAGAATCTAATGATGGTGACAAATCCATTGCTAACCATTGGAAAAGCCCCATCTGGTTCACTAATGCCCTTTAGGGTAGGAAACTGCCATCCTTACTTGGTCTAACTTACATGTTACTCCGGACCCACAGCAATGGTTGATTCTTAACTGCCCTCTGGGTTGGGTAATTAATATTAGCCAAGCCAGTGACGTCCTTATCCCATGAATGAATAAAAATGAAATAACGTGCAACTTTTTGGTTCATATGATTTTATAGGTCAGAGGAGATAGGCCACAGTCAGATTCATTTAAAATTCCTAAGAGGCTTTGACAGGGAGGATGTAAAGGATGTTTCCTTTAGTGGAAGAATCTTAAATATATGGGCCATTAAGTAATTTAAGACAGATGCTGATAATTTTTTTGTTGTTGTGAATCTTTGGAGCTCTCTTCCTTAAAAGGTAATGGAAACAGTCTTCAAACACTTTTACAGCCTAGATATAGAGCAAAAGGGGAGCGGTATGGTAATATCCATGGACTAATACTCCAGAAGTATGGGTTCAAATGCCACTGGGTAGCTGTTGAAATTTGAATTATGTTGGTAAATTTGATGTTGAAAGCTAATCTTAGTAATATCGATTATGAAACTATAATTTGTTGACTGTTATGTTCTATGACTCTATAACTCAAACCATTAACTCTGATTTTCTCTCCACAAATGCTGCCATATCTAATTGGGGTCACTCATGCATTTCAGGGAAGGGAACCTGTCAATTTGTTTCAGAGAATCATAGAATCCTTACAGTGTGGAAGCAGGCCATTCAGCCCATCAAGTCTGCACTGATCCTCTGAAGAGCAGCCCACACAGACCCACCCGATCCCTGGCCAATCCACCTAACCTGCACATCTTGGATCGTGGGAGAAAAATGGAGCACATGGGGGAAACCCATGCAAACATAGGGAGAATGTGTAAACTACACAGACAGTCGCCCGAGGGTGGGATTGTACCTAGATATCTGGCGCTGTGAGGCAGCAGTGCTAACCAGTGAGTCACCATGCCAACCATTGACATGCAAATAGCAAATACCTCCAGACCCTCAGCAACATGGTTGACTCTTAACTGCCCTCTGAAATTATCTAGAAAGTGACTCAGGTCAAGTGCAGTTAAAATGGGAAATTAGTGCTAGTCTTGACAGTTATTTCCACATCCCACATTTTTAAAAAAAGTGACAAAAGCCAAATGCAGTTGAGAACAAGTATGATAAAATGCCAAAATACACTTTTAAAAAGAAAGCTCCTGATTTGCGAAATTAAGTTGTGGATTTTTTTTACCTTAATCCCAGCATAAAACTCTGTAACTGCAGTGGTCGTACGAACCAGACTGTTTGTACTTGGTTTCTTCTCCATCATTCTGTTCAACAGAGGAATAAGAGAGAAAGCATTTGGTTTTAAGCGTTTTGTTGCATGTACTCCAGCTGTACTAATTTAACAGGAAAGGATGCACTGTGGCACCTCATAGGAAAGTGAAAGATAGGAACATGGTTAAATTATTCAACCCCTTGAGAGTGTTCTGATGTTTAATGAGCTTATGTCTCAACTTTTATAGCAGATCCACTTTCCTGTCATTTTCTCATTCCCCTTGATTTCTTTAATAATGTGGCCGGCACGGTAGCACAGTGGTTAGCACTGCTGCCTCACAGCGCCAGAGACCCGGGTTCAATTCCCGCCTCAGGCGACTGACTGTGTGGAGTTTGCATGTTCTCCCCGTGTCTGCGTGGGTTTCCTCCGGGTGCTCCGGTTTCCTCCCACAGTCCAAAGATGTGCAGGCCAGGTGAATTGGCCATGCTAAATTGCCCGTAGTGTTAGGTAAGGGGTAAATGTGTGGGTATGGGTGGGTTACGCTTAGGCGGGTCGGTGTGGACTTGTTGGGCCAAAGGGCCTGTTTCCACACTGTAATGTAATGTAATCTAATCTAATCTATTAATCCTCTCAGTATTGAACTTGCTCAACTACTGACTATACCATGGTTGGTCTGGAATAAAAAATGCCAGAGAATTCCTAACTTGTGCAACTTTCTGGCTCGTATGTTTTTATAGGTCATAGGGATTGGTCAGGATTTAATGATGTGGCCACAGTCATATTCATCTAAAGTTCCTGAGGGGTTTTGACAGGGTGGATGTAAAGGATGTTTCCTTTAGTGGGAGAATCTCAAACATACGGGCCACAAAGTAATTTAAAACAGATGCTGATAATTTTTGTTGTTGTGAATCTTTGATGCTCTTTTCCTCAACAGGTGATGGAAATAGTCTTCAAACACTTTTAGGGCCTAGGTAGATATAGAGTCTTGACCAGCAAGAGAGGTGAAAGCATTCAGGCTTGCCTGAATGTGGTATGCAAATCAGCTCAGCGTGATCCCATTGAAGGCATGAAGGATTGAGTAGTCTACATTTCCTCCCATCTCCATGTTCTAAGGCATACTTTTTATGAAAAATGTTCTCTTCAACTCAGTCCAAAATGGCTGACCTCTTTTGCTGAGATTGCAACCCCCTATTCTAGAACTTCATCCATGGGGCAGCAGCCAATGTCAGGCTCTCTTGGTGTCTTCAGTGAAATCAGCTCTCATTTTTCTAAACACCAGAAATATTCAGATGACCATTCAGATCATTCTGCTCGACCCCTCCTCAGAGGACAACCCAGAATCTCAGCAAAATTCCTTCACGAGCACTGACCTCCCATATGACCATGCCCCTCGCATTAGAAGCAGCAATTGTGTCAGAACAACTCTCATATCCCAGTGCAAGGCTCACACAATCTCTCAACCTGGATATATATCACTGTTCCCTCTATTGTTATTGAACTAAACTCTTTGAATTTACCGTCATTTAAATAGTGATAATTTGGGGAGTAGCCAAGGGATCTGGGAGTCCTTGTACACCAATGATTAGTAAGTTTGTGGACAACACAAAGATTGGGCAAACTGTGGATAGTGAGGAGGATTGTTAGAGGATACAGATAGACTGGAGACTTGGGCGGAGAACTAGCAGATGGAATGTAATCCAGACAAATATGAAGTGATGCATTTTGGATGGTCTAGTGCAGGCGGGAGGTATACAGTAAATGAGAGAACTCTTAGAAGCATAACATACAGAGAGATCTAGGTGTATAAGTCCACAGTTCCCTTAAAGTGATAACACAAGTGGATAAGCTGGTCATAAATGCTTTCATCAGTTGGGACATAGAGTATAAAAAAATTGGCATTTCATGTTGCAGCTATATAGAATTTTAGTTTGGCCACATTTGGAATATTGTATCACACTCCCACAAGGATGTACAGGCTTTAGAGAGGGTACTGAAAAGGTTTATTGGGATGTTGCCTTGTTTGGAGGGTATTAGCTATGAGGAGAGATTGGACAAACATGGTTCATTTTTACTTGAATGCTGGAGGCTGAGGGGTGACCTGATGGATGCACGAGAGGCATGTTTAGAATGGATAATTGGAATCTTTCTCCCCGGAAATGCTAATCACTCGGGGACATAGATTTAGGGTAATTGGGGGGGACTTTGAAGGAGATATGACAGAGGGCAGTGTCTGGAATGTGTTGTCAGGAGGTGATGGAGGGAGATACAACAACAAAGTTTAAGAGGCATCTTGAGAGATACATGAATAGGCAGGGAATAGAGGTAGGAGAAAGTGAGGTCAGCAGATGCTGAAGATCAGAGTTGAGAGTGTGTTGCTGGAAAAGCAAAGCAGATCAGGCAGCATCCCAGGAGCAGGAAAATCGACGTTTCAGGAATGAAGGGCTCCGGCCAGAAACATCAATTTCCCTGCTCTTCGGATGCTGCCTGACCTGCTGTGCTTTTCCAGGGAATAGAGGTATACAGACTGTGTCGAGAGAAAAGGTGTTTAGTTTAGAAAGATGCCATGTGTTGGCACAGGCTTGGTGAGCCGAAGGGCCTGTTCCTATGCTGTACGGTTCTTTGAAATATTACAGGCAGCTGCAGCAAGCTGTTTGGAAGGCAAGTGGCATGTCGCCCTTCATTGTGAGAATAGTGTTCAGAAATAGGGATGTCTTCCTGCAATTATAGTCATGATTTGGAGGTGCCAGTCATGTCACACTACAGGTGACCTCACTGCATTGCGTGCGCACACACACACTCCTACAGACCCATACCCTCACGCAGACTCTCTCTCTCATATGCTCAAACCCGCACACCCTTGACACTCACACCCACGCAAGCACCCTCTCACAGCCTTTTACACTCACACACATACACATCTATACAGTCTCACAGACATTCACATCTCCCCCCACCCTACCCCCCCACCACACACACACACACACAAACATACACACCCACAAGTTTGTGGGGTGAATTTGTACTTGCAGAATTACATTTCAGTTTGCTCAAAAACTGCATGAATCCATGTAAATCCCTTTTTTAGAAATAGGATCAGTCTGAAAATTGGGGTAGAGACAGACAGACTTTAGCCTCACACCTACATTATCCGAGCTGACATGGCACCTATTGTTAAAGTTCACTGGAGAACATAATTTTCAAAAAGTTTTTTTTAGATTACATACAGTGTGGAAACAGGCCCTTCGGCCCAACAAGTCCACACCGACCCGCCGAAGCGCAGCCCAGACCCATTCCCCTACATTTATCCCTTCACCTAACACTAGGGCAATCCTGAGGAAGGGCCTGTGCCCGAAACGTCGAATCTCCTGTTCCCTGGATGCTGCCTGACCTGCTGTGCTGTTCCAGCAATAAAGTTTCAACTAGGGCAATTTAGCATGGCCAATTCACCTGACCTGCACATTTTTGGACTGTGGGAAGAAACCAGAGCACCCAGAGGAAACCCACACAAACATGGGGAGAATGTGCAAACTCCACACAGTCAGTCACCTGAGGCGGGAACTGAACCTGGGTCTCTTACACTGTGAGGCAGAAGTGCTAACCACTGTGCCACTGTGCCATTCTTGGATTTACATATGAAAGAACTGAAACCAACATGATCATTCTAAAAGGTGAGACTTAACAAACAATCCAGGTCTTTTTCAATATATCATTTCAGTTGCATCACACTATAAACCTTTGCTATAAATTCTGTGTCCTACGATCTTATTCTCTATGACCACCTGACGAAGGAACAGTGCTCCAAAAGCTAGTGCTTCCAAATAAACCTGTTGGTATTGTGTGATTTTTAACTTTGCATTTATAGTGACTTGGTGAGACTGCACCTGGAGTATTGAGTGCAGTTTTGGTCTCCCTGCCTTAGTTGGGAGATACTTGCCATAGAGGGACTGCAGCAGAGACTCATTGGGCTGACATCAGAAATGGCTGGACTGGCATTTGAGGAGAGATTGGTTCGAGTGGACAATTTCGAAGAGTGAGAAGTGATTTGATTGAAATACGTAAAATTCTAACAGGGCTGCACAGAAGCCGGGAGGATGTTCTTCCCTGTTTGGGGAGTTTAGAGCAGGGGTTACAGTCTCGGGATGTGGAGTAGGCCCATTTAGGACTGAGGTTAGAAAATACATCTTCATTCAAAACAGATGTTCAACATATAGAATTTGTTACTACAGCAAGCTATGGAAGCCAGATCATTGAGATATTCAAAAAAGAGATTAATAAATATTTGGATATCAAAGGCTTCAAGGGTTATGGAGAGAAAGGGGAATATGGCGTTGGGAAAGGTAAGCCACGATCAGGTTGAATGGCAGCGCAGGCTCAAGGGCTGAAAGGCCTACTCCAATTCCTAATTTCTATGTTGTTTTTCCAGAAATGATGATTGCATGGGCTCAAACTGAGGGCTGGGGAAATGATTAAAGTTTCAACGTCACGGTGGGAAATCCACTTGTGGTCAGGCGGCTAGCAGCAGAAATGGCTACGAGACTCATTAAGAGCTACAATCAAGCATGCTAGGAACTTTGGCCAAGCTAGTTTAAAACTGCAGTCGGGACATGTTGGGTCCTGTCCTGTAAGCTATGACCTGCCGGTTCCTGTTGACCAAATAAAGGAGGTGCCATAGTGGTTTGACAAACATACTGGCACCACTATCACCTTACATGGAGAACGGTATAAAGTTCTCCAGAGGAGCAGGAGAGTCGAAGTTTCAGGCAGGATCCTTCATCAAAAACACACTCTATCCACGCTTTTCTTGAGTGACCCATTTCTGGTGGTATGATAGCCGTATCCACTAGATCCCATCTGGAATTGAATATTGGAATTAGGTTTTGGTCAATTTATTGGCTGAGTGCCATTGAAGTTTCTGGAAAGGTGAGCACACTTTGGGATAAAGTTAATTTTCCATTGTGACCGCTCGAGACCCATATTCGTAACGTTTGTTCCCCTGATGTGATTGTCAGAGAGACAAAGAACCATAAGGCAAACATCTGCACTGGGGGCGGAGGTTGGCTGCTTCATTTGAATCGGAGTGCTATTTGTTTCAAGCCAAGTTTTTCAAGTTAAAGTTAGGGTTACTGGTAAATGTGAATTAAGTTAAAGTGAAGTTAAATGAAGTGAGCTAAAGATGAAGTTGAGTTAGATGAGGTAAAAATTAAAGGCTGCAACGAATATGTTTTGTATTGCTACCTAGAGAGTTAAATAAAGGGTTTGTGTTTAATTAAATTCTGAAGTGACTCTCTGTCTTTTGTCTGTCATACATGGGAAGAACACCTGGAAGAAGTTTGAATAACTCTTTCCGATAACACACTGCATGGTTTTTTTGCTACAGCAGAAGGCTATGATAACACCAGCAATGTGCCGCTCAAGGAAAGTGTAGATAGAGTGTGTTCTTGAGTCCCGACAAAGGGTCCTGCCCGAAACATCGACTCTCCTGCTCCTCTGATGCCACCTGATCCTGCTGTGCTTTTACCAGTTCCACATTTTATCGACTCTGATTTTCCAGCATCTGCAGTTCTCACTATCTTCAAGTTAGGTAATGAAGTTCAGAGGGAGACTGTTGTGGAGTATAAAACTGACCATGAATCGACAGTTACAACATTTAAAAGACATTTAGATAAGCACACGAATCAAAAGTGTTTGGAGGGATATGAGCCAAGTGCTGGCGGGTGGGACCAGTTTAGTTTGGGATTATGTTCAGCATGGACTGGTTGGACCGAAGAGTCTGTTTCCAGGCTGTATGACTCTATGACAGAGCCAACTGGCTGATTACTGCTCTCCTTCTTTGCACTGCTTCCATTTTGTTTGGGTTAGTTATTACCTTTCTTCAGCTTCTCCTGCCAACCACCATTCCTTTCTCAATCCCACTGCATTCAAATCTCTCACCACGGCATCCTCTCATCTGCTGTTTGGTCTTCCTCCTCTTCCATCCTGGCAATCCCGCCTCCATCACTACACGTCCTCTCACACTCTCTCTCCCCATAGCAGGTGACCACAACCATTTCAATCTCTCTTCAGCCGCTTCACTCAATGCTCCCACAATCTTCACTGACCTCCTGAGTTGCTAGTTCCTGATTTTATCTGTTCTCAATATTTCACACATTTGCCATCTCAGAATCTGCACCACATTATTTTCCATTTACTGCTTTTGTTCACATCTTCTTGATATTACTGCCTTTCTGTTTTACAGAGCGAGGTCTGTTTCTCCACTATACATTTCAGACAGATCATTCAGTCATCTTGCCTGTGCAGATTTTTTAATAGACATTTTTAATACATATTTGGAGCAGGTGGGATTTAAATCCAGACCTCCTTGCCTCAAGATAGGAACACTGTACCACAAGACCCTAACTCAATCATATTTTGTGTCATTTTGTGATCATTACCTACCTGCTAACAATTGGAGAAAACAGCCACAGGTTGGCCATGACCATGTTCAGAGGGAAGCGTAGCTGTAAAACAGGAAGGAATGACATTTAAGATGACAAACATTCCCAGTGTTAGTAGAGTTTGTTACTCCATCTGTCCCTGTGTACTACCACAGGGGCTCTAACTATGCCTTGGACTAACACTGGCTTGAATCATACCTTGTACTAAGGCACAGACTCTGTCAATACCTGGCACTAACATGTGGACCTTGTACCTTTTTCTCCCGTGCAAAGCCACAGATTCACACTTGCAGAGCTCCTTCAATGTAATAAAATATCCAAAAGCACTCATCCATTTGCACCATGTTTGTTTGATTGCACGTTTTAATGATGCTTATGTATAAAGGTCCCAGAGAACCATGGAGCTGCTCTCTCATGAGACCGACATGACTAGTGCTGAGTTGAGCCTTAGATCAGTCTGCCTCAGACAAGGGGAGAGTTGGGAAGGTGGGACTTCATGGTAACCTTTTACCTTTATGATGTGTATCATTAAATAATGCATAAGGTCTCATTTTTAGTGTTTAACCAGTTAAATTCCACACTCTAGAGTTCCCTCATTTTGTTAAAATTCACTCCTGTTCCGAGTTATCCTTGAGAAAGTGGTAGTGAGCGGCCTTCTTGAACTGCTGTAGTCCATTTGGCGCAGATATAGCCACCTGAATGCAGTTAGAGAAGGAGCCCCAGGATCTTAACACCATAAGATACAGGAGTAGAATTAGGCCATTCAGCCCATCAAGTCTGTTCTGCCATTCAATCATGGCTGATATGTTTCTCAACCCCATTTTCTGCCTTCTCCCGATAAGCCTTGATTCCCTCACTAATCAAGAACCTATCTGTCTTTGTCTTCAATACACTCAATGACTTGTACTCCACGGTCTTCTCTGGCAATGAGTTCCACAGATCAACCATCAGCTGGCTGAACAAATTCCTTCTCATCTCAGTTCTAAAGAGACATCTTTCACTCAGACACCATGCCCTTTGGGTCCTAGTCTCTCCTACTAGTGGAAACATCGTCTTTACATCAAGTCTATATAGGCTTCTCAGTATTCTGTAAGTTTCAATCAGATCGCCTCTCAATCTTCTTTACTCCATCGAATACAGATCCAGAGTCCTCAAACCATTCCTCATATAACAAGTTCTTCATCCCCAGATCATTCTTATGTACCTCCTCTGGACCCCCTCCAATGACAGCACATCCTTCCTTAAATATGGGATCCAACACTGCTCAAAATATTCCAAATGTGGTCTGACCAGAGCCATATACAGCCTCAGCATTACATCTCTGCTCTTATATTCTAGCCTTCTTGAAATGAATGCTAACATTGCATTTGCATTCGTGACTGCCAACTGAACCTACATGTTAACCTTAACAGAGTCCAGAAATAGAACTTCCAAATCCCTTGTGCTTCAGATTTCTGAAGCCTTTTCCCATTTAGAAAGCAGCCTACATCTTTATTCTTCTTACAAAATGCATAACCTCACACTTCCCCCATTCCATCTGTCACTCTTTGCCCACTGTCCAAGTCCTTCTGCACACTCCCTGTTTCCTCAACACTACCTGACTGTAACTTATCTTTGTATCGTCTGCAAACCCAGCACAATGCCCTCATTTCTTTCATCCAGATTGTTCAGTATAATGTGAATAGTTGTGGTCCCAAATTAACCCCAGAGGAGAGATATCCCCTGAAACCCACTGATTCCAGTTTTGCTTGGGCTCCTTGCTGATACACTGGGTCAAATGCAGCCTTGATGTCAAGGGCTGTTACTCTCCCCTCCCCTCTGGAATTCAGCTCTTTTGTCCATGTTTGAACCAAGGCTGCAATGAGGTCAGGAGCTGAGAGGACCTGGTGGAATCCAAACAATCACTTTACTCTGATGTAGACTGACAGGGTTGTAATTGATTAGATTGGACTTGTCCTGCTTTTATGTACAGGACATATCCGGGCAATTTCCCACATGTTTGGGTAGATGCCAATGTCGTCACTGTACTGCAAAAGCTGGGCTTGGGAAGCAGCAAGTTCTGGAACACCAGTCTTAAGTACACTTGCCAGAATGTTGTCAGGGCCCGTAGCCTTTGCAGTATCCACTGCCTCCATTTTGTGATATTATGTGGAATGAATAGATTTGGCTAAAGATTTGTATCTGTAATGCTGGGCATCACTGGAGGAGGTTGAGATAGATCATCCACTTGCCACTTCTGGCTGAAGATTACTGTGAAAGCTTCAGTCTTATCTTTTGCACTGATGAATTGGGCTCTTCCGTCATTGAGGCTAGGAATAGTTGAAAAGCATCATTCTCCAGTGAGTTGTTTAATTGTTCACCACCATTCACAACTGGATATGGCAAGAGTACAGAGCTTGGTTGCAGATTGTGGAGTATAATTCTGCTGCTATTGGTGGCTCACAGCACGTCATGAATACTCAGTCGCGATTTGCTAGATCTGTTCAAAGTCTGTCCCATTTAGCATGGTGATACAACACGATGGAGGCTATCCTCAATGTGAAGGTGAGACTTTGTCTCCACAAGGACTGTATGGATCAGATCTGCATTTAAAGATGAGAAAGGGTTTGGCAAACATGAAGGGAGTCCTTCTGCACTGCAGCATTCAATGACAGTATTCTGGAGAATGGAGCTGAAGAATCAGGGTGGAAGTGATGCTGGGAGACTGTGTGTGACAACCAACTGCCTTGCTGTTGGTTTTAAAAATTGGGAAACCTTAGTGGTTATCATGCTACACAGAAAGTTGCAGTTTCTCTGTGCAACGCAGCATTCTAAATTCACACAAATTAAACAAGCTAAATTTTGC
The DNA here is from genome assembly GCF_037043375.1 of Chiloscyllium plagiosum. Lineage (NCBI taxonomy): Eukaryota > Metazoa > Chordata > Chondrichthyes > Orectolobiformes > Hemiscylliidae > Chiloscyllium > Chiloscyllium plagiosum. The sequence continues at coordinate 15,556,527 of NW_028270164.1, forward strand.
TGTTGGAACAGCAGCCGTAAAGGAAAATAAAAATCATCTGCACCACACCCATACCCTCACCACAGTAAAACCCCAGCAACTGTCATAAGAGCAACCTATCAAATATCGCACTCGGTATTCTTATCATTATTGCTGGCCATTGTATGAAATGAAAATTGGTTTCACAAGTGACAGGAGATGGTCATTTTGACAATGAGTGACAATATTAATCACTACCCTCTGATCCTCAATGGCATTGCTATTGCTGTTCTCCACGATCAACATCCTGTTGATAACCATTGACTGCGAACTTAAGCAAATTAGTGACATAAAGCACACGGTTTCTAGAGCTTATAGGAGCTGAGTTTTCTTCTGACTCCCCAGTGTTTCTATGACCAACAATACACAAGTCAGGACTGAAATAGAGTATCTCCGGTTCACTGGCTAGCTGTGGTTTCAACAACTCCTGAAAGCTACATTCTATCAAGAACAAAGCAGTATGCTTCACTGGCATCCCATCCATTGATTCAAACCTTCACTCTGTCTACCAAAGGCACACCCTAGCTGGAAAGTGTACTGTCCATAAAGGAGAAAGTGAGGTCTGCAGATGCTGGAGATCAGAGCTGGAAATGTGTTGCTGGAAAAGCGCAGCAGGTCAGGCAGCATCCAGGGAACAGGAGAATCAACGTTTCGGGCATAAGCCCTTCTTCGGGCTTATGCCTGAAACGTTGATTCTCCTGTTCCCTGGATGCTGCCTGACCTACTGCGCTTTTCCAGCAACACATTTCCAGTACTGTCCATAAAGGTGCACTACAGTAACTTTGGCTCATTTGAAAGTATCAACAAAACGAGTGACCCACCTTGAAGGATAAGAAAAGTAAGGGTTTTCACCCTTCATGGTTTTCCACTCTCCTCATAATCATGTCCACATTCTCCTTTAATTTACATACCAGTCGGGCTTGGAGGTATACCTTTCATTGCTACAGGATTAAGATGTTGAAACTTCATTATGAACAGTAGTTTGGGAACACCCTCACCCTCATCCTCACCTTTGCTGGAAAATTAGGGATGAGTAATCTCACACTGGCAACATTTGCATTGCAAAAACAAAACAAAAGTAATGCATGGTTTAAAAGCTGGGGTCATGATTACACAAGTGTAGTGAAATTTGGCAGGATTCATAGTGACTGTACGTGACGCGTAACATGTTTTCAACATTCACTCTGTGGATCACAGCTTCCAGATCTAACTTGCAAATCTCTATTTCAAAAACAAAAGGACAGCGTGCCTCCAGAATCTCGCACCCATGCAAGGCACTTGGGTATATCATGGGCCAGAACCAATTATTGGCCATCAAGGAGCTAGGAAGTTAATTTGCAAAAGAAAAAAAATCATTCCACAGAGGCCGGTATCCCATCATGTACCACAGTCCTTGACTTTAGTACTGCCTTGTAAATAGTCAGGCACCAGCGTGCCAGTATCACTGACACTCACCCTTTTTGTATGGCAGCCAGGGATCCCTGATTGGACCAGATTAACAGCCCAAATCAGGGAATTCATAATGTATGAGGCTCAGCTGGCTGATCTCGTTCCAATCACTACAGCAGAAATCCAAGCAAAATGTATTAATTAATTAATTAATTTCAGTCTTAAATTAGCTTGTGGCTTATTAAACCTAGTGCCTAATGCTGCCAACAGGGAGAGTTTGGAGTGACTCCAAATGTGTGGTGTTGGAAAAGTCCAGCTGATCAGGCAGCATCCGAGCAGCAGGAGAGTCGACATTTCAAGCATAAGCTCTTCATCATCAGGTGTTGTTGAAACCACAGCAAACCGGAGAGTACTCCATTACAGTCCTGACTTGTACATTGTTGGTCATGGAGAGACACTGGGGAGTCAAAAGAAAACCCAGCTCCTACAAGCTCTTCCTAATGAAGAGTTTATGCTCGAAACACGAACTCTCCTGCATCTCGGATGCTGCCTGACCTGCTGTGCTTTTCCAGCGCTGCACCTTTTGACTCTGATCTCCAGCATCTGCAGTCCTCACTTTCTCCTAGGTGACTCCAAATGGATCATGATATCAAACCAGATGGAGAACCAGCCTGGAGCTGTCATGTTTCCTAGAAACTACATTGCAAGGCTGGGAAAATGACATTCCTGCCAAACAACGGTGAGGGGTTTCGTCTTTGCTACTCGAGTGACCTCTTGATCTGATGTGAAGTTGTCACCCACCTCATTTTGTTTGGCCACATTCTAGACCCTTCCAGTAGATAATATCATGCTCAGAGAGATGGATGGGGGTGAGGGGGATGGAGGGGGTGGGAGTAGGGGGATTTGGACTGAATGCCATGAAAACTAAATTAACATTTCAGCATTACAAATGAAACTCTACTCAGCTATTCATGGGGGATGGTAACATCCTTGCTGGGACTGAGGTGAATGGACGATGTGAAAGAGTCAGAATAATCACAAGTGGGTAATTATTTAGAAATACTTTGCAACTCAGTCTCCAAAAGCATAAAATGTACAACTGAAGATTTTGTTCATACAGTTAGAGGTGTACAATCAGAGATCTGCAGCATGGAAATAGTTCCCTTTTTCCACTGAGTTCATGGCTGATTAAAACAACACCTGACTATTCTAATCCCATTTTCCAGCACTTGCATTCTTGCATGTCTTGGATATGCAAATGCACATCTAAATATTTCTCCAATGTTATGTAGGTTTCTGCATCTACCACCCTTCCAGTCCTGAGGAAGGGTTACACTTGAAACGTCAACTTCTCCACCCCCTGATGCTGCCTGGCTTGCTGCGTTCTTCCAGCCTCCTGCCTGTCTACCAGCCTTACAGGCAGTGAATTCCAGATCCCCATCACCCTCCAAGTGCAAAGCTTTCCTCATTTCCTCTAAACTTCCCACCCCTTCTCTTAAATCTGTGCCTCCCTGGTCATTGATTCCTCCACCAAGGAGAAGGATCCTTCCTGTGTACTCTATCTGTGCCTCACATAATTATATACATCTCAACCACGTCCCCCCTCAGCCTTCTCTACTCAAAGGAAAACAACCCAGGCTATCCAATTTCTCCAGTCTAGGCAACATCACGGGAAATCTCCTCTCCATTTCCAGTGATATCACATCCCTCCTACAATGTGGATTCCAGAAGTGCTCTAACCAAGGCCTAACCAACGTTTTATACAGTTCCCGCAGAATCTCCTTGCTCTTAAATGCTAAGTCTCAGCTAATAAAGGCAAGTATCCCATACTCCATTTTTAGCCACTTTATTCACCTGTCCTGATACCTTAAGGGACCAATGTATATGCACACCAAGGTCCCTCTGAATCTTGGTGTTTCCCTGGATCCTATTGTTCATCATTTATTCCCTTGCCTTGTTTGTCCTGCACAAGTGCATCACCTCACCTTTATCTGGATTGAATTCCATTTGCCACTGATCAAGCCTATCTCATCAGCACATCTGTACGCTATGTTTCTCACAGTTTACCACTCAACCAATTTTTGTATCATTGGCAAACTTACTGAGCAACCCTCTTGCATTCAAGTCTAAATCATTTATATAAACCACAAACACCAAGGGCCCCAGTACAACCCCTGTGGGACCTCATTTGGCACAGATATTCTACCAGCAAAACACATCTCAAACCTCACTCTCTGCTTCCTGCCACTCAGCCAATTGTGGATGCAATTTGCCAAATTTCCTTGTGTCCCATGGGTTCTTATATTTGCTATAAATGTCCCATCCTGGACGTTATCAAAAGACTTGCTGAAATCCAAGTAGCATCAAAACCATCGCTGTCATCGACACATCTGGTCACCTCTTCGAAAAATTCAATCAAGTTGGTAAGACCCGACCTCCCCTTAATAAAACCATGCTGATTGTTCTTGATTAATCCCTGGCTCTCCAAATGCAAATTAATTCTTAAACATACTATTACATAATGTGTTCAAGCCAACCAGTGAGACCTTTAATATTGATTTGTTCAATCACATCATTACTGTAAGATCCAACTGGGAAATGGGCAGTAAACCAGGTTTTTCAATAGCCACTAATTTCTAACAAATGTTAAAGGTACACCTAATGTGTAAAGTCAAACATAGGATAGATTGAGAAGAGAGTGAGGACTGCAGATGCTGGAGATCAGAGTCGAGAGTGTGGTGCTGGACAAGCACAGCCGGTCAGGCAGCATCTGAGGAGCAGAAGAATTGACGTTTCGGGCATTCCTGATGAAGGAATGCCTGACCTGTTATGCTTTTCCAGCACACACTCTCAACGTAGAATAGATTAAGTTATGTTTCCTCAAACAGACAGTGTAGCACTTCACTGAAATGCCTGCTGAGATGACACACCAAAGGCTCTGGAATGGATTTTAAGTACTCACAACCTGTAGACCTACAGTGAGAATGTGGCCACTCAGCCACTATTGGTCTGATAGACTTGACGAGATAGAAGCACATTAAAAAGGAACTGAGGGTCGTCGGAGTGAATGCCCACAGGTTCTTGAAAGTGGCTAGAACGGCTTGGAATTCTATTCCACAGTGAGCAGTGGAGGCTGAGCTACTGAATATTTCCAAGACAGAGTTGGGCGTATTTTTGAGTGAAGAGCAGCCATAACGCATCCCTGGACGGCAGGTGATGAAAGGAAAAGACCCTCTCCTAATCTAAGTGCTGCCAACCAGGTACTGTTGAAAGGAACCAGGATCAGAAAATTTCAATCAACAAGGCTTAGAATTCTGAAAGTGACCATTCAATTACCAACTTTTACACGACTGGTAACATCCACCGTTTTACTATGCACTCTTCATGAACGGTTCAGAGATTGATCGTCTTTATAACCTTTGTCTTTTTTTCTTCTTAATCCTAATCTGTGTGTATGCATGTGTTGTGCTATTATTTCTTCTCATGGTTAGTAACAAATAACCTCATCCTTTTTTTAACTAAAGGGAGCCTGGTTCAACTGGCCCCATTTGAAGCATGCATTCATTTGATCTAAGAGAAAGGTATCCCAAACTTTTTAAATTAACCTTGTTATGACCAACCAGAGGAGTGGATGAATGAAAAGGGGGAGCCAGTGTATCCTTCCTCAGCCAGAACTTTAATGGTTTGGGGTGTCCTGTCTGCAAACCGTAATAAACTGAGGGACATTGCCCCAGGACCGATCATAACAATAGCTACTAGTCAGCCATTGTGGATACAATGGGCCAAATGGGCTTCCTTTTCTGTGTTAAACGTTTATGATTCTAATTTCATATTTTGCTAAATATATCCGTATCATTTATTTCTAGGCCATACTTAGTTTCTAGTTACAAGGTTTACACATACTGGGCTGAAAAATGTATCCAATTGACTATTACTGGGGGATCACTAATGCAAAAAAATTTACGTATTTCCTATAATTACTCATAAAAATGTGCTCTGTAAGGATACAGACAGCAGTAGGTGCTGAGCTGTAAGTTGCAGATTTCCATAAAAGAAACAAAACCGATTTCATTGAAACACAAACGCTGCAGTTCAGGGAAATATTACTTTTGCTCTTCATGGAACCCAGTTTGAAAACATCAATGTGCTGGGAGCTTAATGCTAGAAATACAGGAAGTAATTTTCAGGAATTTGCAACATGGGATTTTTCAGAAAGATAAGATAACTTAATCCTGAAACACTGCATTGAACTAATTTTCAACATGTTTCTGGTGGCCATTTTATTCTAATGCAAACCAGCTGACTCCTCGTGCAGCTGCATTGCGCAAAGATAAAACGTTTTTTTCAGAATGGGGTTGTACATATCGTGCTTCAAACCACTTCACATCTCTGATCTTTCACTGCACGATTAAAGTATAAAATCTATGATGCCGAGAGCCAGAGTCAATGCAAACATTACAGATGAAAAGAAAACTATTATTGGAATTTCTGTGGTTTTTTGTGGAAGTTCTTTGTATGTCTGATAGAAAAGTCAGTCATTGAAAAAAAATAGCACAAATGGCTGTTTGCATTCCTTCCCTGACTTACTAAATTGTGATCAAGGTTATAAGATATTCTGTTGAAATTCCGCCCCATTTCAGAACCCACATTGACAGTATTTTTCTCTTTTTAAAATCACTCTATAGCAAAGATGAAGGCAGTCTGTAGACAAATAGAAACAAATTATTGGAGATACTCAGCAGGTCTGGCAGCATCTGTGGAGAGAAGGCAGAGTTAGCATTTCTTCAGCAATTTCTGTTTTAGTTTCTTTCTCTATTCATTCATGGCATGAGGGCATCACCAGCATTTATTGCCCCATCCGTAATTGCCTCGAGGGCAGTTAAGAGTCAACTATATTGTTCTGGAGTTACATGCATGTCCGACCAGGTAAGGGTGGCAGTTTCCTTCCCTAAAGGACATGAGTGAAACAGATGGATGTTTCTGACAATCAACAATGATCATCATTAGACTCTTAATTCCAGATTTTTATTGAATTCAAATTCTGCCATCATCAGGAAGGGCTTATGCCCTAAACATCGATTTTCCTGCTCCTTGGATGCTGCCTGACCTGCTGTGCTTTTCCAGCACCATACTCTCGACTCCGATCTCCAGCATCTGCAGTCCTCACTTTCTTCGGATTAACAGCCTGGCCATAATGCCACTAAAGCTGTCACCATCTCCTTCCAGCATCCACTTTTCTTTGTATCATGTTCGTTTAGACAAATAGGTTGCAGAAGTGGTGGCAATGGTAGTGGACATAAGAGCCTAGGTAGGCCATTTGGCCCATCAATTCTGCTCCGCCATTCTATGAGATCTTGATTGATCTGATAATCTTCAATTCCGCTTTCCTGCCTTTTCCCCATAACCCTTGATTCCCTCACTGATTAAAACAAGCTTCAATGAAGAAAAAAACTGTAGAAAGTTGCAACACAAAGGGACTTGGGGTACTTGTGCACAAAACGCAGAAAGCTAACGAAAGGGGGTTGGGACACCAGGCAGCAGGTCTTATTGCAACTGTACAAGGAGCTGGTGAGATCAGATCTGGTTCCTTATTTAAGGAAAGATATTCCACTGGAGGCAGTTCAGAGAAGGTTCACTAGGATGATCCCTAGTACAGAGGACTGTTTTATCAGCAAAGGCTAAACGGTTAGTGACTCTACTCAATGGACTTAAGAAGAATGAAGAATTTCATTCAAACATATAGGATTCTCAAGGGGCTTGACTGGGTAAATGCTGAGCGGAGACTTCCTCCGATGGGAGAGACTAAGACCAGACGATTAGTTTCAGAATAGAAGAAACCAACTTCAGACTGAGATGAGGAAGAATTTGTGGGGGCAGAGTCCTTGTGTATATTTAAAGCTGAAATAGATTGTCGATCAGTCTAAAATGAAGGGTTACAAGGAAAGGACAGGAAGGTGGACATGAGGAATGTCAGGTCAGTCATTATCCTATTGAATGGCAGAACAAGCTGAGCGACCTACTGCTGTTCCTATTTCTTATGATCTTAAGCTTGTGGTAACTGGCCTTTCGCTTTATTTTTGTCGTCATCTCTATGGTGGCATGAATGAAGTCAAGAGCTCATCCTGTGAGGAAGTTGCCCAGAAGATATCCCTTTAAAACAAAAGCCAACTTTACATTTACATTGCCTATTACCCACTTAATTTGTATGAATCACAAAAAGCTAGCATTCACAATGACCCTTACATTCCTCTATGTTGCAGCTTTCTGCAATCTTACTCCATTTAAATAATATTAAATTTCTCTATTCTTCACACCAAAGTGCATAACCTCACATTTTCAAACATTTTATTCCATCTGCCTATTTTTTGCACACTTGATTAATCAGTCTATACTCACTTGTGTCATCTGCAGACTTGGTGATAATACATTAACTTCTCTCAATCAAGTCAATAATGTACTGCAAATAATTGTGACTCAGTACTGATCGTTATGGCACTCCGCTAGTTAAAGGTGCCTTCCTGGAAATGCCCCCCATAATCATAACTCTCTCTTCTACTGTATTAGCCAATCCTCTATCCATGTTAATATCCTACATTCAATAACATAGCCTTTCATGTTCTTAAGTAGTCCAATGTATGGTACTTTATCGAACATCTTCTGAAAAGCCAAATATGTAACATCAACTTCCCCCTTATCTATCCTGCTTATTACCACCTCAAAAGAATTCTAATTAATTTGTCAGGCAGGATTCAGACCAAAATTAAATTATCAAATGTATTTACTGGTTAAGTATTTACAAAAGACACCAGTAACTAACATTCTGATTTTCACAACAATTCACTCTATACAAAACAACATATGATCAAAACTATTTTGACTGCATCTCCAATTATATATTACATGGACAATGATATAACAGATTTGTTCTGCTGCCTTAGGCTATTTACCAGAAATCAAAGCAAGATCTAGAGATCTGGGGGAGTCCCATATATAGCAATATATAGAACATATAGTATGGATGCTGGCCATTTGGGTCAACTGTTCAATGTTGGTATTGATAAACTATATGAACCTCCTTGCACTCCACCTACCTAACTCAGCCTAATTCCAGAGCTAAGCATAGGCAAGGCATTCTGACAAATCTAACACGCAGCAACTGGTAGTTGGACCAAAGCACAAAGTTAAACTGTGAGAATAGTTATTGGCTTTCATCGCATCCCTGCAATAGGTTGAACAGTGGTAACTGCAAAATTACTGCGCCGTAATCTTCAATCATCAGGACAAATGATGCTACCTGGTGTAGTTAACTAATACATGCTTTCACGTGATACTTCTCATGACTGAAAGCAAAAAGACAAAAATCACTGTCTAGAAATACAACTGTATTTAAATCATTGTCTATTGAAATAAACACGGCAATGTTCCTGTCTGAAGCATGATAGATTAGGCCTTCTATCGCACATGATCAACATTTTTTGCAGACAAAAACATACCTGAGGACTCAGGTGTTCAAATAATCCACGTTCTGGTCCTTGTCCAAACATTCTGGGCATTGGGTTCTTTTCCAGTCTAGAAATAAGGAGAAATAGGTTTAGGCATTCTTACAAAGTGCTGTTATAAATATTGGCGGACCATTGCTTCTTAGAATGTCTAGGAGAAAGTGACGACTGGAGATGGTGGAGATCAGAGTCGAGAGTGTGGTGCTGGGAAAGCACAGCCGGTCAGGCAGTATCCGAGGAGCAGGAGAATCGACGTTTCAGGCATAAGCCCTTCATCAGGAATGAGGTTTGTGGGATGGGGAGGGCTGAGAGATAAATCGGAGGGCTTCATTCCTGATGAAGGGCTTATGCCCAAAACGTCGATTCTCTTGCTCCTCGGATACTGCCTGACTGGCTGTTCTTTTCCAGCACCACACTCTTGACTTAGAATGTCTACATGGCTCAAAATCTTTGGTCTTATAATTCTGAATACAGAAGGTCTGTTGGTCATTGGCCAATTTTTCTTACATTGAATTGTTGAGGTGTCAAAGAATTTCCCAGGAATTGCATTATTGACTCATTCAATGTGAGTCTTAAGTATTGGGTAAAGTTAAATCTTGGGTTATCTATGCACATTTTATGGATTTAGAGGAGGTTTCGTGATGTGTTTGAACCATGGTTCAATGAGTAGCTCCCAGTGGGTGGTGAGTGGAACACCCTGTGTTAAGCAAACAGATTGGGCTGCAATATAATTTTCAGCGCAGGCATGAGTGGGGAGGCCAATACGATTTTGTCACACAATCTGGGATCAGAACTACCCAGAAATGGAAGCTGGAGACCTTGTGGTGTTATCACTAAACAATTAATCCAAGGTTCTGGGGACCTGGGTTCAAATCCCACTAGGGCAGGTGGTGGAATCTGATCCAATAAAAATCGAGATTCAAGGATCTAATGTTGTTCATGAAACTATTGCTGATTGGTAGGAAAAAAAAATCTGGTTCACTAATGCCCTTTAGGGAAGGAAACTGCCATCTTCACCTGGTGTAGCCTACATGTGACTCCAGACCCACTTCAATATTTTTGACTCTTAACCGCCTTCTCAGTAATAAACACTGGCCTAGCAATCAAAGCCCAAATCCAGTGAATGAACTGGAAAAATAAACATTTAGGAAGTTGTTGACTTCCTTGTCTATTGAAATGAACTCCTCCAGGCCCTAGAAAAAAACTTTGAGATTTCCTTATCCAACTTCCTAGCTGCCCCATTGCCAGCTATGTTGGCCTTCTGTCCTACCCCCATATCTGACTCCTCAGGACCATTACTCAAGAGTGACTGCTACCCAAAGCCCTGCTCCTGCCGGTAGACTGGGCAGGGACCTCTGGCAGGATCAGAAGATCCCGTGCAAGGTCTGAGTCTTCATTGGCAGTGCCTCGGGATGGACAGACAGTTTAGAATTCATCTAACCCCACTGCCCTCAATGGTCTACTCGCCCTAGCCTGAGCTAAAATCAGGATTTCTACGTTTAACTTTGTTTTTAATCCCAGTCTCTGGCCGTACAGAGAAGGAAACTCCGCAGGAGCAAAAGCAGTTTTGAAGGGAGGACTTTCTAAGAACTCAACCAGAGGTCAGTGATTGTGGATCCCACATCTTTTCTTTCATCCCACGAATGGTTTTTCATGTCCTTCCTGTCCTTTGATTTTTAAGTGTGGTTCCCCCCCATTGGGTTGTGGGCATCTGTAAATTTTGAACGCTGTGCAGCACGGGCAACATCAAGCAGAGCAAATAGTTCAAGAGATTCCACCATGAATACTTATTAATTGACTCATGGCTGGTGGTGCAAGATGGATTCACACAGGAATGTGGGCGGGCAGGAGTGGAGCTCTGACTCTGGGTGCATTTGGAAGGTTGCCAAAATGGGTGCAAAGACAAAACTTAAATTTGCATAGCATCTACAGACATTCTAAAGTGCTTCGCAGCTAATGGAGTGCTTATGAAAAATGTTGACACTATTGCCACGTGGAAACATAGCAAACAACTTTGCACAGCAAGATCCCACAAGCAGCAATGAGCAGAAAAACTGTTTGCATGACTTCTAGTGAGGGATAAATATGAACCAAGACACTTAATAATTAGCTCCCTTGTCTTCTTCAAAACTATGTCGTGTTAGTTTCTCCATCCACCTGTGACAGCAGATAAGAACACAAGAACTAGGAGCAGGAGTAGGCCATTCGGCCCCTCAAACCTGCTTTGACACTCAGTACAATCATGGGTAATCTCATGTGGGCCTAATGACGGTCCTTTGCCCGAAATATCGATTTTCCTGCTCCTCGGATGCTGCTTGGCCTGCTGTGCTTTTCCAGCACCGTACTCTTGACTCATGTGGGCCTCAACTCCACCTTCTGGCCTGTTCCCCATGACCCGACAACCCACCAGTCCTTAAAAATCTCAGTAAATTTAAGGAGGGAACAGACACTGTCCCAACATCCATCACATTCTGAGTTCTTCGGATACATAGACCTTTGAGAGAAGTTTTAAAACCCTGTAACTATAACCTCTTATATAAGAGAGAGTTAAGGGGCAACTTTTTCACGCAGAGGGTTGTACGTGTATGGAATGAGCTGCCAGAGGATGCGGTGGAGGCTAGTACAATTGCAACATTTAAGAGGCACTTGGATGGGTATATGAATAGGAAGGGTTTGGAGGGATATGGGCTGGGTGCTGGCAGGTGGGACTAGATTGGGTTGGGATATCTGGTCGGCATGGACGGGTTGAACCGAAGGGTCTGTTTCCGTGCTGTACATCTCTATGACTCTATGACTCTTGTTCGAGATTGCCCCATGAGGAAACATACTCTTCACATCTACTTTTTCAATCCCCTCTAGCATCTTATCACAGAATCCCTACAATGCAGAAACAGGCCACTTGGCCCAACAAGTCCATACCAACACTCTGAAGAGTATCCCATCCAGACCCATTCTCCTACCCTGTTATTTTACATTTCCCCTGACTAATGCACCTAACCTACACATCCCTGAACACTATGAGGCAATTTAGCATGGCCAATTTGCCTAACCTGCACATCACCGGACTGTGGGAGGAAACTGGAGCACCCAGAGGAAATCCACGCAAACATGGACAGAATATGCAAACTCCACACAGACAGTCGCCCAAGGCTGGAATTGAATCCAGGTCCCTGGCATTGTGAGACAGCAGTGCTAACCACTGAGCCACATACGTCTATTAGAACTCCTTCTATTCTTCTAAACTCCAGGGAGTATAGACCTAAACTTTTCAGTTTCTCTTCATAAGACATCTCTGGAATCAATCTAGTGAACCTCCACTGAGCTGCATCTAATACAACCACATCACTCCTCAAGTAAGGGGACCAGATTAGGACAAGATGCCATTGTCAAACTGATTATGTTATTTGCCCACATTTAGTTCAATTATTTTCAACTTTTCATTCAATCTGGGACTGATGTGTGGAAAAAATGCGTTCCATAAAATGCTGTTCTTTCTTAATCTTTACTTAAATTTCCATCTGAGGAAAGTAATATCAATAAAAACAGGACAGAGGTAACACTAAACCACAAGGATAGGAAAGGAGTTGTTAGAAAGGGAGCAACATGCAACCCTCTGCTCATCCAGGTTACAAGAGGGGACATGACAGAGGTGGAGAACTTAAAATGCAGAAATTTTAAGAAAAACTGAAAGAACTACAGATAATGGAATCAGAAACAAAAACAGAAATTGCTGGAAATGCTCAGCAGGTCACCTGAAATGTTAACTCGTATTTCTCAGGGAATGTAGGCATCACTGTTTGGGCCAGTATTTACTGTCCATCCCTAATTGCCCTGGGCAAGGCTCACTGTTACCTTAAACAGAGGAAAGAAAGAGAAAGACAGAGAGAGATCAAAGGTATAGGCAAACATAGAGAGAGAAGTAGAGAGCGAGATAAATACCTGGTAGTAAATGAGAGGTGTACATGATTGAAACTGGGTTGGCTGCACAGGGAGCAACCCAAACAAGACAGGACCTGGACGTGTAGTGGCTGTGGGGGGGTAGTAACCGATACGGAGAAGGGTGGTCACATTCAAAAATTGTTAAACTCAATTTAGTTTACTGGCACGGTGGTTCAGTGGCTAGCATTGATGCCTCACAGCGCCAAGGATCTAGGTTCGATTCCAGCCTCGGGCAACTGTCTGTGTGGAGTTTGTATACTCACCCTGTGTCTGCATGGGTTTTCTCCGGGTGCAGTTTCTGGTTTCCTCCCAGAGTTCAAAGATGTGCAGGTTAGATGGATTGGCCATGCAAAATTGCTCATGGTGTTCAGGGATGTGTAGGTTAGGTGTGTTAGGCAGGGGGGGTAAATGTAAAGGAATGGGCTTGGCTGAGATACTCTTCGAAGGGTCGGTGTGGACTTGTTGGGCCAAAGAGCCTATCCCCACACTGTAGGGATTCTATGAAGTGTTATTGTCAAGTTGTTAAACATCATCCCAGTGTCCGTTATTGTCAGAATTTTATACAGTTCAATAACATCCCCTTTCTTCTAAACTCTTGACAGGTTCTGAACAGCGTCTAGATTAGAGTGGTGCTGGAAAAGCACAGCAGTTCAGGTAGCATCTGAGGAGCAGAAAAATCGGCATCAGATGAATCATCGATTTTCTTGTTCCTCAGATGCTGCCTGACCTGCTGTGCTTTTCCAGCACTACACTTTCGACTCGAATCTCCAGCATCTGCAATACTCACTTTCGCCTAATAGATCATAGAATCCCTACAGTGTGGAAGCAGGCCATTCAATCCATCAAGTCCACATTGGCCCTATGAAGAGCATCCCACCCAGACCTATGCCACTATCCCTATAACTCTGCATTTCCCACAGCCTGCACATCCCTGGATATTACGGGCAATTTAGCATGGCCAATTCACCTAACCTGCACATCTTTGGACTACGGGAGGAAACCCTTGCAGACACAGGGAGAATGTGCAAACTCCACACAGGCAGTTATCGGTGTCTGGAATCCAACCTGGGTCCCTGGCACTGAGAGGCAGCAGTGCTAACCACTAAGCCACCGTACCATCAGAGTTTGGAAAGCCAGTGAATTAGATGCTGGATAAATCAAGCTTAGAAGTGACCAGCTGTGCATTCAGCTTTATTACAAATTTAAATCAGTTAGACAACTTCACTAAGATCAAACATGTCACTGACAGGAGATAAGTTGCATTGAGACTAAAGTGAAATAATTTGAGAGAACAAGGTGCTTTGAAATTGATCTTCACTTAAAGCATTCTCCTCTCACTATGTAGGGAGGGAACTGAATGGAAAGAAGAATCTAAAAATTATACGGAGGTGGAAAAGCCATACACTAAGTATCCAGAAATACCATTGGAATCTGAAGAAGTTCTGAAGATGGAATTCTAAAGAAGCATCTCTGGATCTGAAATGTTAACTCTGCTTTCTCTCCACTGATGCTGCTAGATCTGCTAAGTTTTTCCAGCATCTGCGGTTTTTAAAAAATTTTTAACCATTGGAATCATGTGATACTTGCATATGTACTGAAAAATGCTCATTGAGAGTGTGTGAAGTGATGTAGCTCTGTGTACAGGTCTCATACTCACTTGGACACTGCAGCTGCCAAGATTCCAATGCTGGTCTCCTTTGGTGGCATTGAGGAATGGCCAGTGTCCACACTCACACTCAAACTAATGGTAGCAAATCCCTTTTCAGAGGTAGCTATACTGGAGAGAATGAGAGAGGTGATATTTTTAAATTTAGATTTCAGTTCATTACATCCATGTAAAACCAAGAGCAAGGAAAAACATGCATGTTATCTGCAACAGCGATTTGCATTGATGTAGTGCCTTTGACTCAGTAAAATCTCTGAGGTACTTCACAGGAACACTTACCTTCAAAGTTTGTGAGAAGATTTGTAGCTCGGGTGCTCGTTGCTGTGGTTCTGTTTGCCGAGCTGGGAATTTGTGTTGCAGATGTTTCATCCCCTGTCTAGGTGACATCCTCAGTGCTTGGGAACCTCCTGTGAAGCGCTTCTGTGATCTTTCCTCTGCCATTTGTAGTGGTTTGAATCTGCCGCTTCCGGTTGTCAGTTCCAGCTGTCCGCTGCAGTGGTTGGTATATTGGTCCAGGTCGATGTGCTTATTGATTGAATCTGTGGGTGAGTGCCATGCCTCTAGGAATTCCCTGGCTGTTTTCTGTTTGGCTTGTCCTATAATAGTAGTGTTGTCCCAGTTGAATTCATGTACTTGTCATCTGCGTGTGTGGCTACTAAGGTTGGCTGGTCGTGTCATTTCGTGGCTAGTTGGTGTTTATGGATGCGGATCGTTAGCTGTCTTCCTGTTTGTCCTATGTAGTGTTTTGTGCAGTCCTTGCATGGGGTTTTGTACACTACATTGGTTTTGCTCATGCTGGGTATCGGGTCCTTCGTTCTGGTGAGTTGTTGTCTGAGAGTGGCTGTTGATTTGTGTGCTGTTATGAATCCTAGTGGTCGCAGTAGTCTGGCTGTCAGTTCGGAAATGCTCTTGATGTATGGTAGTGTGGCTAGTCCTTTGGGTTGTGGCATGTCCTCGTTCCATTATCTTTCCCTTAGGCATCTGTTGATGAAATTGCGCGGGTATCCGTTTTTGGTGAATACATTGTATAGGTGTTCTTCTTCCTCTTTTTGCAGTTCTGGTGTACTGCAGTGTGTTGTGGCCTTTTTGAACAGTGTCCTGATGCAACTTCTTTTGTGTGTGTTGGGGTGGTTGCTTTCGTAGTTCAGGACTTGGTCTGTGTGTGTGGCTTTCCTGTATACCTTTGTGGTGAATTCTCCGTTCGGTGTTCTCTGTACCATCACGTCTAGGAATGGGAGTTGGTTGTCCTTTTCTTCCTCTCTAGTGAAGCGGATTCCTGTGAGTGTGGTGTTGATGATCCGGTGTGTGTTATCTATTTCTGTGTTTTTAATGATTATAAAGGTGTCATCATTACAAAGGAAGAAGAACACCTCTGCAATGTATTCACCAAAAACGGATACCCACGCAATTTCATCAACAAATGCCTAAGGGAAAGACAATGGAATGAGGACATGCCGCAACCCAAAGGACTAGCCACACTACCATACATCAAGAGCATTTCCGAACTGACAACCAGACTACTGTGACCACTAGGACTCATAACAGCACACAAACCAACAGCCACTCTCAGACAACAACTCACCAGAACGAAGGACCCGATACCCAGCATGAGCAAAACCAATGTAGTGTACAAAATCCCATGCAAGGACTGCACAAAACACTACATAGGACAACAGGAAGACAGCTAACGATCCGCATCCATGAACACCAACTAGCCACGAAACGACATGACCAGCTATCCTTAGTAGTCACACACACAGATGACAAGTACATGAATTCGACTGGGACAACACTACTATTATAGGACAAGCCAAACAGAGAACAGCCAGGGAATTCCTAGAGGCATGGCACTCATCCACAAATTCAATCAATAAGCACATCGACCTGGACCCAATATACCGACCACTGCAATGGACAGCTGGAACTGACAACCGGAAGTGGCAGATTCAAACCACTACAAATGGCGGAGGAAAGATCACAGAAGCGCTTCACAGGAGGCTCCCAAGCACTGAGGATGTCACCTAGACAGGGGACAAAACGTCTGCAACACAAATTCCCAGCTCGGTGAACAGAACCACAACAACACTTACCTTCACAGATTCCCTACAGTATGAAAACAGGCCCTTCGGCCCAACAAGTTCACGCCATCCCTCCGAAGTGTAACCGCCCAGACCCATTCCCCTACATTTACCCCTGACTAATGTACCTGACACTATGGGCAATTCACTTGACTTGCACATCTTTGGACTGTGGGAGGAAACCAGAGCACCCAGAGAAAGCCCATGCAGGCAAGGGGAGAACATGCAAATGTCACACAGACAGTCACCCGAGGCAGGAATCGAACCCAGGTCCCTCGTGCTATAAGGCAGCAGTGCTGATCACTAAGCCACCATGCCACAAAATTATTAAACAAAAATGTGACACCGAGACACATAGGATGATATCAGGAAATGATTGAAAGCTTTGTCATCGAGGTAGGTTTTAAGGAGCATCTTAAAAAGGTGAATTATTTTCAGTGAGATGATGTATTTCTGCTTTGAAATGCACATCTCAACATCAGGAGCTAAAACTTACTGCAATGACTAAAATGGAGGTTGTTTGGTAGCTGCCACTGCATCAGGTCATAGAAGTCAAACTGAGGGATTTACATTTCAGCAACAGAACAAATTTCCCATTTTGCCTCAGGACATGCCTAAGCACATGACAAATGACCAAATGTTAATGCATGTCTAAACTAAAATAGCGATTAAAACAGCAGACATGTGGGTAGGAGTGTGTTTGTAACTACCCTGGATAACAACAGGTAGATAGTTTGCCTCTTTGCTACCTTTCTCCACCCTCCTCTCTGACCTACCACCTCAACCCCCACCCCCATTCACCTATTGTATTCTTTGCTACCTTCTCCCCAGCCCCACTCCCCCCATTTATCTTTCCATCCTGGAGGCTTCCTGCCTCTATTCCTGATGAAGGGCTTTTGCCCGAAACGTCGATTTCCCTGCTCCTCGGATGCTGCCTGACCTGCTGTGCTTTTCCAGCACCACTCTAATCTAGACTCTGGTTTCCAGCATCTGCAGTCCTCATTTTTGCTCAGCCTTATTGATTGAGGATAAAATATTGACCAAATTTGTTGGGAGAACTGCCTGATTCTCAAAGAGGATCCTGTGTATCCACTGCAATGGGGATGATGAGGCCTTCAAACTGCATTGAAATATCAGCCTGAGCCCAACTGGTTCACTTGTTATTTTTAGATTCATTTACAGGATGTGAGAATCACTAGTTTGGTCAGCATTGACTGCCCATTGCCAATTACATGAGGGTAGTAACTACATTTCTGTGTGTCTGCAGTCATATGCAGCATTCCCGCTAATTTATTTTCCTGTGCATGCGGGCCTCCATCTGAAGAACTCTAACCCTATTGTGCTGTGAATGGCATCAGCGGACCCCATCAACATGCATGGACCCACAGGGTAGCTGTGCATGTGGGCAGACATGCAGCTTAGAGGGTATGTCAGTCAAGTGTAGGTCAGATCAGGTTTGGAGTGCAGACTTCCTTCCCTGAGGGACATTAGTGATCCAACTGGGTACTTGATGGTTATGAGGATAATATCAGACTAGCTTTTAATTTCCAGATTTTTTTTACTGAATTCAAATTTCACCATCTGCCACCGATTTGTACATATGTCTGGAGGACTTTAACCTGGAGTTCTGGATTACTAGCTCAGTGACATTGCCATTATCCTTCTATTATCACTTTCACCCCATGAAATTTTAGATACATCACTGCAAGGAGACATTCTGGCCAATACAAGTGGGGATAGATGGATGATGTGGCTGGCTTCAGACCTCATTTCCCAGTTCATTGACTTGCTGGAGGGGAGGGGGTCAGGCCACAAGGTCAGATCAGTGGGGGTGGAGATGGAGGTATGGGCTTCCCCTACCTCAGAGCTCCAAAAGTAGGGTTGGAAATTGTGGCGCTGGAAAAGCACAGCAGGTCAGGTAGCATCCAAGGAGCAGGAGAATCGACATTTCAGGCATATGCCCTTCATCCATTCCTGATGAATGACTTGCCCGCAATGTCGATTCTCCTGACAGGCTGTGCTTTTCCAGCGCCACAATTTTGGACTCTGATCTCCAGCATCTGAAGTCCTCACTTTCTCCTTGTCTCTAAGCAGGCTCAAGTCTTGCAGGTTATCACATTCTTGAGATGTTTGCCAGCTGGTATTAAGAGTTCCATAAGCCACCAGAAAGTCCCAGTGAACTGATGGGCAGCTTAATCCTGATTTCTCCAACTGCATCTCACTTTTCTGACACTATGACCTATACTGTACTCCAGCAGGACATGATTGCTGCCTGGGGGGTTTACAAAATCAATGAGGCTATCCACTGGAGTTTGGCAATAACACACAACATTCACCTCCTTACAGTGAATGCTCTAAAGAAAGAAATAATTTTCAGAGCCTTTTCAGCACAAGGCATTGAGCACTCAATACTCTACATACCTGCAGCATGTACACAAGGTTTTGCAAGGCAGGCTGTTTAACAAGGCAGCATCTCAAATTTCCAAGGGGGATTTGCCAGAAACATTGGGGGAAATCCCTGGAGTACTTTCACCAAAGTCGTGGTGATGGATCTGCAGGGAACGGGTTTTGACAATCCTTATCCCGCAATGCAGTTACAACATAAAAGCTGAGGTACTAAAGGTTGTGATTGTGGGGCTTGTCCCATCATTTCACCACAATTCAAATTTTAGCAAGGCTCTGCCTGTATTGTGGTAATGTTTTTATTCACTTGTGGAACATAGGCATGACTGGCAAGGCCAGCATTTTTTATTGCCTGTTTCTAGATGCCCTTGAGAAGGTGGTGGTGAGCTGCCTGCTTAAACTGCCACAGTCCATTTACTGTAGGTTGACCAACAATGTCCTTAGAGAGGGAATTTAAGGATTTTGACCCAGCAACAGTGAAGGAGTGGCTGATATATTTGCAGGTCAGGATGATGAGTGACTTGGAGGGGAACTTGCAGGTGGTGGTGTTCCCATGTGTCTTACCCTTGTCCTTCTAAATGGAAGTGGTCATGGGTTTAGGAGGTGCATCTAAGGATCTTTGGTGAATTTCTGGATATGCGCAATATCCAATCCTTCTCCTGGTACTAGGTTGAGCGATGCTAGAGGATATAGTGTAAACACATAAACAGTGATCAATTGGGCCAATGGCCTGAGGAGTGGCAGATGGAGTTTAATTTTGATAAATGTGAGGTATTGCATTTTTATAAAAAACAATGAGGGCAGGACTTATACAGTTAATGGTAGGGCCCTAGGTTGTGTTGTCAAACAGAGAGACCTTGGGGTTCAGGCACATCATTCTTTGAAATTTGCATCACAGGTAGACAGAGTTGTGAAGGAGACATTTGGCACACTTGCCTTCATTGCGCAGACCATTGAGTATAGGATTGGGAAATCATGATGAAGTCCTATAGGACACCTTTGGAATACTGAGTCGCCCTACTGTAGGAAAGATATTATTAAATTAGAGATAGTTCAGAAAAGACTTACCAAGATGTTGTTGGGACAAGAGGGTTTGAGTTATAAGGACAGGCTAAGATCTTTTCAATAGAGTATAGGAGGTTGAGGGGTGACCTTATAGAGATTTTTAAAATCATGAGGGGCGTAGATAAGGTGAATTGGAAAGGCCTTTTTGCTTGGGTGAGGGAGTTCAAAACTGGGGGCATATTTTAAAGGTGAGAGGAGAAAGATTTAAAAGGGACCTGCGGGGCAACATTTTCACACAAAGGGTGACTTGTAAGTGGAATGAACTGCCAGAGGAAGTGGTAGATGCAGGTACAGTTACATTTATAAGACCTTTGGACAGATAATTGAATAGGAAAGGTTAAGAGGGATATGGGCCAAACGCAGGCAGGTGGGACTAGTTTACTTTGGGAAACTTGGTCAGTATGGCCTAGTTGGACTTAACGGCCTGTTTCTGTGCTGTATTACTCTATGACTGTAATTACTCTCAGATAGAAAAAAGACAGGAATCTTGCTCATTACATTCTTCAGTTAGCATACCAATCTTCCAAGTGTGGCAGTACCTTTCCTGATCAGAAGGCAGGCATTTTAAATTAGGCACATAAAGTAGTTTCATAATTTTAGACTAAATGCTGAGCCGGCTGAAGTGGGATGGCAAAGTTGGCCCAGTGTCTACAGTCTGAGCTTCTCCATAGTTCAATGCATAAAATTGATAGTTGCCATGAGACTTTAAGGAATCTGTGTGTTTGAGTTCTAACCAGTCTTGATAGGTCCTGAATAGTTGCTTCAGAAGAGTGAAGGCAGTGGAGATGTTTATCTGGCAATTATTTTTTGAACTTTATGACCAGAATGTTTATGTCTTGTTCTGCGCTTCCAACATTTAGGTGTAATTATATAGCCTTATAAGATGGTGCAAGATGTCTAAGGCATTCCTAAGATTCCAGACTGTCTTAAACCATGGTCAAGAGCGCGCTGCTGGAAAAACACAGCAGGTCAGGCAGCATTTGAGGAGCAGGAAGGTCGACCATCCCCCCCCCCCCCCCCCCCCACCCCCATTTATCTCTCAGCCCCCTTCCTCCTTCCCAGGTTGATTCTCCTGCTCCTTGGATGCTGCCTGACCTGCTGTGTTTTTCCAGCACCACACTCTCGAATCTGATCTCCAGCATCTGCAGTCCTGGCTTTCTCCTGTGTCTTAAACCATGCTCAAGCTCAAGGCTGACAAGCAACATATGCAGAGACTAATGAGTTATGAAAGCATAAGTAGTGTGTGTATATCACCACAGCAGGACGATGAACCTTCGGCCTGACCTTTTGGGTATACAGACAATCTTGCTTTCACAAAACATTAGGCAACCTCCATTAACTGATATTTATGTTTAGACTTCACTTTAAGAAAACAGAGTTATATACAAAACAGCCTTGATGGTTGTTGGCATCACTCTCTGGGGCTCCTAATTCTTTTTTTAAAGGACAGTTGCCGTGAGGTCTGTGTTCCCCCAGGGGCAGAGGTTTTACCACTTTATGTCTTTCCATATGATTTCTAGTTGAGTCAGTTCGCCAGGATTATGGAAAGAGGCTGTGACTAGATTAGATTAGATTAGATTAGATTAGATTACTTACAGTGTGGAAACAGACCCTTCGGTCCAACAAGTCCACGCCGACCCGCCGAAGCGCAACCCACCCATACCCCTACATTTACCCCTTACCTAACACTATGGGCAATTTAGCATGGCCAATTCACCTGACCCGCACATCTTTGGATTGTGGGAGGAAACCGGAGCACCCGGAGGAAACCCACGCCGACACGGGGAGAATGTGCAAACTCCACACAGTCAGTCGCCTGAGTCGGGAATTGAACCTGGGTCTCTGGCGCTGTGAGGCAGCAGTGCTAACCACTGTGCCACCGTGCCGCCCACAAACTAACATTTCATTTGTCACTGACCTGGAGACATGTGGCCAGAAAATGATACAATCCCAGACAATAGCTGAGATTACTAAATCATTATGTTGATGCCACAGCCAATTAAAGACACATCATGATCAGAGATAAATTCCAGTTGAATTTATTTCAGGTTTAAACCTGTAAACAGGCTTTCAGTTAGCCAGGGGAAGGATTGGAGACGGAATTGACATTTGTTTGTTATGATTCCCTTCAAGGCCAAGAGTATTTTTAAAAGAATAAGAGCTAATCAAGTGTGGCGCTGGAAAAAGGAGAGCAGGCCAGGCAGCATCTGAGGAGCAAGAGAGTCGGCATTTTGGACGTAACCCTTCGTCAGGACTGGGGAGGGGGAAGGGGGCTGAGAGATAAATTGGGGGGTGGGGTGCTAGGGTGAAAGGTTATTGCAATGGTAATAAGTGGGCGAAGGTCAGAGGTGATTGTGATAGGTCAGTGGGAAGTGTGAGCGGATAAGTGGGAAGGAAGATGGACAGGTAGGACAGGTCAAGAGGGCAGAACTGAGTCGGAGAGTTGGATCTGGGATGGGGAGAGGGGAATGGAGTTTTCGAAACTCAAAGAGTTCAATGTTGAGTCCATGTAGTTCTATGCTCCTGAGACGGAAGATGAGGTGTTCCTCCTCCAGTTTGTGGGTGGCCTTGGTTAAGCGGCGGAGGAGGCCCAGAATGGATATGACATGAGGGGATTGGGATGGAGAGTTGAATTGATGGCCACAGGGCGGTGGGGTTGGTTGGTGTGAATGGACCAGAGATGTTCCCTGAACCATTCCACGAGTTGTGCTCTGTCTCTCCGATACACAGGAGACCACATAGAGAGCAACTTATGCAGTAAATGACGTTCGAGGATATGCAAATGAATCTCTGCCGGATTTGGGATGATCCTTTAGGCCCTTGGATGGAGGTGGGGGGGGAGGTGTGGGCACAGGTTTTGCATGTCTGACGCAGCAGGGGAAGGTGCCAGGTGTGGAGAGGAGGCTGGTGGGACCTGACGAGGGAGCTGCGGAGGGAAAGGTCCCTGTGGAATGCAGATAGGGGTGGGAAGGGAAATTTATTTTTGGTAGCGGGTCTGACTGTAGGTGGTGAAAGTGGCAGAGGATGATACGCTGGATTTGGAGATTAGTGGGGTGGAATGTGAGGATCGGGGGTGGGGGGGTCTATCCAGAAAACCCCAGATTTTATTTATCAAAATGACTTCACACCTATACATTACACTGTTCTTTAAGTCAACATTCCATTCTTCCAAAATAAGTCCAAAGTGACTCTTAATTCCAAGGTAAAACTCCAGAAATCTCTTCCATGATCAGATTTTTCCTAATGAATTCTCCCTCAAGGCAAATCTTGTAAATCTTCCAACCTGTCTCAGCTCCCCATAAATTAGTTTCTTCCCCCAGTCTGAAGGTGAACTCTCGCTCGAATTCCTGGGCAGTGATCCAGAGACTCTTAAGTCTTCAGCTTTTCCCCTTCCTCTCCTGGATCTGAGCAGACTAAGTGAGCCTGAGTGTGTTTGGGGTTATTTTAGCTATTCTTCCTCTCTGAAAGCTCAACAGGACAACATAAGTTAGTTGGGACGTCTCCAGTTAGAAATGTTGATGAACTATCTCAGAAGACCCATTTTTTTTCATCTGTTAACTAAACGAACAGTTTAAAAATACAATGTTTACAACCTGACAGAATCAATAAACACTTTTCTGGGACTTTGGAGATTAATGGTTCATCCACTGTTAGCATCCAGGCTACTGCCCTTGTCTCCAAAGATATCAATTTGCATCTTCTTCCCATTAAACAGTCTGGGTCCCCTTTAATTTCTAACAATCAAATCAGATTGACGTGCTTCAGTGCAAGGTCATCCGACTTGGTTTTATTTTAAAGTTAATACAGTCCCAAAACATAATCTCAAAGCTCACAACTATATAACTAGAATAACAAAGTGCGATTGCCATCCTGTTAGACAAGGCTTCATCCTTAATAAATCTGTCTCTTGAGGATAGGCATTAAAGGTGATTATGTCAGCCCCTTTACATGACAAGAACAAATATCTTTTTACTTCCATATAAATATACAGACTTATAGAAAAGAGAATTTGTAGAGTTAATATGTGAAGAATATTTAGTGCATCATGTCCTCTGGGCATTTTCTTACCTGTTTCATCAGGAAAGGGTCTGTGGCTACTTACATACCAAGGTATTTTGCATTCTGTGTTTATGTAGGTATTTGCCGCCTGTGAAAGATATATTCTTTTGGCAACAAAGAAACCTTGGGTTGCAGGTTCATAGCTCCTTGAAAGTGGAGTTGTGGATAGACAGGATAGTGAAGGTGGCATTTGGCATGCTTGCCTTTATTGGTCAGTGCATTGAATATATTGGGATTTCATATTGGGGCTGTACAGAACATAGGTTAGGCCACTTTTGAAATACTGCATTCAATTCTGATCTCCATGCTATCGGAAAAGTATTGTTAGACTTGAAAGGGTTCAGAAAAGATGTACAAGGATGTTGTCAGGATTGGAGGGTTTGAGTTATAGGGAGAGGCTGAATAGGCTGGGGCTTTTATCCCTGAAGTGTTGGAGGCTGAGGTTGTAAAATCATGAAGGGCATGGATAGGATGAATAGCCAAGGTCTTTTCCCCTGGGTAGGAGAGTCCAAAACAAGAGGGCATAGGTTTAAGGTGAGAAGGGAAATTTAAAAGGGACCTAAGGGGCAACTTGTTCACTCAGAGGGTGGTACGTGTATGGTATGAGCTGCCAGAAGAAGTGATGAAGGCTGGTACAATTACAACATTTAAAAAGGCATTTGGATGGGTATATGAATAGGAAGGGTTGAAGGGATAGGGGCCAAATGCTGGCAAGTGGGATTGGATTAATTTAGGATATCTGATCGGCATGGACCGAAGGGTCTGTTTCTGTGCTGTACATTTCTATAACTTTATAAGTCTATAACCAACAGGACATGATGCTGTTTGAGTTAGGGCAGCTGAGACACTTACATTGCAGCATTTTTGTTCAGCCCTGGTACGATTCCACTGAGTATAAACGAGCCTTCATCCAGAAGAAAGGAGAGTTTTATTCCTCTGGACTGTAGAACTGTTGCTATGTTTCTAGCTCCATTGTTTCCCCCAACCTATAGGCAAGAAAGAAAGGCTTGCCTTTAAACAAATCCTTTCACAACCTTGTGACTGTTGCCAAAGCCCTTTATTGCCAATGCAGCGGTTTTGGAAATGTAGCAATTGCGACAATTTGCAAATTGAAAGTTCTCATTAGTAGCAATTCTTGCAATAATTGAATATGATGGTTGGTTAAGGGATAATTATTGACTGATAGGATTGTAACCTCCCTTACACTTCCAATAATGGCATAAAACCTTTTACACTCACATGAGAAGACCCAGTTTAACAACTCACCTGGATGACAGCACACTCACTTAGTACTGCATTGTCACCTTGGAGTCTTTATCTGAATTTACAGTCATTTTATTCATTCATAGGATGTGACCACCACATATTATCCAGAGGGCAGTGAAGAGCACTGTGGGCCTAGAGTCATAGAATTCTGACAGCATGGAAGCAGGCCATTTGGCCCACACTGACCCGATACTTGCTTTGCATGTTCACTTCGCTGTGACATTAACATTAGTGGCAATATGCTTCGCGGTTAATATTAATGTTGGGAGACTCACATTTAAACATGGGACAGTCTTATGAAATTCAGCCTCGTGCAGCTAGGGATTGATAGGATGCCAGCAGACCACATTGTTCAGATGGAAGTAATCTACAGTGCATGATGATGAGTTCTAAACTGCTTTCTGCACTTGTAATAACGAGTTCCAGAACATCCAAATTCATGTGCAAATCTATTATGTAAGAAAGCCCCTTTCTTTGAAACTCTGGACCAAACTGATCTCCTCTGTTAAAAGCAAATTACTGCGGATGCTGGAATCTGAAACTAAAAGAGAAAATGCTGGAAAATCTCAGCAGGTCTGGCAGCATCTGTAAGGAGAGAAAAGAGCTGACGTTTTGAGTCTAACTGCCAGACCTGCTGAGATTTTCCAGCATTTTCTCTTTTGATCTCCTCTGTTCTTGGATAATTTACATATTGAAAAGCTGCCTCTTCCATTGCTCCTGACTCACTGTCATTTATTTAAATATTGACTCATGGGATGTGGGTGTTGCAGGCTGGGCCAGCATTTATTGCCCATGCCTACTTATCCTTGACAAGTTGGTGGTGAACTGCCTTCTTAAACCAGTTGATGTAAGGGTATACACGATGCCAGTAGGGAGGTGGTTCTAGAATTTCGACAAGATGACAGTGAAGAAACAGCATTGTATTTCCAAGTCAGGGTGTTGAGTGACTTGGAGGGGGACTTGCAAGGAGGTGGTGCTCCCATGGTCATGGTCATGGGTTAGAAAGTGCTGTCTAAGGAGGTTTGCTGAATTTCTGCCATACCTCTGGTAGACAATACACATTGCTGCTGCTGAGCACTGGCAGTGGAGGGACTAAATGTTTGTGGATGTGGTGTCAATTAAGCAGGTTGCTTTGTCCTGGATGGTGTCAAGCTTCTTGAGTGTTGTTGGAGCTGCACCCATCCAGGCAAGTGGGGAGTATTCCATCACACTCCTGCCATGGGCCTTGCAGATAATGGACAAGCTTTGGGGAGCCAGGAGGTGATGTTCTCACTGCAGGATTCATAGCATCTGACCTGTTCTTGTAGCTAATGTTTATATGTCGAATCCAGGTCCATTTCTGGTCAATGTTAGCCCTCAGCTTGTTGACACTTGGGGATTCAGTTATGTTAATGCCATTGAATATTGAGGGGTGATGGTTAGATTCAGGATACCCATTTTATTTCAAATTATTAAGGCCTCAGGCTTATATTAAGTGCCCTTTGCCCTTTGGAACAAACAGGGGGCAAAAAAAATGGGAAATCTGAGAAACGTCTGTCTCCAAGTCCATTAGCATCAACCTTAAAGGAGAGAAGATGTTGTATCATTACATAGCTCCTTATTATGTCCTTAAAACATTTCACAGCATTTTATTCAAGCCCTTAAGACATCTCTAAAACCTTCACGATATTCTGGCCTCTTGTGCATTCTCAGTCACAACGACTTCAAGAAGACAGTGCCAAGTTGTTAAGACTCCAGGTTTGGGAATACCTTCCATGCACCAACTATCTACTTCACTTTTGACTTTATGATTAGCCTTAAAGCCTGCAGTTTGGGTCACCTGACCTAGTAGCTCCTTATATGGCTCAGAGGCATACTTTGTTTTACAAAGTGTTCATGTGAAGCACTTCCATACATTTCATGTTGTGTTTTATTTGTACTGAAGTATTATTACTGGAATTTTATTGGTAAACAGAGAAATCAATTTGTAGGCAGAATAGCCTGACAACTAAGCAACTAAGTTACTTCTCAGTTTTACATCCTCCTTTTCAAAAAATCCATTGAAATTTCAAATTCCATCAACTAGGGCCTCACTCTAACCCTGGTTCTGACACTGCAACTCTCTTTCCATGCTGTACTGAAGTAACAGTTTGGCTATAAAGAAAATTGTTTTTATAAATCTGTGCAACTTGTAAATGCTGATGCTCAAAAGGACTTGGACAATCACGCACAAGGAAAACAATGTTAGTATAAAGCTAGAGTGCTATTGCAATTATACAGGGATTTGGTGAGATAACATCTAAAATATTATGTGCAGTTGTGGTCTTCAATTTAATGAAGGGAATACATGACTTGGAGATAATAGTGAAGGTTCACTAGATTGATCCCTTTAAGGAGAGGCAGGCAAGGATGCTTTGAGGCATGGTTTATTGGCGAGACCAAGCAGATGCTTTGACAATGAATGAATGGACACTGTGCAATAATTGTCAGGGGGGATGTTCCCTCCCAGTTGGGGAACACTTCAACAGTCAAGAACATTCGGCTTTGGATTTTCGGGTGACTGTCCTCCAAGCCAGATTTTGGGATACAGAACAATGCAGAGTCACTGAGCAGAGGCTGATAGACAAGTTCAGTACCCATGGGGATGGCCTCAAACAGGACCTTGGGTTCATGTCACACTATAGGTGATCCCCTACACACACACACACACTGTCTCATATAAACACACTCTCTCAGAGACACACACGTACACACCCTCTCTCTCCCTCTCTCTCTGTCTCTCACTCTCCCTCCCCTTCACACACATATATGTCAATGGGGTGAATTTGCATTTGCAGATACATTCTATTTATTCCAAAAGCACACAATCTGTAGGCAGTCAGTCCATGTGACATTTTATAAATTCCTACTTTGGAAAAAGAACCAGTCTGACTCAAGGTTGGAATGCATTGTCTGAGCTGAGATGTCACCTTTTTTTATAAAACCTTAAGTTATCTCGGGAATGCGACTTGAAAGAAGTTATGGAATTTACATATTAATGAATTGAAATCTGCAACTCATTCTCAGTGATTAAGACATAACAACAATCTAGGTTTGATCAATACATTGCATCGGTTGTATGACACTTTGATCTCTCCTTATAAATTCTGTGCCCTATGATCCTGCCCCACTAGCTACCTGATAAAGGAGCAGTGCTCCAAAAGCTAGTGCTTCCAAATAAACCTGTTGGACTATAACCTGGTGTTGTGTGATTTTTAACTTTCTCCACCCCAGTCTAACACCAGCACCTCCACGTTATGTTGAAGGGCTGAGTAAACTGGATCTATATTCTCTGGGGTTTAGAAGAATGAGAGGCAATTTCATTGAAAACATTCAAGATTACAATGGGATGTGACAGTGTAGATACTGAGGGGACACAGTTTCAAAATAATTGGCTGATCATTTAGGATTGAGACAAGGAGAGACTTTTCCATTCAAAAGGGTTGTGAAATTTAGAATTCTCTACCCGAGAGAGCTGCAGATTCTCCATCATTGAATAAATGTAAGGCTGTGACAGACACAATTTAGGTCTCTCAGGAAACCAAATGATATGAGTAGGGAGTAAGAAAACAAAATTGAAATAAATATCATCCACTGAACGGCAGAACAGTCTTGTGGGCCATATATTCTTTTCCTGCTCCTATTTCTTTTGTTCTTATCATATTTTTCTTATTCTAGGAGCTTTCTTATCCATCAATTCTGATGAAAGATTGATACCTCAATCATTAATATGTCCCTTCCCTCTTCACATATTCATGACCCTTGCAGCACTTTTTTAACAAACACCATTGCCAGAATTCTTTCCCACCCCCCCTCACATGCAGCATTAGTCCACAGAAACTAACTTTGCAATACAACATCCTGGTCATCACAAAAGAAGACCCAAAGCATTTGTTCTAGCAACAGAAGCAAGGCCCGCCCTCCCCAAGTTCAGCACTTGATCTTGAGTTACCTCTTCATCATGTCCAACTCCAATGTAGAACGATCGACAGGGTTTGTAGCCTCGTTTCAGTAAGAATTCCAGAGCTTGGAGGATTCCCTGTGGAAAATAGAATACTTAAATACATAAGCACCAGCACTGGGGTTTTTCTCTCAATAGATTCTGGATATACATTGTGACAATTAAGTTTCAAACATTGGGAGAAACCCTGTAACTAGGGACCCACAGGGTCCGTGATTCTATCCAGCATATCAGAAAATGCTACAACACAGGATTAGGAAGTTTCATACTTAACACGATGCCCTTCAGTAAAACTGAGGTGCCCTCATCACCAGGGTGCAAACCTGGGCAATACTTATGGCATCATCTTTGCCTGCTCAAAAATCACATTATCCCTGTCAAATAGAGTCATAGATAGAGTCATTGAAATGTACAATTCCCTGGTTGAGTCCAATGGAATGCGAATCATTAGGTTTGAAACTGGCTTCATTGCAAGAATCACAGGAGATGCTATATTTATTCACATCATCAAGGCTTCTTGCATGTCACCTTCCAAACCTCTAACCTCTACCAGGGTGACCTCTGACAAGGGAACACCATCATCCACAAGTTCTTCTCCAAGCAACTCATCAGCCTGACCTGGAATTATATCATCATTCCTTCACTGTAGCTGGGAGAAAGTGAGGACTGAAGATGCTGGAGATCAGAGCTGAAAAATGTGTTGCTGGAAAAGCGCAGCAGGTCAGGCAGCAAGAAAGGAGCAGGAGAATCGACGTTTCGGTCATGATTCCTGAAGAAGGGCTTATACCCGAAACGTCGATCCTCCTGCTCCTTTGATGCTGCCTGACCTGCTGCGCTTTTCCAGCAACACATTTTTCACTGTAGCTGGGTCAAATCATGGAGCTCTTTACCTGACTGTGGGTCTGCCACAGGACTGCAGCAGTTCAAGAAGACAGCTCACCACCACCTTCTCAAGGGCAGTTAGGAACAGGCAATAAATGCTGGTCTTGCCAGCGATGCCCACATTCCATTTATAAGTGAAAACATAACTCATCAGGGTAAAATCTCAAAGAAACAGAAATTTTGTAAAATCTGACAATCCATACAATATCAGACAATACAGACTGTATCAGTCAGATCATCCAATCCATAAAATCCAACACAGAAGCACTATTATAGTTAAACAAAACAGCTCTGACAGAAGTAATTCAGACCATTGTGTCTCTGAACAACAATTCCTCTATGACTCTCTGACTGTGAATGTCTTGATTAAATCTTCACAAGATCGTTTTTGCTCCAAGGGGAACAAACCTAATTTTTCCAGTCTCTTCTGACTTGCCCTCACTCTGTGCTGCTGTATTCAACAATGCACCATGCACTGCCTTTCCTGTTTATCCTCCTGAACTCCACATCTCATACATACCGTACATTACAAGGTAATGGCCGAAATGTGTGGCAAGCAAACTACTAAACAACACTACGCAAGTCACAGCTCAGTCTGTGGGAGAAACTAACATTAGACCAAAGAATAGCCTGAACCTGCTGCTGACGTCACCAAGAGTTATACAAAACCCCACTTTTAGAACCAGTCTGTCTCTGTAAAAATAGCTTATCATTCCCCTCCCCCCACCCATGTGTAAATTGAAGATTTACTAAACATTTTAATTACGCAAATAAATGTTTACGACTTTTTTAAATTCTACACATAAATTAAACAGTTACTCAGCTTCCTTTTCTTACTCCCAAGGTTAATTTAAACATTTACTTATTTTATCTGCTGGATAATTCATTTGAAAATATCCCAAACAAAGTGGTAGAGGCAGGTCCAATTCTAACATTTAACAGACATTTAGTTGGGTACATGGAAAGGAAAGGTTTAAGAGGGGTACGGACCGAATGCAGGCAAATGGGACTAATTTAGTTAGGGAAATCTGGTTGGCATGGAGGAGTTGAGCTGAAGGGCCGGTTTCTATGCTGAATTGAGTTGAATTGAATTGAATTGCTGTATGACTCTAAAACAGTTCCAGAGTTCAGCAGATAGAATTCCTCTTTCTTGTGTACTTTATCCCAGGCCTGAAGTTGAAGCCAAACTCACATCACACAGGGCCAACAGATTGCCTGACTAATTGATACAAGTGCAGAATTAAACAGCTTTATTTCATTATTGTGAATATGACCACAATAAAAGTCAGCTGCATTTCTGGAAGTGATGTTGTAGGAAAGTTATATCTAAGAAAGGAAACTCACTGAGTCGGGCAGATGTTACAGCTGAATTTTCCTTGCACAAAAAAATGACAAAGGGTTCCAAAATAGAAGACTCCACAGAATGAAATGGTAGGTTTGCCATGAGACCTAATACATTTTTCAGAGTTGAATCAGGCAGTGGGTTTTAAACAGTTTGCAGGAAATTGAGCTTAAGGGAAAACTTCAGGCAACAATACCATAAGAGATGCCTTGTCATCCATAGATCCGCGTCCATAAAGATAGCCATCCTTTTCCTCTGCAGAAAATGGTGGAACGTCCCACTCTTCTTCCAAGGCAGGGACCACATCCAGGTGGGCAATCAGCATGTACGGCTGGAGACTGTCATTTGATCCACGGACAGTAAACAAGTGACTGTAGTTAGCGATAATCTCATGTTGTACAAGGTTCGAGGAGAACACGGTCGGAAATACTGCCAAAAAAAAAAGAAATGGATAATGTAAGCAGGTAATGAGCAGATGGGGACTTCGAAGTTTTAAAAAAATCCTGGTTATTGCAAACATCTTTGTGAAATGAATGCTGGATACAAGACCCATTGTAAGTCTGATGCAGAATTTGAAAATGCTAGTCATTGGAGAAGGCGGGAGAATGGGGTTGGGAAACAGATTGAATGGCTGGGCAGACTTGATGGACTGACTGGCCTCATTCTGTCCCTCTCCCTCTCATTGTCTTTAGTGACGAGAATCATTTCTTTGCTAGTTCCTTTGACTAGCATTGATAATGTTCATTGGTAGTTACTTGTAGAACCTAAATGTTGGGTATTAACTAATTTGCAATACGTCTTACAGCAGAACATTTCAGATATGACATCCACACTGAAGATGTCTGTTAACACTTATTCGCTCTTCAGAGATTCTGCCAGACCTTCTGAGTTTCTCCTGTGCTTTTTTTATTGTTATTTTAGAAATGTATTAGATCTTTATTGCAGCACACTGGCAGTGTCGCTACCTCTGAGCCAGAAGTCCTGGATTCAAGTCCCACCTACTCCAAAGGCCTCCATGTGTAACATGTCTGAGCAGGTTGATTAAAAGTATCTATAACGAGTTAACTTACACTGCTTTAAATACATCAGCCATTTCTACACATGTTCTCAACTTAGACTGCTTAAGAATTTCTGGAAGCTTCTGTTTCCGTCAGCTCTCTGAGGCTACACTCAGGCTTAAATTGATCAGCACGGCGGAAATAGATCAGCCAGCTGACCAACACAGAGCAATTTAATCATTGAGCATTTGCATTAAACAGGCATAAATGATTCACTTACATAGAATGTGCTTCTAGCCAGATGTTTACTGTGACTTCCTGCTTATAACGCAAGCTCAATACCCAGAATATCGTGTCCAGTTTTGGTGTCTTTATCCAAGGAAGGATATATTTGACTGTGAAGGAGTCACAGGGTTTGCCAGGCATTCTTTTAGGAGATTGAAGAAACTGGATGTTTATTCTCCAGAATTTCAATGAAGAGAGGTAATCTCATTTAAATTTACAAGATTCTTATAGGATATGACAATGTGGACATAGATGGGATATTTTCTGTGGCTGGCGAATCTGATAACAGCGGACATGGATTCTGAATAAAGGGTCAGGCCATTTAAGACTAAGACAAGGAAGAATTTATTCACTCAGCTGGTGGAGAACCTTTGGAATTCTCTACCCAAGACAGTTGAAGCTCAACCATTGAGCATGTTTGCGACAGAAATTGGTCGATTTTGCTCTGTAGGGATAGCATTTAGAACAAAGAAAATTTACAGCCCAGGAACAGACCCTGCGGCCCTCCAAACCTGGGCCGATCCAAATCCACTGTTTAAACCTGTTGCCCAATTCCTAAGCATTTGTATCCCTCTGCTCCCCACCTACTCATGCATCTGTCAAGACGCATCTTAAATGAATCTACTGTGCCTGCCTCTACCACCTCTGCTGGCAACGTGTTCCAGGCATCCACCACCCTCTATGTAAAGTACTTGCCACATGTATCCCCCTTAAACTTTTTACCTCTCACCTTGAAAGTGTGATCTCTCATTATTGAATCCTTCACCCTGGGCAAAAGCTTATCTCTATCCACCCTGTCTATACCCTTCATGATTTGGAGACCTCAATCAGGTGCCTCCCCAACCTCCCTCCTTCCAATGAAAACAATCCTCACCTACTCAATCTCTCCTCATAGCTAGCATCCTCCATACCAGGCAACATCCCCACAAACCCTCCCTGCATCCTCTCCAAAGCATCCACCCCTACCCCGGCAACACATTTAGGTAGTTTTGTTCTCGATAAAATTCATTCACAGAATGAGGGCATCACTGGCTAAGCTAGCATTTATTGTCCATCCCAGAGGACAGTTAAAAGTCAACCATATTTCTGTGGGTCTGGAGTCACATGTAGTGCAGACCAGGTAAGGATGGCAGTTTCCTTCCCTGACTGCTATGAGTGAACCTGATGGGTTTTCCCCAACCATTGATCATGGATTAATGGTCATCATTAAACTCTTGGATCCAGATTTAAAAAAAAAAATTGTATTCAAATTTCACCATCTACTGTAGTGGGATTTGGACCTGGTTCCATGGGACATTAACTGGATCTCTGGATTAACAGCCTGGTGATAATATCAGTAGGTCAGCACCTCCCCTATTGTCATGATCCAATACAATGGCGGAGTGGGCTCAACATGTGAATGTTCCTATGTTCCCCTATTTAACCTAAATAAAACAGGGCGGCTCTTGGCCATGTTAACCCACACAGCAAACTGATAACTACATGAGATTCTCACAGCCTATTTCAGAAAGCAACATACAATTTAACTTACATGCTATCACTCAATAAACCATAATACTTTCCAAATGAAAGTAAATAAAATTGTCTTGACAACAGAGTGGGAATGACGCACAAATATATAAATTTATACTTTAATACAGTCAATTCTGCTCTCATACGGTAGTTCCGTTCTTGTGCAAACCCATGTTATAAGAAAATCGTGTAATAGCAGCACCATTTAAACTAATGGGGCCAGAATCGCATTATAACCAATACAAACTTTAAATGCTACAGAAGCAGTGTCCTCAGTTCATCAATTGTGTTGTAGTGAATTTGCATTAACGAAATGCGCGTTATAGCATAACAATCTGTATAGGGGCATTTGGCACAGACACTGGCCCATCGGCCCAACCTGTCTATACGAACCAGATTTCCTAAACTGAGCTAGTCCCAGTTGACTTTGTTTGACCCATGTCCCTCTAAAGCTTTCCTATCCATGTACCTGTCCAAATATCTTTAAAATGTTATCATTGTACTCACCTGTGTCACTTCCTCTGGCAGCTCGTTCCATGTATGCACCACCCTCTGTGTGAAAATTTGTCCTTTTTAAATCTTTCCTCTCTCACCTTAAACTTATGTTGTCTAGTTTTGGACTCCCCTATCTTGGGGAAAGGACCTTGGCTATTCATTTTACCTATACCGCTCTATAAGATCACCCCTCAGCCTTCTACACTCCAAGAAAAAATATCCCAGCCTATTCACCTTATAACTCAGACCCTCCAGTCTTGGTAACATCCTTGTAAATCTCTTTTGTGCCCTATCCAGTTTAATAACATTGTTCCTCTAGCAGGGCAGTACAACTTACATGAAAAACTTAATATGTTTATAAATCTATTAAGATATGAAAGGGCACTGAATTTATAATTAAGATGTAAATAAGGGGAAAGAGTGGCTGAGTTTTGTCCAAAAGCTCATATCACAATGGTGGGCTGAATAGGCTTCATTCTATGAGTCTAAGATTAAGAATCATATCAAAATCTGCAGCCAGCCAAGTTGGTAAGTCAAAATATTATAATATAATCAAACCACTTACACCAATTAGAATACAGATTGCAACTCCAGTGCTTTGTTGCGGGATTGGAGAAGTACAACAAAATTCCAAAATGAAAATTCAGACCATTGTTACTTTTCAAGCATTTAGCTGAAGATCACCACAGTCAGGAGACTGCCTTCTATGGTTGTACATGTTTTGGGGATGGAAGGAAAATGTTCGTGGTGGCATTACCCAAACTTCAAATTACATTAAACTTCCAAAAAAATCTCACCATTAAGAGTTAACAATAATATGATAAGTTTTAAAAAATGTGTCACGTTGTAAAATCTCTGAAGAGTCGCACAGAATGTATGGAACAAAACAGGCCATTCGGCCCGAGTTGTCCACTTTAGTCTTAATGCTGACACAAGCCTTCTCATACCCTGCGTCATCTGACACTCTTCACAATCATTCTATTCTTTTCTCGTGCGTGCTCCCCTTGTGCTTCCACCATATTTACCTCAACTATTTTACTAAGCCAGTTCCTCATTTTAAACATTCAAAGGCTAAAGATGTCCCCGCTAAAACCTTCATTGCACTCATTAGTGGCTGTCTTACATTTATGAAAAAAAACCTTTTGTGGGAAAAGGAGAGAGAAAAGAATGTTATTAATTTAATATAACTCACATATTCACACATTATATTTTGATGCAGTGTGAGCCTCTTGGTTAATAATTCTGCTGTCTCTGAGACATTAGGGTATGAGTTCCAGTCCCAGCACAGAACTTAGATAAAGTCCGACATTCCAGTAATGAATGAATAAAGATGTTATCTTTTGGACAGTATGTTAAACTGAGGCCTTGACCCCTCTGTCCTTGACATACTCCCTTGAAGCACAGCAGCGGTGCAATACACAGTGAGATAGCCAATATTTATCCTATCGAAAGAAACAGATTGTCGTGACTTTATCAGTTTGCTGTTTGTGGGAGCCTGTTATGTTAACATTTTGCTGCATTCCTGACACAAGTACTTCATTGGATGAAAAGTCCTTTCAGATGTCTTATTATTTAAAAACAAATCTTATGGTGGCACCGCAGGGTGTGGAGTGTTTTATTTCCCCCTCCAACTCTATTTTGATTTAATCCCTGCCCTCCCTTTTACTTTTTTGATCACTTAGCATTGCCCATTACTGAGAAGGGCTTGTTACTGGCCACTCGGGGTGTTCCCTTTCTACCTGGTGGTGGAAAATGAATAAAGTTTTCTGCACTTGATGTTTTTTCTCTGTGTCCAACACCTGCACACACAACATTGATGCTGGGGAAAATAAGCACTACCGCTGTTTGGCGGTAATGTTGGACGTGGCATTATATTAAATAAAAGAAAGAAAAGAAAATAAGTAAAAATATAAATAAGGATTTAGAATCTCCTCAGTTCAGGGGATAAAGAGAAAATATATAAAAAAGGAATGTCAAATCTCCAAAAAAAAAACCCAAATCTTATTTAAATACAAATCCAAAACTTAGCTACCCCCTTCCTTTAGAAGGATAAGATATACCAGAATGAAGGATTTGCTAAAATATTTTCCAATTCATCCTTTTTAGATATGTTTTGGCACACCTCTGGAGCAGGTGGGAGTTTGACGCAGGCATCCTGTCTCAGAGGCAGGGAGATTACCACTGCACCAAAACAGTTTCTGTTAGATATTTTCTAACTAGTCTGTTCAGGGCTATCACTACACAACTCTAGAGTAGGTGGGACTTGAACCCAAGTCTTTCTCAGGGACACTGCCACTGCACCACAATAGCACTATGATGCTCTGCTCATTTTAAAAAAAAATACAGAAACCAAAAGTGCCATTAGACACAACTAAACTTCTCTCCCTTATTGCCAAATCACTGGTGGCTTTATTTTATCAATTAACCACCACTAGTCAATCACCTGTGTTTTCCAATTGATTAACTTACAAGCAGAGCCCATGAAGTGAAACAGGGCTCTGTAACTGGACCCTATTAATTGTTTTCAGGAGTTTCAACTCAGAATTAGTAATCACTGCTGGCACATGTCAGGAATTCTGATTCCTGAAGAAGGGCTTATGCCCGAAACGTCGATTCTCCTGTTCCTTGGATGCTGCCTGACCTGCTGCGCTTTTCCAGCAACACATTTTCAGCTCTGATCTCCAGCATCTGCAGCCCTCACTTTCTCCTTGGAATGTCTTTGGCTTGCTTCTTGTTATTCCATCTGCATCCCTTCTCTTTTAGCCACATTTGGTCAAATTGCCTGTCCTTTTCACAGATCGACGTCAATGTTGATCTTCACAGTAACATCACCGGGTGATAAAATGCTTCATCCAGTGACAAGCAGCAAGTGAAGGACCTCCCGCAGGAGACTGACCAGCACGCCACACGAAACAGAAACCTCCCTTCTGCACTTGGGCGGTAACCAAATATGAAACAATTCTAGTTTGGGCTGGAATGCAACTTTTCATCTCACTTCACGTAAAGTACGATCAGTTGGGATTTATCACCATTTTGAGGATGTTGCATTTACGCAAATTCGTCATACAATAGCAGGAAGGGCAAGGATTCTGGGAAGACCCATCAACTATTTCCTAGAAATAAGGAAATGTAAATATTTCTGTCTTCTACATTTTCTGTATTGTAAAGCTGAATTAGTCATTGGCAAGTTAAAGATGTTATTTCCATGCATTTAATCCTAATCTGAAGACAGCAAAGTAAAACGAGCTTGTTTTCAGAAACCAATACAAAGTATCTCTTTCATAATTCTAGGATGGACTCTTGAACATGATGTTATTCCAGGCTTTACAAACAGTTTACTGGTTCTCTATTAAGATGATGGCAGAATGAATCTTATCACTTTTCCTCAATTTCATTCTGCCATTGAAAAATTGCATGTTTTCAAGTTTACTTGCATAAGTGAAACTAGGTTGTTTTGATTAGCTATGAACACCGGTGGCACAGTGGTGCAGTGTTTAGCATTGCTGCTTCACAGTGCCAAAGTCCCAGGTTTGATTCCAGCCTTGGGCAACTGTCTGTGTGGCGTTTGCACATTCTTCCCCCTGTCTGTGTGGGTTTCCTCCCACAGTCACAAAGATGTGCAGGCCAGGTGAATTGGCCATGGTAAATTGCGATGCATTAGTCAGAGGGAGGAGGTGTCTGGGTGGGTTGCTCTTCGAAGGGTCATTGTGGACTTGTTGGGCCGAAGGGCCAGTTCCCACACTGTAGGGAATCTAATCTAATCATTCAGCTGTGAAATCAGATTGTGATTCTGCCATGTTATGAAATTCATTGACAAATTGAGGTGGAATGTAAGCACAGATTGTTCTAATATGGATATGAATGGCAGAATAAACTTCACAGTCTGCAACTTCAGAACAGCTTACCCAAAGAGACCTTGGATATCTATATGTCTTAAGTATCTTGGCAGAGAGGGAAATTTGAACCATCTTCCAAGGTTCAGAGACAAT
This sequence comes from Chiloscyllium plagiosum, assembly GCF_037043375.1. NCBI lineage: Eukaryota > Metazoa > Chordata > Chondrichthyes > Orectolobiformes > Hemiscylliidae > Chiloscyllium > Chiloscyllium plagiosum. The sequence continues at coordinate 15,595,391 of NW_028270164.1, forward strand.
ACAGTGAATCTAACGTTGCAAAGTATCTTAATTACACATCAATTGCGTTTTTAAAAGTGTTCAGATGCTGAGTATTTATTCTCATGTGTACATTCATCCTCATTTGTGTTCCTAAATAACAATTTGAGGTGGTTCCTGCTCAGGTTCTGTCTGCACTTCAGCCCCACATTCCTGATTGTTGGCCACTGCAGAGTGGGAGGCAATTAATCCCCACACCCAGGGTATGTTTTGGGGACCTGCGTTCGAATCCTACGAGGGCAAATGGTGGAGTTTTAATGCAACTTTTAAAATTTGGAATTGAAGATCAAAGGATGACCATGAAACTGTTGCCGAGTGTTGGAGAAAAACCCATCTGGCTCACAAGTGTTCTTTAGGGAGGGAAAGCTTCTGGCCTTCTTGTGATACCAGACCCACAGCAACGTGGTTGACTCTCAACTGCCCTCTGGACAATGAATGCTGGCTTAGCCAGCAATGTCGAAACATGTGGCGCTGGAAAAGCACAGAAGCTGAGGAGCAGGAGAGTCGACGTTTCGGGCATAAGTCCTTCATCAGGAATATGGCGGAAGTGGGCGAAATGGGGCTAGGAGATTAATAGGAGGGTGAGCATGGGGATGGGGGTGAAGGTAGCTGGGAAGGTGATAGATGGATGCAGGTGGGGGTGATGGTGAGTGGAGGATGGAGCGGATAAGTGGGATGGAAGATGTGCAGGTAGGTCAGGTCAAGAGAGCGGAGTCGAGTTAGAGGGTAGTATCTGGGATGAGGGGGTAGGGAAGATTTGGAAACTGGTGATGTCGACATTGATGCCATGTGTTTGGAGGGTCCCAAGGCAGAAGGTGAGGTGTTCTTCCTCCAGGCATCAGGTGGCTTGGATTTGGCGGTGCAGGAGGCCCAGGACTTGCACATGCTTGGAGGAGTGGGAAGGGGAGTTGAAGTGGTCAGTTAGAGGGCAGTGGGATTGTTGGTGCATGTGTCCTAGAGATATTCCCTGAAACATTCCGTGAATTGGCGTCCTGAATCCCCAATGTAGAGGAGATCATGTCGAGAACAATGGACAGAGTAGATGAGCTATTTGGATGTGCAGGGAAATCTCTGCCAGATGTCAAAGGATCTTTTGGGGTCTTGGAGGGAGGTGAGGGGGGAAGTGCGGATGCAGGCTTTCCACTTCTTGTGACGGCAAGGGAAGGTGCCAGGGAGTAGAGGGTGGGTTGGTGGAAGGCATGGACCTAACAAGAGGGTCATGGAGGGAATGGTCTCTGCAGAATGGGGTATGGAGGGAAATATCTCTGCTGGTGGGGCATGACTGTAGGTGATGGAAATGGCGGAGGATAATATGCTTTATCCAAAGATTAGTGGGATGGAAGGAGCAGGGGTTTTGATCCCTATTGCAGTTGGAAGAGTGGGGTTAAAGGACAGAGGTGAGGAAAGTGGAGGAGATGTACTGGAGGGCATTGTTGATCATGAGGGAGGGAAAATTGAGGTCCTTGAAATAGAAGGCCAGCTAGGATGTCCTGGAATGGAATTGCTCTTCCTGGGAGCAGATATGGTGGTGGCAGAGGATTTGGGAGTAAGGGATAGCATTTTTCCAGGAGGGGTGGTGGGAGGAGATGTGTTCCAAATACCAGTGGCAGTTGGTGGATTTGAAGTCGATGTCATGTTGAGTCAGTCGCAGAGAGGTCCAGGAAGGGGAGGGAAGTGTCCAAGATGGTCCAGGTGAACTCAAAGTCAGGGTGGAAGGTGTTTGTGAAGTTGATGAACTGTTCAAATTTCTTGTGGGAGCACGAGGTAGTGCCGATACAGTCATCGATGTAACGGAGGAAAACGTGGACGGTGGTACCAGTGTAACTGCAGAAGATGGACTGTTCTACATATCCTATGAAGAGGCAGGCATGGCTGAGGCCCGTGCGAGTACCCATGGATACCCCTTTGGTCTGAAGGAAGTGGGAGGATTCAAAGGAGATATTGTTGAGGGTGAGGACCAGTTCTGTTAATCGAATGAGTGTTTCAGTGGAGGGGTACTGGCTGGGACGGCAGGAGAGGAAGAAACAGAGGGCTTGCAGGCTTTTGCCACGGGGGATGGATGTATATAGGGAATGGATGCCCATGGTGAAGATGAGGCATTGGGGGCAAACAATGCTCTCATCCCGTGAATAGACAGTAAAAGAAAGCGATGGAAATTCCTCCTATGGGTCTGCTCCTGAACCAGGTCTGATCGCCTGTCTTTTGTGGTAACATTTGCATTGAGGTTTCCCTAGAAAGAGGACAGTGTCTCCCTGGCACACTTGAGATCTTTCATGACTGGTAGTGCTTTGGTCAGCATGGTGGTTCAGTAGCTAGCATGCTGCCACACAGTGCCAGGTTTGATTCTACCTTTGGACAATTGACTGTGTGGAGTTTGCACATTCTCTCTGTGTCTGCATGGGTTTCCACAGGGTGCTCCGGTTTCCTCCCACAGTCCATGGATGTGCAAGTTAGGTGCATTGGCCTTGCTAAATTGTTCCGTATTGTGCAGGGATATGAAGGCTTGATGGATTACCCAAGGTAAATGTGGGTTTACGGGGATAGGGTTGCCGGGCTGGGTCTGGGTGTGATGCTTTTCAGAGGGTCGGAGTAGACCCAAGGGGCTGCATGGTCTCTTTCTGCACTGTAGGGATTCTGTGGTGAATACACTGGGACTATGGTTCATCATCAGCACCCAAACCCCAATTACTACTATAAACTTTGAAATTTTCCTTTGCGATATTGATTTTTTTTACTGTACTGTTTTGAGTGATAGACTATTAAATACAATTAACAAGTGATATTATTTTGCAAAACAAAGTATACAAGAGCATATGAACTTTGTAATTGAAAATGTATATTATGTAATGTGTCTATAAATAAAAGCTTTTAGCTTTAGCTAAAACTTTAGTTAAAAATAAAGACTTAGTTCCTTTGCGTTCTAACAGAGCATCCATCAATCTATAATGTTGAAGAAAACCATTCCATTATCTTGTTTGACTTATGAAGCTAAAAGGTTGTTGTGAAATTGTTATCCATTATTAAACTTCCATTCGTAAAATATGTTAAAGCGACGGCAATTCACTTATTTATTTCAGAATACATACTCATGGAATTAATAGATAAAGTTAAAAAAAGTGACAATTTTGCAATGCTTTGCTTTTGAAATCGTAACTTTCAGTTCACTTACAGGATGTAGTTCGTTTCAAAACATAGTTCCTTTGCAAATTCTAAGTAACCTTAGCAACAATCAGACATTTAGCATGTCTCTAGAGTTTTGAGAAGTTGACTTAGTCAACATTTTGACTATTTGCTGTAAGTAAACTTCCTTTTCCTCACTTCACTACCCAATTTATGTGTATTTAGAAGCTAAGGAAACCCTAGGGCAGCATTTTCAACATAATGTTTCACCCCACCCACAGATACTTCCTGAGCTGCATTTTAAATTTCCTTTGTTACCCTTTGGCCGAGGCTCTCTTTGATGTCACTACAACACACCCGTCAGTAAATCCTACAAAATGGTTTCCTGCATCATCTGGAATCCTGATTAGGAACATGTCTAGCCTGTGGAAACTTGGCACGAGCACACAGCTTTTCCAGCAACTGCATTATTAGCAATATCTTCACGTACAGCATGGAGAAAAATGTTACAAGGTGCTTTGCAGATATCAGAGCAGACCCACAGACTTTGAGGGGGAAGAGAGGAGAGTTGGGTAAGGCATGGCCAGATACGGATTGCGAGAAACTCTCACATGAGAGGGTGACAATATGCTGAAATGCTGCCTCCCCACCCTCCAGTCAGTGAAAGTGCTGGTCACCTCTGGTGACTTACAGTCCTGTGCTGTCTGATAGCTCCAGGCTCAATCTTCTCATGCAGCTGTAAAGTCAGCAAAACAATTAATATGAGGTGTCTTTATAGTACCAGCAGCACCTATTTGTACGAAGCTCAGATCATGCAAAAGACCTGTTCAAGAAGTATTTTCCTCCCAAATTTGTCTATGTCTTTACATATTCTTTTCTTCTATTTGGAGCAGTGTTCTTTTAGAGTAACACTGCTTAAAAGTCCTTCACTAGCAGGCATTTACTGACCCCCATTTATACTCATTGTTAACTGGACATGGTAGAGGCAGGTACAATTACAACATTTAAAAGACATTTAGGAGAAAGTGAGGACTGCAGATGCTGGAGATCAGAGCTGAAAATGTGTTGCTGGAAAAGCGCAGCAGGTCAGGCAGCATCCAAGGAGTAGGAGAATCGACATTTCGGGCATGAGCCTTTCTTCAGGAATGAGGAAGGTGTGCCAAGCAGGCTAAGATAAAAGGTAGGGAGGAGGGACTTGGGGGAGGGGCGTTGGAAATGTGATAGGTGGTAGGAGGTTAAGGTGAAGGTGATAAGGTGAGGGTGATAGGCTGGAGTGGGGGTGGGGGTGAAGAGGTCAGGAAGAAGATTGCAGGTTAGGAAGGTGGTGCTGAGTTCGAGGGTTGGGACTGAGACAAGGTGGGGGGAGGGGAAATGAGGAAACTGGAGAAATCTGAGTTCATCCCTTGTGGTTGGAGGGTTCCTAGGTGGAAGATGAGGCGCTCTTCCTCCAGACGTTGTGTTGCTATGGTCTGGCGATGGAGGAGTCCAAGGACCTGCATGTCTTTGGTGAGTGGGAGGGGGAGTTGAAGTGTTGAGCAATGGGGTGGTTGGGTTGGTTGGTCCGGGTGTCCCAGAGGTGTTCTCTGAAACATTCCGCAAGTAGGCAGCCTGTCTCCCCAATATAGAGGAGGCCACATCGGGCGCAGCGGATGCAGTAAATGATGTGTGTGGAGTTGCAGGTGAATTTGTGGCGGATATGGAAGGATCCCTTGGGGCCTTGGAGGGAAGTAAGGTGGGAGGTGTGGGCGCAAGTTTTGCATTTCTTGCGGTTGCAGGGGAAGGTACCGGGAGTGGAGGTTGGGTTGGTGGCGGGTGTGTACCTGACGAGGGAGTCACGGAGGGAGTGGTCTTTTTGGAACACTGATCGGGGAGGGTAGGGAAATATATCCCTGGTGTTGGGGTCCGTTTGGAGGTGGCAGAAATGACGACGGATGATACGATGTATATGGAGGTTGGTGGGGTGGTAGGTGAGGACCAGTGTGGTTCTGTCCTGGTGGCGATTGGAGGGGTGGGGCGGGGCTCAAGGGCGGAGGAGCGGGAAGTGGAGGAGATGCGGTGGAGAGCATCGTCGACCACGTCTGGGAGGATATTGTGGACCCTCCAACCACAAGGGATGAACTCAGATTTCTCCAGTTTCCTCATTTCCCCTCCCCCCACCTTGTCTCAGTCCCAACCCTCGAACTCAGCACCACCTTCCTAACCTGCAATCTTCTTCCTGACCTCTCTGCCCCACCCCCACTCCGGCCTATCATCCTCACCTTATCACCCTCACCTTAACCTCCTTCCACCTATCGCATTTCCAACGCCTCCTCCCCCAAGTCCCTCCTCCCTACCTTTTATCTTAGCCTGCTTGGCACACTTTCCTCATTGCTGAAGAAAGGCTCATGCCCGAAATGTCGATTCTCCTGCTCCTTGGATGCTGCCTGACCTGCTGCGCTTTTCCAGCAACACATTTTTAGCTTTAAAAGACATTTAGACAGGTACATGGATAGGAAAGGTTAAGAGAGACATGGAGCAAATGCAGGCAAATAGGGTTAGTTTAGTTTAGAAAATGTGGTCAACATGGACAAATGTTACCATGCTGTATACCTCTTTTACTCTAAGAACATTATGCCTTTTAATTGCATATTCAAAGACTGTCATCCACTGTTATTGCTTAATAGAATAGATTAGACTTCTGGGAATTAAAGACAGCTGGGTCTCACCCACCACCCAATTATAATGTTTGTTCGAACACACCACCCTTCAATCTCCATCAAGTTTTGTTTTTATTTTGGCTGCCTTTTCTGAAAAATGAATGTTTCCTTTCAGCAGCATGAGGTTCCAAAAGTAGTATGAAAGTGAAAGAGATTATCTTTTGGTACAGTTAACAAAATATGGACTTCAGAATATCTTAAAAATAGGCAAATATCTACACTGCTTCCCGTCTCAAGATTGTATGACAGTTACAACCATTTGGATTAGTGGTGCTGGAAGAGCACAGCAGGTCAGGCAGCATCCAAGGAGCTTTGAAATTGACGTTTCGGGCAAAAACCCTTCATCAGGAATAAAGGCAGTGAGCCTGAAGCGTGGAGAGATAAGCTAGAGGAGGGTGGGGGTGGGGAGAATGTAGCATAGAGTACAATGGGTGAGTGGGGGAGGGGATGAAGGTGATAGGTCAGGGAGGAGAGGGTGGAGTTGGTAGGTGGAAAAGATGGACTTCAACAGTTTCCTCATTTCCCCTTCCCCCACCTCACCCTAGTTCCAAACTTCCAGCTCAGCACTGTCCCCATGACTTGTCTGGACTTGTCCTACCTGCCTATCTCCTTTTCCGCCTGTCCACTCCACCCTCTCCTCCCTGACCTATCACCTTCATCCCCTCCCCCACTCACCCATTGTACTCTATGCTACTTTCTCCCCACCCCCACCCCGACCCTCCTCTAGCTTATCTCTCCACGCTTCAGGCTCACTGCCTTTATTCCTGATGAAGGGCTTTTGCCCGAAACGTCAATTTCGAAGCTCCTTGGATGCTGCCTGAACTGCTGTGTTCTTCCAGCACCACTAATCCAGAATCTGGTTTCCAGCATCTGCAGTCATTGTTTTTACCTAGTTACAACCATTTGGTCCATCTTCATATTTCTGTTCAATGCACACCACCTTCAAAGATTAGATTCCGAACACCGTGGAAACAAGCCCTTCGGCCCAACAATTCCACACCGACCTTCGAAGAATAACCCACCCAGTCCCATTTCCCTCTGACTAATGCACCTAACACTATGGGCAATTTAGCACGGCCAATTCACCTGACCTGCACATCTTTGGACTGTGGGAGGAAACTGGAGCACCTGGAGGAAACCTACGCAGACACAGGGAGAATATGCAAACTCCACATAGACAGTCATAAGGTTGGAATTGAACCTGGGACCATGGTGCTGTGAGGCAGCAGTGCTAACCACTGAGCCATCCATTGGATAGCTCCTAGGGAAGGATAAAAAAAATGAACGCAAAACCTAGGAGCAGGAGTAGGTAATTTGTCACCTTGAGCCTCCTATTCAGTAGCTGATCTGATTCTGGCCTTAACTTTAGAATATAAATAAAAGAGCAGGAGTAGGCCATTCAGCCCCTTGAGCCCATTTCACCATTGAGGGAAGAGTCAGACGTTGCCTGATGGAAACATCAATTATTGCTTGAATAATTAAACGATTTTCTGCTTAGAGCTGGATTCTAAGTGAATGCTGAGCTGTAATGCCTGCAGACAGGCTCCAGAGAAAGCAACAGCCTCAGACAAAGTGGGTGAAGTGAATAGAATTTGTGCAGCATTCTATCCATGGTGTTAAATTTCCATTCGCATGCTGTTTTACTAATTGTTACAGGGGTACAAAGCTATCGTGCTGGAAAATGGTAGTTGAATCAATGGATGCTTGATCACAGATGGGTCTAAGGGTCTCTGTCTCTCCTCTAAAAACTCTATGACTCTAATATTTCTTTTGGGGAAGCAGCCTGGGCAGCCACTTGCAAACTACGTGCAGGATTCAAGGATACAAGACAAAACTTATCCAACTTATTGTTCTACATCCAAAAACATGCAAATCAAAGCTGCATGATTCTCTCCTCCCCCAGTGCCTCCAATAACTGCCCCTCCAGTCTTCCTTCATGACTCAGAGCAGATTCGGCTGATCAGCCCTTGTACTGCCCCTCGGCACTAACTCCAGAGATTGGAATACTCTCTAGTTTCCGGCCAGCAGAGATGAGTTTTGTATTACAAGTACAGTCTAAACAAAGCATAATCAAATTTGATCAGGACCTCTTTTGGCGTTTCTATCTGCTTTTCTTTGTCGTTCAAAAATTTCAATGTTTAGTCAAAAGGATGTCAATTTATTAAAACCAGCTGGTAAAAATACGTCAGACACTTTCCATGATTTTTCATGTTCACGTTTCAAGTGGAAAACTTCAAATTATGCAATCAGAAAGCCTTGCTGAAACAAAATGTTCTGTCACATGAGCTTTGGGTGAGGAGAGGTATAATACATTCCCATACCTGCCAGCTTGAAAAACTAGTGAAAACTTCAAAAAAAGCTCATGATTTCTATACATCCTTATGATGTTACATGACAACAAATAGATTTACTGAAAGAAAAGTGGGGCTGTACATTATATGGGGTAATGCTTGTCGCATTACATAGACTTGTTACGTCAGGGTCTGAGTTTGTTCTATATGGACTTGGCCTCCTTGTATACAGACCAGACCTGTGCACTAAATTTAATCAACATCCATCACCTATTGGAGTTTCTTTGGAATGGATAAATAAATTGAACATAAAAATTAGGAGGGGAAATAGATAATTTGTAACATTGAGCCCTCTGCCCCATGATCAAAAGAATAATGACTGATCTGATTCTGGCCTTAACATTTGAATATTACAAAGTAGAGCAAGAGTAGGCTATTCAACCCTTTGAACCCACTCCACTATTCAGTGAGACTATGGCTGATCTTTGACTTCAACATTATTTTCCTGCACCATCCGTGTATACCTAATGTTCTTTAACATGTAGACATTTTAATCTCATAGTCAACAAGTAAGTCTTGCAAACCCTCTGGGCTAGACAATTCCAAAGATTCACCACCCTGAGTGAAGAAATTCCTCATCAGTCCCAAATGAGCTACCCCTTATCTGAGACTTTGCCACTTGATTGTAGATCACCCCAAACCAAGGCGGGGGGGGGGGGGGGGGGGGGAGAAGGGGTATCCTTCCTGTATCTACCATGTTGAGTCCTGTAAGATCTCGACATGCTAGAATAAAATCACCTCATTCTTCTCATCTCCAGAGAATTAAAGGCCCAATCTATTTAATATTTTCTCATGGGACAGTTCCTCCATCCCAGACATTATTTGGTGAACCTTTGTTGCCTTCCTTCTATGGCAAGTCTGTTTTTCTCTAGGGAAACAGAGAAAAACTGCTTACAATACTTTAGGTGTAGTCTCACCAAGGATCTACATAATTGCAGTGAAATTAGAGTTAACGCTTTGAGTCCAGTGACCCTTCAGAAGTGTTCTGAAGATGTGTCACTAGATCCAAAATGTTAACTCTGGTTTCTCTCCAGAGATGCTGCTAGGCCAATTGAGTTTTCCAGCAATTTCTGCTTTTGTTTCTGATTTCCAGTATCTACAATTCTTTCTGTTGTTTACGTAATTGCAGTCCTATCCTCAAATCCTCTTATAACAAGTCCAGCATATCATTTGCTTACTTATTTGTCTGCTGCACTTGTATGTTAACTTTCAATGACTCATGAACAAGGATACCCAAGTGCCTTTGAAGTTCAACACTTCCCAGTCTCTCTCCATTTGCATATTTCTATTTTTTTTTACCGAAGTGGATAACCTCATGTTTTTCCACATTGTATTCCATCAGCCAGAATTTTGCTCATTCACTTAGACTCTCCAAATCCCTTGCAAGTGTCTTCATATTCTTCTCACAACTCACCCTGTCATCTAGTTGTGTATCATCTGCAAGTCTGGAAATGTTACATTTCTTCCCCACATCCAAATCATTGACATAAACTCTGAATAGCTGGGACCCCTACAACAATCCTTGAGATATGGTACCAGTTGTCACAACTTGCCAACGTGAAAATAGCCCATTTATTCAGACTTCCCACTTTTCTGTCCATTAACCAGTTCTCAATCCATATCAGGACATTTCCCCAAATCCCTTGTGCATGAATTTTGTTTACCAACCTCTTGCATGCAGATTCATAGGACACCTTCTGATAATCAAAATATATATCAAATGTATATCTTAACTCTTCTACAATCTCAATAAGCTCCAACTGGATTGTTAAAAATTATTTCCTTTTCATGAATTCCTAAACACCCATCTTCATTTTCTTGTCTGCATGCCCATAACCCTTGGCTTTTTTGTTAATCAAAGCTCTAACTCACTCAGTTTTGAATACATTCAATATCAGCACAAGGTAAACTAAAATGTGACCTCAAGCTGAGGGGATGGACAGGAAAGGTGACCATCCAGTGTTCTGGGGTACCTGTCTTGTACGCATTGGTTAGAATACTTCAAACAAGTGATTGACTTTGGGGCCACTTTGTCCCCTAGAATTAAATTATATTAACAAGTGTTTGGAGACAAAGAGGGAAATTCTTGTCAGGAAGATGTCTTCTTCAGATGGAAGGTGGACCATGAATGATGGAAGAAGACTGGAGGAAAGAATTCCTTCACACTTTGCTGGAGTACAGAATACTGTCATTGCAAATTAGTGAGTTCAACACACTGTGTGCCAACCATACACTTGACCGTCTATTTTTGGTATCTCTGGCTACAGGCTCCAATATATTATAAGCTTCCCCTGCTCACCGAGGAAAAGATTTCCATAGACTAGTGAACCTCAGAAAATGTAGTTCCTCATCACAGTCTTAAAAGAAAGGGATCTCTAATTTTTAAACCTTTACTCCGAATTTTAGCCTGATCCATAAGGAGATACCTTAACTCCATCAAGTCTCCTCAGGATTTTATCTGTTTCAAAAAAAACTTTTCATTCTTCTAAACCCTCATCAGGATGGATCCAAACTGCTCACATTTTCCTCATCAGATATCCCCATCATGCCAAGAGTCAGTTGAATTAACCTTCACTGAACAATATTACCCCCATTAAAATGGAAATATATTCTTCTCAAGGAAAAAGACCACTGTACATAGTACTCCTGATGTTCCTTCACCAAGTTCTAGTGCAACTGTAGTAACATTCTCCCACTTTCATTCTCAATTTCCCTGTTAATAAATGGCATCATTCCATGTGCCTTCCTAATCCTTGCTGCACCTGTAACTACCTTTTGTGATTCATGTAAGAGGACACCCAGATCCCTATGTACAATCTTGCTCAATATAAGTAACATACTGTTTTTGTGTTCTTGCTGCATTCCACATTTTGCTCTGTCTGCCAATGTTTTGCCTGTGAGTTAACCTGTCCAAATCCCTTCACAGAGACTATGTCCTTGTGACAACATACTCCTTAGTTACCTTTGTGTCACCTGCTAATGTTGGTATTATCAATTCAGTCGCTTCATCCAAGTCATTCAGTTTTGTTATTAGTTCACGCGATGACTATTGCCATAATTTATTGCTTATTAAATTGGAAATGTCTGTAGCTGAGGCGTCAATACTACTCCTTGTGGCATGCTAAAGCTTGCCAACTTGAACACAGCCCAGTTTCTCAACTGCTCCCCTTCTTATTAGCTAAACAATCTACTATCTGGTGTTAATGTCATTACATACCACATGAGATGTTACTTTGTGTAGTGACCTTTGATGTGACACCTTATGAAATACCTTTTAGAAATCCAATTATATCACATCCATAAAGTTTCTCCTTTATTCACCTTGCCCATTTAGCATGAGACCAAGTTTGTTCTGCCTTTTGTGTTGACTATTGACTGACTTGCTGCTTAAAATTTCATTCTCTCTCCCCCTTCATTTTCCTGACATCCAGTTTCTTTCTGTGTCAATGTGCCTTTTGTACATTAAAATAGTAACAGCTTATTTGCAGTGACAGAAAAACCCAAATAAAAGGCTGGAATGGGACCCGGGTTCGATTCCAGCCTTGGGTGACTGTGTGGAGTTTGCACATTCTCCCCATGTCTGCAGGGTTTCCTGCGGGTGCTCCGGTTTCCTCGCACAGTCCAAAGATGTGCAGGTCAGATGGATTGGCCATGCTAAATTGCCATAGTGCCATGCGTCTGGGTGGATGGGTTACTCTGAGGGTTGGTGTGCACTGGTTGGGCCAAATAGCCTATTTCCACACTGTAGTGAATCTAATCAATTAGAAATTTAATAATGTCTAAATAAACAATTGCTTAAAATTTACTTGTAATATCTTGTAAGATCTACATTCATCAACAAAGTACAGATACCTGACGAGTTTTCAAGAAGAAACTAGTCAGTAATAAATAGGTCCTATAAATTTCAGCTGAGTGACAGGGGAAAGCGTGATGATTGGGTATGTTTTGTGTAATTTAATAACGTTTGCAGAAAATAAAACCACACTGCCTCATTGGATGATCACAGATGAGCTAAATCAGCATGCGTTTTTCAAATGAATGCAAGTAGTCAAAAACTGAATTCAAAATGCTGTCAGTGTAAAATAAGAACAATTTTAATGATAGTGTTGGTTAATTTACCCTAAAAGTCTATTCTAACTATAGCATGGTACTTCTGCATGGCCATAACCATGTGGGCGGCACGGTGGCACAGTGGTTAGCACTGCTGCCTCACAGCGCCAGAGACCCGGGTTCAATTCCCGCCTCAGGCGACTGACTGTGTGGAGTTTGCACGTTCTCCCCGTGTCTGCGTGGGTTTCCTCCGGGTGCTCCGGTTTCCTCCCACAGTCCAAAGATGTGCAGGGTCAGGTGAATTGGCCATACTAAATTGCCCGTAGTGTTAGATCAGGGGTAAATGTAGGGGTATGGGTGGGTTTCGCTTCGGCGGGTCGGTGTGGACTTGTTGGGCCGAAGGGCCTGTTTCCACACTGTAATCTAATCTAATAACCCTTAAAGATTTCAAACCTACCAAATGGACACAATTTCCCCCTACTTTAATGTTGTCTATAAGATATTTTCCTGCCTTTCACAGATGGAGATTTCTCCTCCATCATCTTCTAATCCATACAAGACTTCTAAATCTTTACACCTGCTTTTCTGAAAGGGATTCTTGCTTGATTGGTTATGCCTGGCATCCACCTGAATGGATCAGAATCTATTGGGGACTGAGACAGCAGCATCTGATGAAATAGAATAGAATAATCTTTACTGTCACATGCACTCTATTGAGTGCAGTGAAAAATTTGTAATGTCACCTCTCGACACTATATTAGGTCGTGTGTGCCGAGGTACAGATACTTTGTGTTGTCACAGAATTGAAATAGTAAAATAGAATATTAGTATGGAGTTGGAAATGGCAGTGAAAATCAATCAGAAAATGGAACAATCAGACATTGTGGCAGGGAAAGGAGTGTGGCATTGCAGAGGTTTGTTGGAAATTGAATTGGGACCATTTGTGTTGAAGGAAGGGCGGGTCAAGGATTTCACTCTACAACAATTGAGCTGAATGGTTCACTGCAATAGCTCAGAGGTGCTTAAATTCCTGTTGGGTTTTAGCAAACAGAAATAAAATAAAACAAAGAACCGCGGAGGCTGGAGATCTGAAATAAAAACAAAAGTTGCTGGAGAAACTCAACAGGTCTGGCAGCATCTGTGGAGAGAAAATAGTCCAGTGACCTTTTGAGTTCTGAAGCCCTGAAATGTTTACGGTTTCGTCTCCACAGATGCTGCCAGAAATAAACAGGCACTGGATCTGCAAATATGTCTGTTGTAAAGCAGAGGAATTGTTTCTATACTGTCCAATAGTATTGGAATGGTATTATGGACCCTATTCTTATTGGTACGTAATTATTCCTAGGTACTTCATTGAATAGCTGCCTAGAAATGTCCTTAGAAACTATTGTTAGAATCTCTCCCAATTTAATATTTTGTTATTATAATGTTTTTTGTAATTTTCCTTTCATATTGCTTAGCAACTTTTGTGTTATTAAATATTTCCTTTGATTTTCTGCTTTCTAATCTTCTCCATAGTAGTAGACTTATGCTCTCTCTCAGGCCAGTTACTGATGTCCATTTGTGATAGAGCGCAAGCCAAGAGCCTGGTGGGCATCCCATTTTAGAGAAATGTGTTGCACCAAAGTTGAATAATGTGATTGAAAGGAAGAGCAGGTGAGAAAAGAACCTGCTGCTGGCGTAGAGCTTCACAGAGAGCATGAAAGATCTGTTCTCTGACACCAGTTAGCTAAGATTTTGAAAACACTAAATGCACCAACATAGGATGATTGAGAAACTCTTAGCAATTTCCAGTTACAGCAGCCTTTCCCAAACGTTTTCCCTTTGTGGCCCCATTTTGAGGTTTGAAAACAGTCACAACACCTGGGTGGGTGGTGAGGTTGGGAGAGGAGTAGACACCATTAGAGAAGGGGAAAGTGAAGGCTTGGCCAATGCTGCCTTGGAGCTTAATCCCACTTAGGGTCCTGGTCACTGCTTTAGGAAATTGTGACATGGAAATTAAGGGACTTGGGGCATGGACTCATTGTGATGGCTGTGTTGGATGTCAGTTCAACCAAACCCAGCATGAGTCAGCCAGAGCATGTAAAAAAACATTGAGCATTATCATTACATTAAACATTGTCTTTGCAAAGTATAATTAGACTCTGCTCTGCCCATAATCTACAATTATACTTGTAATTGTGCATATTCATGTTTGCAGCTGGCACCCAGTCAGACATCCGCCCCAGTCATACATTCAATAACATTTTCCCAACATAATCAAATATTTAAAACACCTACCATCAGCATAATGCCTTGCACAAAGGTGTAAGCAATTCAAATTTTCTCTTACTTTAAACGCTGACCTTAACTTATTTGTGAGCTCTTGCACTCAGAAATGATCCCGGAGGTTCCAATTTGAGCAAAAAAAAAAGACTGAGGGAGAGATGGCGGTTTAAATAACTGGATCAGCCTTCCTGGGGCTATTATTCTGGGGATACAGATTCCAATCCAACTGTGCCAGCCACTGGAATTTGAATTGAATTGATAAAAACTCTGGAATTTAAAGCTAAACTCATTAATAATGACAATGTGACTAGATTATGGCCAGTGACCATAGTCAAAAATTCAATTTATTGCGAGGCTATAACTCCCCATTGTACTCTTTTGTCCTTGAAGTGCATTAACTTACCGGGCTATTGTAATTTGCAAACCCACCCACCCATGACAGCGAGGAAATCTCTGAAATTCCTCACCCAGCGACCCCCCCAAAAGCAAAGGAACCCTACACTGAGTAAACCTTAACCAGGAATCCACTGGATCCAGACTCAGTTACCCTCAAAGTCAACTTCATGCGAGCTCAGGGCAGTACAAGGTACCTTCAGGCAGAAAGTTTCCAAACTCTTCCAGGGAGGAGCTGTCAAAGTCGGTGGCGCCGCGGTTCACAGTGGGGATGCGAAGTGCCCCTTTCAGATTGTCCAGAAGTCGTGTCCTCTCGGTCTTGCTGAAGTTTGCTGCAAAAGCTGAGTCAAAGGAGCTGCGGTCCTGGTTGCCGGCTGCGCTGAACATGTAGGTCCTGATCAACAAAGCGCTCAGAAAGATTAGAAACACAGACAGCAGAACTAGCAGGATGATCAGGGTGACTTTAATCTTGCCTTTTGTATTTTTCATCTCCCCTTCCAACTTAAAAATAAAACAAACCTCCCCCCCCACCCCCCACCTCCACTTTCTCCTCACTACCTAGTGAGTAGTGGCAGACTGGGACTCCCGCAGTTCTGTGCAGACGCAGCTCTCTATCTCTCTCTGCCAACTGCAGTGCTCTGGGGGAAGTGTAGTTTCTGTTTGAATGGAAAAAGAACTGCAGTGCTATCTCACACCCTCTCTCTCTCTCTCTCCCTCCCATTCCAGAGCACTGCCCACCCCTCATTGCCACCATCTCTTTCTCTCTCACACACACATACACACACAAAAAATTTAACATATTGCTACAGAAACCCTGATAGCACTTGTGGGCAGAGACTAGATTAGAGTGGGTGCTGGAAAAGCACAGCAGGGCGGGTAGCATCCGTGGAGCTGGGAAATCGACGTTTTGGGCAAAAGCCCTTCATCAGGAATCCTCACTTTTGCCTGTGGGCAGAGAGCAGAGTTAATAGTTGAAGCCCAGTGACTCTGCAGAAAGGACAAAATTCAAGGTGGACCCTGCCAGTGGAGTGCCACACTGTCGGTGGTGCCTTTTTTGCAGTCTCAAAATTGTTACAGCACAGGAGGCCGTTCAGCCTATCACGTCCATACCTGGCTGTCTGAGTGAGCATTTGGATTTAGTGGCATTCTCCCAACCTTTTCACTGTAACCCTGCTCGTTTATTTCTATTCAGATAATCAGAGTCATAGAGGTGTACAGCACGGAAACAGACACTTCGGTCCAACTCATCCGTGCCGACCAGATATCCTAAATTAATCTAATCGCATTTGCCAGCACTTGGCTCATATCCCCCCAAACCCTTCCTATTCATATACCCATCCAGATCCCTTTAAAATGTTGTAATTATACCAGCCTCCACCACTTCCTCTGGCAGCTCATTCCATGCACACACCACCCTCTGCATGAAAGAAATTGCCCCTTAGGTCTCTTTTATATCTTGTCCCTCTCACCGTAAACCTATGCCCTCTAGCTCTGGTCTCTCCCACCCCAAAGAAAAGACCTTGTCTACTTACCTTATCCATGTCCCTCATGATTTTATAAACCTCTATAAGGTCAGCCCCCAGCCTCCAATGCTCCAGTGAAAACAGCCAGAGTCCTTGCCTGTTCAATTTATATGGACTGAAAGGAGGGTGGGGGCGGGGGGGGGGGGGGGGGGGGGGCAAGGGGGCTGAGAGATAAAAGGGTGGGGGGTGGGACTGGGGGAAGGTAGCTAGGAATGCGATAGGTTGATGAAGGTGGGGGGAGATGGTGATTGGTCAGAGAGGAGGGTGGAGCAGATAGCTGGGAAGGAAATTGGGCAGGTAGGACAGGTAAAGAGGGCAGTGCCTAGTTGGAGGGTTGGATCTGGGATAAGGTGGGGTGAGGGGAAATGAGGAAACTGGTGAAATCAACATTGATGTTGTGTGGTTGGAGGGTCCCAAGGCGGAAGATGAGGGGTTCTTCCTCTAGTTGTCGGGTAGCTAAGATTTGGCGGTGGAAGAGGCTGAGGACTTGCATATCTTTTGCCTCCTCCACCGCCAAACTCTAGCCACCCGACGCCCGGAGGACAAACACCTCATTTTTATTTAAAATGCTGTCAGTTTCCATGGTGATCTGACTTTTGTTACAGTGCCTCCTAGGGATAGCTTTCTGATTTGATTCAATTTGGTTTAAGCTGTTCAACTGTATTATTTATTTAAAAGGTAGAGAGGAACATGGGTAGCAACATTCTATCTTAACCACCCAGTGCCCAATGTAACATTTGGTAGATTATCTTCCTGAAACCAGAAAGACTGATAATCCCATCACTTTTGACCATCCCAACTCTGCAATCTCCTCCATCTTTACAAACACCTGAGAAATCTATATTGTTCCCATTCATGTCACTTTTGCTTTCATCACTTTCTTCTCCCTGCCTGTCTTGGCTGTTCTTTCAACTATATAGATGCTAAACTAGGGAATTCCCTTCCTAAACTTCTCCACCTCCTTCTCCTCCTTTTAAGATGCCTTGATAGCCCTTCAATTGGCTGCAATGAAATTGTGATCAATATGTGGCTTAACATGGGGATTGGTTAGCTCATTTGGCTGGACAGCAGGTTTGCAATATGCCAACAGCATGGGTTCAATTCTTGTCATGGCTAGGTCACCATGGAGGGTCTGCCTTCTCAAACTTGCCCCTCACCTGAGGCGTGTGGCCCTCACCAACAACCATCTCTCTCTCTCTCTCTCTCTCTAGTAAGTGAATATGTCTCTGGAATGTAGCACTGTTAGGACATTGTACTATGTTACAGGGACTATATAAATGCAGGTTGGCATGCTGGCTCGACCTGTTCCCTTATGCTTGCTGGACACGTATTATGTCGAGAGTGTGGTGCTGGAAAAGCACTGCTAGTCAGGTAGCATCCGAGGAGCAGGAGAATTCACATTTCGGGCATAAGCCCTTCATCAGGAATGAGCCTTTCTTCATTCCTGATGAAGGGCTTATGCCTGAAACGTCGCTCTCCTGCTCCTTGGATGCTACCTGACCTGCTGTGCTTTTCCATCACCACACTCTAGACTCTGATTTCCAGCATCCGCAGTCCTCACTTTCTCCTGGACATGTTCTATGAATGACGTTCAACCCCATTATCTTTGATTGTCACCTCTACCTGATGAAATTCTCAGGAGACATCGCAACCATTTCATTAAATGCTGTTACTTAGGAGACATAATTTAAACCGCACCAAAAGAACAGCCAGATTGTTTGGGGCTGAACATCTTTAAATTTCTGGATGATGCCACAGCCGAGGTTTTGGGGTGCAGTGGCAATGTCCCTTTCTTATGGGCGGCACAGCGCCAGAGACCCGGGTTCAATTCCCGCCTCAGGCGACTGACTGTGTGGAGTTTGCACGTTCTCCCTGTGTCTGTGTGGGTTTCCTCCGGGTGCTCCGGTTTCCTCCCACAGTCCAAAAATGTGCAGGTCAGATGAATTGGCCATGCTAATAGTGTTAGGTAAAGGGTAAATGTAGGGGTATGGGTGGGTTGCGCTTCGGTGGGGCGGTGTGGACTTGTTGGGCTGAAGGGCCTGTTTCCACACTGTAAGTAATCTAAAGCTCTGGATTTGAATCCCATGACAGGTCTTTCTTGTTCGTGGGAGGCGCATTTGTACCCCAACCAAACTAGTCACTTGCCAGCCTGAAATCCATTCCATTTTGACTGTTGCCAGGCAATGAGAATGGATGAGTTTCCTGGTCAGCCATCCTACTGAAGGCAATGGTAACTGACTGTGGAGTTTTGGCCATGACGGTGGACCCAGTGGAATAACTTGCCTGATTCTTGGAAATGCGAATGGGAGAAAAGGCAGGTGGTCATAAGGTTATAGTTAAGCAGAAATATACTTAGAATTTTATATAAGAAATCTTGGAAACGTATTGTTGTTACTTCAGTGTCACTGGGCCAAAATCCTGGAATTCCCTTCTCAAGGGCATTGTGGGTTTACATACAGCACATGGACTGCAGCAGTTCAAGAAGACAGCTCACTCCCACCTTCTCATGGGTAATAAGAGGTGGGCAATAAATGCTAGCCAGATTCGAAACAGGAGAGTTGCTGTTTTGAGCATAAGTTCTTCCCCTGATTCGGATTCTACCT
Organism: Chiloscyllium plagiosum; assembly: GCF_037043375.1. NCBI lineage: Eukaryota > Metazoa > Chordata > Chondrichthyes > Orectolobiformes > Hemiscylliidae > Chiloscyllium > Chiloscyllium plagiosum. The sequence goes on from NW_028270164.1 coordinate 15,614,413, forward strand.
GACTGGCTGTGCTTTTCCAGCGCCGCACTCTTCGACTCTAACCTCCTGCATCTGCAGTCCTCAATTCCTCCTAATAAATGCTAGCCAGCCAGTGACACGTGTGAAAGAGGCAAAATTCCATTGCATGGCTCTTCCAAGTCATATTTTGCAATACTTACTGAAGTATACAAAATGTCATAGCAACAGCATTGTGGTAATCTAATTGCAGTCATCAAATCAAATCAATATTTATCTTAATTTGTCATTTAAATTGAACTCAGTATTGTTGCCTGCTTTTGTTTAGTCGCTTTGGTTACTGTCATGTTTTTATACAACAAAGCTGCATCACCAGTCATTCCAAAAGATTGGCTACAGCAGCAATGATTCATTTGGAAGCATTTTAAATTATTTTTATACAAGATTACTTTTGTCTCTTTTATGTAAATTACAACGAAAATCTGATTACATCAGGAACTTGATAATTGGTCCGACTTTTGATTAATAGTTTGAACTTATTATTTCAAGTTCTGTGGTTTCTCATGCAATTGAGAATCTATTTCTGTCCTGGCTAAATTCTCTCACAATATTTCTTCTTGCATCATGTCCCAGATCCTATGATCCTGCACATACCAGCCCTTGTCTCATTTCCTGGTCTCTGTACTTAAACATCATTAGCTGCTCCTCCTACCTAATACTGGTAACTGTCCCAAACTTCATCCCTACTTTAAACACAAGATTCTAAGCTGATACAGGGAGTCCCCAGGTTATGAATTAGTTCCATTCTTGACTATGTTCGTAAGTCAATTTGTACGCAAGTTGAAACACAATAAAAAATAGCTGTCATAGAAACAGATTTTGCTGGAAAAACTCTGGCAGCATCTATGGAGAGAAAGCAGAGTTAACATTTTAGGTGCAGCCACTCTTCAGAACTAAAATAGCTGTTCATAAATACGAGAAAATATTTGCAAGTCAGATCTATAAAATTAATATTAATACACTCCTGTATGGGATCTCATTTGTAAGTATAAGAATTGAGTATAAGAGTCAGACGCTCATAAAGTGGGGACTGCCTGCTCTCCTAATATTCGTGATGAAGATATGTTGTACTGTTGAGAGTTCAGTTTTCTGGATGGGATGTCAAATCAAGATCCTTTCTGCTTTTGGAGGTGGATCTAAAAGGGCATCATTTCTGGCCAATATTTATCTCTGGATCAACATCAATAAAGTATTCTCATTGCTGTGTTCCTTTTTATGGGAGCTCGCTGTGTGCAAATTGATTGCCACATGATGATAGTGGTCAAACTTCACTAGGTACTAAATTGGTTAGAAAGTACTTTGAGAAGTCTTGAGGTGGTGAAAAACTTTAAACAAATTCATATCTTTCTTTTCGAAGATCCTTGGCATTTTCTCTCCTGTTAGTTGTCAATCCATGATTAATAACATGCTCTGAAGCATCTCTCTATACTTAATAGGCGAATGGTAAATTTCCTGTTATAAACATGTAATAAATATCCTTGAAGTTGCCATAGCATTTCCTCCAAACCATACACCATCTTGACTTGGAATCATATCACTGTTTCTTCACTGTCGCTGGATCAATACCCAGGAACCCCCTTCCTTAGCAGTGCTATGGGTGCCCCTACACCACATGGACTACAGTGGTTCAAGCAGCTCACCATCAACCACTCAAGGGCAATTAGAGTTGGACAATAAATGCTGGTGGAATCAGAGACACCCACATCCTATGAATGACCAAATAAAAAAACCTCAAATTATTGTACTCTCTGGGAGATTACAGCAGTAGATTCTGAACACTCCGTGGAAATTGGCACTCATTAGCTATTTCCTTAGAAGAAAGTAAACATTGGTGGTTACAGGACAAATGAATCAATAGTGATTGCGTACATATGTGTGAGTACTGGATGTTTTCAGAATTTGCTTTGGCACTTAACAGCAATAAAAGCAATGGAAAGCTCATGGTGCAGTGAGTAGTGTCCATGTCTCTGAGGCAGCAGCTGTCAGTCAAGGATATTCATGATGGGGTCAAACAGGTTGATTATCAACCTGCAAATCCTCCCAAAATGCCTGTGGGACAGGTGCAGGAGAGCGTATTGTCCAGTCAAAACTGTGAGGTACTCACAGCTCAACAGCTTCCTCTTGTAAAAAGGCTCCACACCCAGATTCTTCCCACAGGCGCCACTCTGTAGCAAGCATCCCCTTTACTTCAAGGGAGCACAGGGAGATTGATACAGCAAAGGGAACCCATTTGACCTATCATGTCCTGCTAGCCCTCTCGCCATCCTCCTGCAAACCTTCCTCCGTGTATCTGCCCAATTCCATTTGAAAGTTATTGTTGAATCTGTCAAGAAATTAATTCTAGACCAATAGAGCACTTACTGCTTGAGCAACTTCCTTCACATCTTAACTCGTACTTTACCAAAACACATCTTTCCTTTTCATTTAACAGAGATCTTATCACTTTTTGCAATGGGATAAAGTAGTCTTGCAGGAAGAATTACTTTAAAGGCCTCTACATTACTTACATCCCAAACAATTTAAGCTCTTTTCTTGAGTGTACCGTAGCATGAGAAACAACATCTGTGGATATTTTCAGAGAATTTGCACTGTAAATATATCATGAGGTACATGATTGGACGAAGAAAACATTGTTGCTCTCAGTACACAAGGTACCTTAATTTTGAAGTAAAATATATCTAGTTGTCAACTGTCACCCCACAGGTGCAAAATGTCAACAGAGATCAACATTCTACAAAGCACAATTCATTAATGCAACAGAAGCTTCCTATTTTTCAGTCACCTTGGTAGGTTAAAAACCAACGCTTATCCTTCACATGAGGATTCAATGTAGGCTATGTGCTTGTCCTATTCCTGATTCTCTTCACAACAACCATTATGGAATTATTAGTTGCATATATCTGCAAGCACTTGCTTTGTTCTATTACCCAAAGTACAGAAAGAGAAGTCTTGGTTCATGTCTGATGGTTGTAGGTACGCTTAGTAAGGTTGCAACTATCATCTCAGAGTGCAACGGAACCTTGATCAGATGGGATAATGGGCCGAGGAGTGGCATATGGAATTTCATTTTTATAAATGTGAGGTAATGCATTAATGTAAGACAAATCAGGCCAGCATTAATAGTTAATTGTAGGGCACTGGGGAGTATTGTCGAACAAAGAAATTTAGGGTATAGGTGCACAGTTCTTTGAAAGTGGAGTTGCAGATAGACAGGGTGGTGAAGAAGGCATTTGGCATGCTTGCCTTCATTGGTTAGTGCATTGAGTATCGGAGTTGCACCTGTACAGGACATTGGTTAGGCCACTTTTGGAATACTGTGTTCAATTCTGGTCTCCCTACTCTCAGAATGATGTTGCGATATCTGAAAGGGTTCAGAAAAGATTTACAAGGATCTTGCTGGGACTGGAGGGTTTGAGCTATAGAGAGAGGTTGAATAGACTGGTGCTAATTTCCCTAGAGCATCGGAGACTGAGGTGTGACCTTACAGAGGTTTATAAAATCATGAGGGACATGGATAGGGTGAGTAGCCATGGTCTTTTTCCCCAGGGTAGGGGAGTCCAAAACTTCAGGGAAAGATTTAAAACGGATCTAAGTGGCAACGTTTTCACGCAGAGGGTGGTACGTGTATGTAATAAACTACCAGAGGAAGTGGTGGAGACTGGTACAATTACAACATTTAAAAGGCATCTGGATTGGTATATGACTAGGAAGGGTTTAGAGAGATATGGGTCAAATGCTGGCAAATGGGATTAGATTAATGTAGGATATCTGGTTGGCATGGATGAGTTCGACCAAAGAGTCTGTTTCTGTGCTGTACATCTCTATGACTTTATAAATGGGACTTGATCAGTTTGGGTTGTCTGGTTAATGTGGATGAGTCCTACTGAAGGGTCTGTTTCTGTGCTACGTGACTCTTTTGGCTATAGTTTAATCACTTAATGCCATTCTCCTCTATCTCCCTGTAATCCTACATGTTGCTCCATTTCAACTACACTTTAACCCACTTTTGAATGTCTCAATTGAAATTGCCTCCACCTTGTTCGTAGGCAGTAGAATCCACATGCTTATCACTAACCACATGGAAAAGTTTTTTGTCTAGTGTTTCTTTGACTTCTTTCACCATATATTATAAAACTGTTTCCTGTTGTTCTTAATCCTTTTACGAGTGGGATCAGTTTCTCCCTATTTACTCTGTCCAGAACCCTTGATTAGGACCACTCAGCTCCTGACCTCATTACAACCATGAATCAAACATGGACTGAAGAGCTGAATTCCAGAGGGGAGGTGAAAGTGACAGCCCTTGACATCAAGACCACATTTGACCAAATATTTCATTTAAGAAGCCCCAGAAAATCTGGAATCAATGGGAATCAGCTGAAAAACTCTTAACTGGTTATAGCCATTGTTAGCTCAAAGGAAGATGTAGTTATCGGATGTCAAGTATCTGAGCTCCAGGACATCTCTGCGGCAGTTCCTCAGGGCAATGTCCAAGGCCCAACCATCTTTATATGCTTCATCAATGACCTTCCCTCTGCTGTAACGTCAAAGGTGGGGATGTTCAATTTGTCTTCACATACAGCAATACCTGGACAATATCTAGGTTTGAGCTGATATGTGGCAAGTAACATTCATGACACACAATTGTCTTGCAATAGCCATCTCAGATAAGAGAGAAGTTAACCTTGATGTTCAATGGCATTATCGTCACTGGGTCACCCTATATCGACAACCTACGGGTTACCATTGATCAGAAACCAAAGTGGACCATTGCTGCAAGACCAGATCAGAGGCTGGGAATTCTGCAGTGAGTCTGAGCCAATCTTCCGAGTCCCCAAAGCAGTACCACATCAGCTTCTAACCGGCTAATGTAAATTGTATCTGATTACTTACATGCAATTAATTACATCCCCACACCTGCTTGAGGGCAATTTCAGATGAGCAATATACGGTGGCCTAGCTAGAGACACTCCCATCCTGCAAACAAATTAATAAAACGGCCCCCTGCCAACACCAGGATCAAGCCTGGTAAACTCCTGACAATTACATGTGTTAATGAAGGGTGAGAGGAGGTGTCACAGATTGTTGACGAAAAGCGGATAGTTGGTGTTAACTTAGTTCCAGGAAAAACAAAGTGCTGAGTCAGAATGATGAGCCTTTTCCAAATCCGTATTTACATGGTGCACAGTTCACTCTATTAGCCTAATGGGGAAGGGGAGGAAATTGATCCAATGTTTTAAACTCAAGTGTGGTTTTCAAGATGAATGGATTTGTGGGTAAATGCAGACCTGAGTATAGTGCTGAATAACAAAGCAATTGAAGTCAGAGCAATCAGGGCTGACTTGATTAAGCTGCACAATATTTTGAATGGTCTTGTCATGATGGTCGTGAAGAGGATTTTTCCTCTTGTAAGTTTGGAACTAGGAGCACTGGTTTAAATTTTAAAGTCATGCTTTTAGGATAAAGCTGAGGAGAATTCTTTTCTTTCAAAGGCTGCTGCAACTTTGGAACTCTCTGCCTCAAAAAGTACTCAATGGGAGGCCTCATAGGAATAGGAGGCGGCTTCATAGGAACAGGGGGAGGCCTCATAGGAACAGGGGGAGGCCATTCAGCCCATCAAACCTGTTCCACCAATGAGATCATGGTTGATTTGTGGTCTAACTCCATATACCTGCCTTTGGCCCATATAACTGAATACCTTTTGCTTAACAACAATTTATAAATCTCAGATTTAAAATTAACAACTGATCTAGCGTCAACCACCATTTGTAGAAGTGAGTTCTATGCATGTACCAGTCTTTGTTTCTGCAAGTGCTTCCTAATATCTCTCCTGAATGGTCTGGCCCTAAGTTTTAGACTGTGAATGATCTTCGAATTCATTGACGTGTCATTGAACATTTACAAGGTAGCTGCAGATAGATTATTCTTCTTCAGTAAGTGAATCAAAAAATATCAAGAGGAGATGGAAGTGTGGAATTTTAAACAAACAGGTTAGGCATTAACTTATTAAAGGGTGGAACAGGCTCGACGGGCTGAATAGCCTACTTGTGCTCCTAGTTTGAACATTCATGTGCAACTATTGTGCTAATTTGAATACTGAATTGTGCTGATCCAGTATAGGAGTGGCCCCACAATTAGCCACACTCTGTTTCCCTACTCCACCCAGGGTGGGAAGGGAAGCTAAAACATGAACTGAGGTTTCCACATTTAATTATTCCAAATTGGGCAGAAAATTGAGTATTGAGTGGAGTTGGAACTGTGGTTGACTATGAGGTCCTCCAGGGTCAAACAGCCCACATTCTCATTCTGGCGATAACCAGTTAGCTGAGATACCAGAGGATTCTCAGCACCAACAGAAATGCTCACTTGTGTGGCAGTCTTCTCAGGATCAAGGATGATGAGATTCCACTTGAGTCCTAAGTGCTTGAATATGGCTGGAGAGACTGCTGGGTAATCTGCACTGACCGTACCATATCCTAGTGTTTCATAGAATCCCTACAGTGCAGTTAGCTAAACTTGCACTAAGCCTTTGAACAACATCCCAACCAGGCCCACCCCATCCCTGTAACCCACAATTCCCATGGCTAACCCACCCAGTCTGCACATTGCTTGACACCGCGGGGCAATTTAGCATGGCCAATTAACCTAATGTACACAGTTTCGATCTAGTGACATTGAAGGAGCGGCAATACATTTCCAAGTCAGGATTGTTGAGCAGTTTGGAAGGGAATTTGTAGGTGTTCCCATGTGCCTGCTACTTTGCCCTTCCAGGTGATTGAGGCATGGATTTGGAATCTGCTGTCTAAGGAGCCTTAGTGAGTTTCTGCAGTGCATTTGCTACTACTGAGCGACGGTGTTAAAGGGAGTGGGTGTTTGTGGATGTGGTGATAATTAAGCAGCTGCTTTGTCCTGGTGCCAAACAACTTGGATGTTATTGGAAGTATGTTAATCCAGGCAAGTGGGAGTGTTTGATTACAATCCTGACCTGTTGCAATCCTTTTGCAACACAGAAGTTGAGTTATCCATTGCAGAATTCCTAACCTCTGTCCTACTCTGGTAGCCACCGTATTCATATGGCTAGTCTAGTTCAGATTCTGGTCAATGGTAACATCCAGGATGTTGATCGTGGGACATTCAGTAATGGTAATGTCACTGAATGTTAAGAAGAAATGGTTTCATTCTTTGTTGCTGGAGTTGGTAATTGCTACGTAGGGTGTGAATATTACTTGCCTTTTGCCAGCCTAAACCCAGATATCACCCAAGTCTTGCTGCATTTGGACATGGACTGCTTCAGGGACTAAGGATTTGGTGCTGAACACTGCATAATCACTGGCGAACATTCCCACTTCTGATCCTATGGTGGAGGGAAGATCATTAATTAAGTAGCTGAAGATGGTTGGGCCTAGGTCACTACCCTGAGGAACTCCTGCAGCGATATATTGGAGTTGAGGTGACTGACCTCCAACAATCACCACCACCTTCCTGTGCTCCAGATATGGCTCCAACCAGTGGAGAGTATTTCCTCTGAATCCTATTGACTTCAGTTTCGTTAGGTTTCCTTAATGCCACACTTGGTCAAACTCCCTGTGTGATCTTCATTAAACCAGAGATCTGACAGTAATGGTAGAGTGGGGTATGCCAGACCATGAGGTTGGAGATTGTGTTGGAGTACAGTTCTGCTGCTGTTAATGGCCCATCACACCCCATGGATACCAAGTCTTGAGTTGCTAGATCTGTTCAAAGTCAGTCCCATTTAGCATGCTGATAGCACCACACAACATGATGGAGAGTATTCTCAAAAAGAGGGTAACACATATTCAACCTCATCCTCACATCTGCCATGGATAGATGTGTCTGTGACTGGCAGATGTGAGGATGAGGTTGAATATGTGTTACCCTCTTTTTGGTTCCTTCATCAGCCACCACATATCAGTGCTGATGCTGCTGAGTCACGTTTGGTGATGGATATTGAAGTCCTCCACCCAGAATGTATTGCGCAAGCTTGCTACCCTCAATCTTTCCTTCAGGTGGTGCTCAATATGGAGGAGTATTGCTTCATCGGCGGATAATCTGCAGGCAGCCTCCTTGCCTGTGTTTGAGCTGATGCCATGTGATTTCTGGAGATAATGGTGACAACTCCCTTCCGAATGTGTATTACTGTGCTACAACACCTCTGCTAATACCTCAAGACATACCCAGAGATGATGCTGATGGTATTGTCTGGAAGGTTTGATTCTGTCAGGCTGTTGTTTGATCAACCTGTGAAGCTACTGGAACCCAGTGTTAGTAAAGAGGACTTTGCAGGTTCGATAGGGCTGAGTTCACCATTGTCCTTTGCAGTGGTGCATCTGGTTTCATTTCTTTTTTGATGCTTTTTAAGCAATTAATACAACAAAACGTCTTGCTAGGCCAATTGAGAGGGCATTGCTGTGGATCTGGAGTCACTCACAGGCCAAAGGAAGTAAGGTAAGAACACAGATTTCAATCAACAATGGTTTCACCAACATTCTTAGACCTATAATTCTAATCTTTTGTTTTTAAAAATAAAGAAAGTACTTCGGTTTCAGCATCTGCTAAAATAAGCAGTGAACCCAGGTCCCCAGAAACATTACTTCACTCTCTGGACTAGTAACAGTATCACTAGGCCATCACATCTTCCATATATACATGCACCATCTTCTGTCCCATGACCTGAATTGTCTGTTCAGTTGGTAACATTATGCCTTTCAGAATTCCCATCTCAATCTTGACAAGCCTGCTGTGTGAAAGCCAAAAAAGGGTAGTATTGAGGACTCCCATAAGTGCTGCTCAGTATGACGGTGTCAAATAGTTAGATTACCTACTGTATGGAAACAGGCCCTTCGGCCCAAAAGTCAACCCTGCCCCTCCGGAGAGAAACCCACCCCCTTATGATCCACCCAACACTACGGGCAATTTAGCATGACCAATACACCTAACCTGCACATCTTTGACTGTGGGAGAAAACCAGAGCACCTAGAGGGAACCCACACAGAGAGAATGTATAAACTCTACACAGACAGTTGCCCAAGATAGGAATTGAACCCAGGTCCCTGGCACTGGGAGGCAGCAGTGCTAACCACTGAGCCACCATGCACAACAGTTCAGGAAGCAGGACTAAGACCTAACATCCAAGTTCTCCTCAGCTTCTGTGTAATAATTGTTGTGGTTCTGTTCGCTGAGCTGGAAGTTTTTGTTGCAAACGTTTCGTCCCCTGGCTAGGCGACATCATCAGTGCTTGGGAGCCTCCTGCGAAGCGCTTCTTTGATGTTTCCTCCGGTGTTTATAGTGGTATAAACCACTATAAACACCGGAGGAAACATCAAAGAAGCGCTTCGCAGGAGGCTCCCAAGCACTGATGATGTCGCCTAGCCAGGGGACGAAACGTTTGCAACAAAAACTTCCAGCTCGGCGAACAGAACCACAACAACGAGCACCCGAGCTACAAATCTTCGCACAAACTCTGTGTAATAATGTCAATCATGGCAATGTAACACATTCGTGGCTAACATGCAATTGGCCTTATCTTGCTAATACCAAAACTCTTCTAGTTAGACTAGAAAGTGAATTTGAGTTTAATTTATTGTTACCGCATGTACTGAGATACAGTGAAAAGTGTTGTTTTGTATGTATACAGGCAGAGTTTACCGTACAAAATGCATCAGGGTAGCAGAACAGAGTGCAGAATATAGTGTTACTGTCACAGAGAAGGTGCCGAAAGAAAGAGATCAGAATGAACACTTGAGACATCCATTCAAAAGTCTGATAACAGCAGGGAAGAAGTTGTTCTTGAGTCTACTTGTACATGTATTCAAACTTTTATACCTTCTGCCTGATGGAAGAGGGAAGAAGAGAGTACAACCGTGGTGGGAGGGGTCTTTGACTACATTGGTTGCTGTCGTGAGCCAGTGGGAAGTGGTATTCTTTGGCAATATCAGACCAAGCAGGTCCTCCAGATATTTAAAGCTGCTGGTGGAAGCAAACCTCTCCCATGTTGAGGTATAGTGCAGGGACCTGGATTCAATTCCAATATTAGATGTGACTGTGTGGAGTTTGCATATTCTCCCTGTGTCTGCGTGGGTTAAGAGGCCCTCTTGTGGTGCAGTAGTAGTGTCCTAACCTCTGGGCTAGGAGGCATGAGGTCAAGTCTCATTTGCTCCAGACGTGTATTTTGGAGCTCTGAACAGGCTGATGAGGAAAAACAAGTTACATTTTGAGGGGGATAAAAGCAGCTGGTTCATCTTTGATAGTTTGCATTGCCCATAATGGGCTTTCCTTGTGAATACTCAATTGGATACCAAGGTATTTTTACTGCTGGTGGTTACTAGTTACAAAAATGGTCAAGGGGCCCTCACATGGCCCTACCCCTGGACTGAGAAACCTGGGTTCAAAAGTCCCTCTCGCTTTACGGGTATGAAATAACATCTCTCACTTTTATTTATTTATTAGAAACAAGGTTAAAAAATAGTCATGGTGATTCTGGTGATTGAAAGGCATTCAATTCTGCGTAGAACCCCCCCCCCACACACACACACCTGGTTCCAATAATGGGCTTTGCATGGAATTATGGAATTGACCGTATGTATTCTTAAGGGTGGTGAATAATAGCTAAAAAAAAATCTGATGGCACAGTGATACTTTGTTGGTGGGAAAAGCCATTCAGTTGTGCATGCAGAAATGGGTGCTTGAGATGCAATGGTAGTACTGCTGCCTCTGAGCCAGGAGGCCTGGGTTCAAGGCCCACCTGCTGTGAACAGGTAGATTTGAAAATAGTTATGAAGGGTGAACAAAGGCCTTTGTGGTAAAGCGAGAGTGTCCCTACCTATAAACACAAAGGATATGATTGTCATAAAGGTGTGTCATGATATTCCAGTTGTATGCAACAGCATTTTATGGATATTAAAAGAAAGGTGAGATAAACAGGAAATCCCATCTGGTTCACTGATGTCCTTTAAAGGAGACAACTTGCTATCCTTACCACATCTGGTCCATATGCAACTCCAGTGGTTGACTTGTAACAACCTTCTAACTTGGTCTAAAAAGCCACAAGCAAGCACATGGGCAAGAAAGCGACAGTGACACCCTCATCCCATGAAAAGATTTTTAAAAATGCAGATTGAGAGTTGAGTCATTCATTGCATTTAATCAATTCTATAGGGAGACTTCAGAGAATCTGGGGACCTATCTCTGATTCATTCCTGGATTATGTGGAGGTGCCAATGTTGGACTGGAGTGGGCAAAGTCACATGACACCAGCTGATTTGAGAGAGAGATCCAAAGATCTGATAGCTGGTGTGAGTGGAATGTCAGATAATACGTCTCTGAAGGTGACCAAGAGAGTCAGACAATGTGTAAAGTATTTATAAAGTCAATGTCAGTACTGTGCTGTCATGACAGAAGGACTGTTCTCCGAAAGTTTGTGTGATTTCAAATAAACCTGTTGGCCTATAATCTGGTGTCATGTGACTTCTGACTCATTTCTGGATGACAGCATTCTCACCAGGCAAATTGCCAGAAGGATCAGAATGCAGCTGCTCTTGGAAAAGTGCTATAACTAAACTCGTCTGAAAATAAACACCGATAAAGGCTTCCCTGTTGGATTAGAAACATGATTTTCAAACCTCGCTGAGGCCTGGGGATAATCTTACAGTGGCTCACCCATTCCCAAACACACGAATCCTTTTGCACATAAAACACATTCTGATATGTAACTGATAAAGCTATGGAAAATGTATGTTATGAAATATCTAATTATTGAGGATAGAATTGAAGGACAGCAAACATATTGGCTTTCGCTTAGCAAATGTTTATGGTTAAAAAAAACTTGTGTTTCTTTAGCGGGATCACAGGATGTGGGAATCACTGGCTGGGCCAGTACAGAGGAACCTCGATTATCCAAGGACACAGGGTTGAGGGGAAGTATTTTGTTCGGTTAATCGAATTCCGGATAATCGAATGCCGGATAACATAGTTTAGCCAAGCATCAGGACCTTGCGATCTTGCTGGATAATCTGATATTCGGATAATTGAATGCTGGATAATCAAGATTCCTCTGAATATATTACCCATCCCTAATTGTCTGTGAGAAGGTGATGGGGAGCCACCTCTCAGCTGCTGAGGTAAATTGTGATATAAGAAACTCACAATGCTTTTAGGAAGGTATTACGAGGAATTCCCATGCAGTAACAGTGAGGGAACAGTGATATAGTTCAGAGTTGGGACAGGATCTGGCCTGGATGGAAGCATGTAGCTCATGGTGTTCTGATGCATATGGCACCCTTGTTTTTCTGGGTGGTAGCAGGGTTTGAGTTTGGACAGAGTGGTCAAAAGAGCCCAGATGTGTTATTGCAGTGCATCTTGTAGAAAGTGCACATGCTGCTACTGTGCATCACTGATTGAAGGAGTAACTATTTAAGTTTATAGATGGTGCCAATCAAGCAGATTGTTTGTCCTGGATGGTGTTGACCTTTCTGAGTGCTGTCGGAGCTGCATTTATCCAAGCAAGTGGAGAATATTCCATCACACCTCTCACCAGTGCTTTGTGGATGTGGACTCCTTTGGACAGTCAGGAAACAGAATTCTTTCGCTCTAAAATTCTCAGCCCCTGACCTTTTCTTGCAGCCTCAGTAATTATGTAGCTTGTCCAGTTAGGCTTCTGGTCAATGATAAACCCCAGGCTGTTGATCAGAGATGGGAACACCATGCAATGTCAATGGATTCATTCTGACAGAATGCCTGGTCATTGCCTGGCACTTTGGTGGGATAAATGTTCCTTGCTGGTTATCAGCCTCAGTTATTGCTGTTTGTGTTTTGCTCTATGTACTTCCAGACTGTTTCTTTATCTAAGGAATTGCAAGGGGTACAGAGTGTTGTGTAAGCATCAGTGAAGATCCACATCGCTGACCTTACGGTGGAGGGAAGATCATTGATGAGCAGCTGGTTGGGTCTAAGACATTCCCCTGATGAACTCCTGCAGGGATGTCCTATGAGGTTCACCTGGCTGACCTCGCTACAATCACAACAGACATCAAGGCAGAAAAGGAGAAACTAAGACTGGGCGGCACGGTGGCACAGTGGTTAGCACTGCTGCCTCGCAGCGCCTGAGACCCGGGTTCAATTCCCGCCTCAGGCGACTGACTGTGTGGAGTTTGCACGTTCTCCCCGTGTCTGCGTGGGTTTCCTCCGGGTGCTCCGGTTTCCTCCCACAGTCCAAAGATGTGCAGGTCAGGTGAATTGGCCATGCTAAATTGCCCGTAGTGTTAGGTAAGGGGTAAATGTAGGGGTATGGGTGGGTTACGCTTCGGCGGGTCGGTGTGGACCTGTTGGGCCGAAGGGCCTGTTTCCACACTGTAAAGTAATCTAATCTAATGTAATCTAATCTAAAAAAAAAAAAAAGACTGGTGGTCAAAGACCTGGATAAAGGGATAGATATTAGAAGCATCTTAGTGGAGGAGAAGTTGAGAGGGAGAGATGGTCATGAATGGAAATTGGGATCCAGTTTCCAACAACCACAAACCCATATTCCTGGGTAGCTAAAAAAGGTTTTCCCACTGATTCTCATTGACTCTGGGTTTACATCAAACTCAAACAAACCCTGCCTGTCATCTCAGTCTAGGGAATTCAGTTCCATTGAGCATATTGAGACCAAAGCTATAATGAGGTCAGAAGCTTGATTTCTCTGACAGAATCCAAATGGCATTATTGAGCTGGTTATAGCTTAGTAAAGACTGCTCAATAGTACCAGACCATTTGTAACTCCTAATTGTTGGCTTTATTAGCAAGTATAAAATGTCTTGATCTCTGGGAACCTCCAATTCTGAACTTTTGCGCACCTCAGATGTGATTAACATCTGGACAGCAAAGCCTTCAGCTGCCTGGGCCTTAGACTCTGAAATTCCATTCATGACCATCTCTCCCTCTCAACTTCTCCACTAAGATGCTTCTAATAACTATCTCTTTATCCAGGTCTTTGACCACCAGTCTTAGTTTCTCCTTTTCTGCCTTGATGTCTGTTGTGATTGTAGCGAGGTCAGCCAGATGAACCTCATAGAATATGAGTTCCCTGATTGGGGCTGTTAATCTGATCTAATCAAGGAGCCCGGGCTAACAGATATAAACAGGGGCATCAGAGATTCTGTTCCCTCTGAGAGCTAGCTCTGACGGACCTGGAGCTGTGACTAGGAATAACCACGTGCAAATAAAGGGTGACTTGGTGATTGAGTCTGTGTGTTGTTATTTCAGTGGGGAAGGAATTCATTCAGCTCGTCAGGTGGCAAAGGCATCACGTTAGTGACATCTGCTGTGTCCATCTCAGATTCTGAGGTATTTTCCATGCTTGATGGAGAGGGAGAACCCCATGGATTCCTGAATAGTCAGAAAGGCAGTCGAGGAGTTTGCACATTCTCCCTGCGTCTGCATGTGTTTCCTCTGGGTGCTCTGGTTTCCTCCCACAATCCAAAGATGTGCAGGTTAGGTGAATTGGCCATGCTAAATTGTCCATAGTGTCCTGGGATGTGTAGGTTAGGTGCATTAGTCAGGGGTAAATGTAGAATAATAGGGTAGGGGAATGGATCTGGGTGGGTTACTCTTCAAAGGGTCGGTGTGGACTTGTTGGGCCAAATGGCCTGTTTCCACACTGTCTGAATTCTATAGGGATTCTATGAGGAGTCAGGCGTATTTTGCTCCCACACCGTTTACAAGTTTACAGTTTTCATATGGTGTCCCCCTGGTCCTGACCTTGTTATAATCACTACAATGTCAACGTTTGTTTGATAATACTCCAAGGAAGAATCTTGTGATGCTTTATTAGTGTTGGGAATAGGCCACCTGGCATCTTGTTGGGAACCCAGCATGAAGTTGTATGCAGTGAAAAAATAATGAGAACCATTCAATCTTAACTGCTCTTTGGTCCAGTTGTGAATCATTAAACAGATCTCTTCTGTTAGTTTGATAGGCATTTACTGGAGTGAAAAGGTTTCCCACTGTAAGATGATATGAATCTGACACCAGAGAAGTTTGCAATTGAGCTGTTTCTTGTGTGATAAATTCTTTTCATTGAAATTAACATTCGCAATGTTAAAAATCACACAACACCAAATTATAGTCCAACAGGTTTATTTGGAAGCACTAGCTCATAAGGCGCAGAATTTATAGCACAAGTTTACAGTGTGATGTAACTGAAATTATATATTGAAAAAGACCTGAATGGTTTGTTAAGTCTCTCATCTTTTAGAATGAACACGTTGGTTTCAGTTCTTTTTATGTAAATCACAGAACTTTTTTGAAAGTTACATTCTCAAGAGAACTTTAACGATAGGTGTCATGTCAGCCCAGATAATGCATTGAAGGTGTGAGGTGCCCTGTGTGAGGCTGTCTGTGCCCGAATGTTCAGACTGATTCTAATCTAAAAAATGAATTAACAGAATCTTACATGGATTTATGCAGTTTTTGAGCAAAATAAAAAGCAATTCTGCAAGTACAAATTCACCCCACATACTTATATGTGTGCATCTGTGTGTGTGTGTGGGACTGGGCGGGGGGGGGGGGGGGTGTTATGAATGTCTATGAGAGAGTATGTGTAAGTTTGTGAGTGTAAAGGGGTATGAGTCTGTGAGAGGGTGCGTGTGCGCGTGTGAGTGTGGGAGTGTATGTGTGAGCGTATGAGAGAGAGCTTGCATTCACAATGCTTCTGTAAAGAAAAGAAAATTATCCTTTGTTTTTCTCATGTCTACAGAACCTTGACTGAAGATGAAGAGTTTAGATACACTGATATTTCACAAAATTCTTGCCTAGTCATTGCTCCCTATCTCACTTGTTTTTATTCATTCTTCAATATGAGCATTGCTGATAAAACCAACATTTATTGCCCATCCCCAACTTTGGTTGACTAGTTATTGGAAACTGTATTCCTGATGAAGGGCTTTTGCCCGAAATGTCAATTTTCCTGCTCCTCGGATGCTGCCTGAACTGCTGTGCTTTTCCAGCACCACTCTAATCTAAACTCTGGTTTCCAGCATCTGCAGTCATTGTTTTTACCTAGTTATGGAAACTGCCTTCTAAACATCGGACTGTCTTACTGGGTCATTGCAGAGGTCAGTTAAGAATCTGTGGGTCTGGAGTCACATGTAAGCCAGAGGAGCTAACAACAGATTACCAGTGTTAGGGGAATTAGGGAATTAGTTGCATTTTGACAGCAATCAAAGATCACAATAACTGGCGTTAACTTTTCTCTACAACAACAACAACAAAAACAGAAATTGCTGGAAAATCTCAGCAGGTCTGGCAGCATCTGTGGAGAGAAATCCAACTCAATGCTTCAGGTCCAGTGACTCATATCCTTTCTCAGATATGAGTTTTCCTCTATTTCAGATTGATTTAAATAACTGACTCTGCACTCCATACCTGTCGTGGTGGGATTTGAACTCACATCCAGGCTTTCTGGATGACTAACTCAGTTACCTAACTTCTCAAAGTGGGGGTTGGGACCCCAGAATGGCTCATTACTGAAATGTTGGGGTCATGAGGTCCAAGGCAGCAATGGCCATGATGGAACTCCAAATGAGTTATGCCCATTGTGTCCTGTGCTACGAGATGGGTTCCTACAAGGATGTTGCAACAAGGACAGGGTTTGGGTGGGTGGGCAGGGGGTGGGGACTTGCATGCAGTGTGCTGCTGCCTAGTGTCCTGAAAGGCAAGCAGATCTCACAGAAAACCCCGAGCCCCAGAGTAAATCAATTAACCGAATAATCAATTATCCGAACAAAATAGTGCCCGCCCATCTTGTCAGATAATTGAGGTTCTTCTGTACATAAGAAGCTGAAAGTGAGATCAGTAAATCACAGAACTTTTTTGAAAGTTACATTCTCAAGAGAACTTTAACGATAGGTGTCATGTCGGCCCAGATAATACATTGAAGGTGTGAGGTGCCCTGTGTGAGGCTGTCTGTGCCCCAATGTTCAGACTGATTCTAATCTAAAAAATGGATTAACAGAATCTTACATGGAAAGCACTTTGTATACTGTAAATCACAAGCAAAAACAGAAATTGCTGGAAAAGCTCAGCAAGTCTGGCAGCATCTGTGATCCTTCAGAACAGGAAGGGTCACTCGACCTGAAACGTTACTCTGGTTTTTCTCCACAGATGCTATCAGACCTGCTAAGCTTTTCCAGCAATTTCTGTTTCAGTCTCTAATGTTGTTGTGGGCCTGACCTACTTGATGCTTCTTTTACAAAGTGAAGATGTTGAAATCTTGAAGTTCGATTCAGAACTGTGATAGTTTCTGTAGTTGAATGCTTAGAATTTGCCTCCACAGCTGTTCTGAGTAGAACAGGTTCTGGGAGTGAGTAAAGGATCCTATGTCTCACTTGCAGTGGCCTGCATGCTGGTCATCTGGTTCGGTAGAGCAGTCCTGGGTCACCGTTCAATCTTCTGAACTCCAAGGTGCAAGGTCCGAAGTCACACAATACCAGGTTATGGTCCAACAGGTTTATTTGAAATCACATGCTTTCGGAGCGCTGCTTCTTCGGCAGGTGAAGTCTAATGAGTACAAGCCCAACCTGCTCAACATTTCCCCACAAGGCAACTTCTCATAAGAAAGCAGAGTGGTATGAAGGCTGAGTGAGACATGCTGGAGCTGAGCAAGGACAACTTTTGGGTGACAGATGTTACGAAAGAATTTACTACAACCTTTAAGTATACTTTATGTTCTGAAATGGGACTAGTTCGGTTTCGGAAACCTGGTCAGCATGGACAAATTAGGCTGAAGGGCCTGTTTCTGTGCTGTATGACACTATGATTCTATGAAAGTTTTTATCCTGTTAGTATCCAAGAAGGAGGGGAACCATTGATCCTAGCTGAGGTCAATCTGCGACTGAAACTGGAATGAGACTCTTCCTTTTGCCTGGGTGGCCACCTGAACTCCTGTACACCCAGGACAGAAGAGACTTATAGAATCATAGTGTCTTAGAGATATACAGCACGGTAACAGACCCTTCAGTCCAACTCGTCCATGCCACTCAGACATCCCAACCTAATCTAGTTCCAAGTTAAAAATCACACAACACCATGTTATAGTCCAACAGGTTTAATTGGAAGCACTAGCTTTCGGAGCGACGCTCCTTCATCAGGTGGTTGAGACAGGCGGCGCTCTGAAAGCTAGTGTGCTTCCAATTAAACCTGTTGGACTATAACCTGGTGTAGTGTGATTTTTAACTTTGTACACCCCAGTCCAACAGCGACATCTCCAAATCATAAGCTAGTTCCATTTGCCAGCACTTGTCCCATGTCCCTCTAAACCCTTACTTATATACCCATCCAGGTGCTTTTTAAATTGTACCAGTCTCCACCACTTCCTCTGGCAGCTCATTCCATACATCCACCACTCTCTGCATGAAAAACGTTGTTCCTTAGGTCCCTTTTATATCTTTCCTTTCTCACCCTGAACCTATGCCGTCTAGTTCTGGACTCCCCCACCCCAGGGAAAAGACCCTGGGCGGCACGGTGGCACAGTGGTTAGCACTGCTGCCTCACAGCGCCTGAGACCCGGGTTCAATTCCCGCCTCAGGCGACTGACTGTGTGGAGTTTGCACGTTCTCCCCGTGTCTGCGTGGGTTTCCTCCGGGTGCTCCGGTTTCCTCCCACAGTCCAAAGATGTGCAGGGTCAGGTGAATTGGCCATGCTAAATTGCCCGTAGTGTTAGGTAAGGGGTAAATGTAGGGGTATGGGTGGGTTTCGCTTCGGCGGGTCGGTGTGGACTTGTTGGGCCGAAGGGCCTGTTTCCACACTGTAATGTAATCTAATGTAATCTAATGTAATCTAATCTAATGTAATCTAATCTAATGTAATCTAATGTAATCTAAAAACCTTGTCTGAGCATTTTTGAGAAAATATTTCTCTCCAGATGGTCATTATCCGAAAAGCTTTTGTGCAATTACTGCAAATTTCTGTCATTAAGGTTTATTTTGTGGTAATGAAGCTTGTCTCAGAAATGTAAAGTGAGCATTGTTAGCAAGCCTTGTAATTGACAGATTTTCTCATTATTTCTGACAAATTTAACAGCTGATGAGCTTAACTGTTAACTGCAGCAGAATCACACACATATCTGTCACTTTGATGACGCCTTGTTAATGTCGATGAAAAATGGCCGTTAACACTTCACTTAGTGAAAAGAATAAAATTCCAAATCCATTTTTGATATTTAATCCCCTCCTTCTCTCGCTACCTCTCCTCACCTTTCATGTTCTTGTAATACCCTTAAAGGGGTGTATATGTAAATTAATCAATTGGAACATGGGTGATTTATTGATTGTATTAAATAGATAAAAAGTACCATAGGTGATGTAGTGTTGGGGCCAAAACCATTCAGTTGTGTGGATATTTTTAAAAAGTCTGAATTATTTTTGAACTAAATTGGAAGGGGACTAATACTGGCTGGGAAATTTGCTAGCACTGTTCGGGAGGATTTAAACAAGTAAGGTGGGGGTGGGGGTGGGGTGGGAACAGGGAGATAGTGAGGAAAGAGATCAATCTGAGAATGGTCCAGTTGAGAGCAGAAGCGAGTCAAACAGTCAGGGCAGGCAGGGAAAAGGTAGGATTAATAAATTAAACTGCATTTATTTCAATGCAAAGGGCCTAACAGGGAAAGCAGTTGAACTCAGGGCATGGTTAGGATCATGGGAATGGGATATCATAGCAATTACAGAAACATGGCTCAGGGATGGGCAGGACTGGCAGCTTAATGTTCCAGGATACAAATGCTACAGGAAGGACAGAAAGGGCGGCAAGAGAGGAGGGGGAGTGGCATTTTTGATAAGGGATAGCATAACAGCTGTACTGAGGAAGGATATTCTTGTAAGGAGATCTCCGTTATCTGTAAGAATAATAAGGTGGTTATGGTAGGGGATTTGAACTTTCCAAACATAGACTGGGACTGCCATAGTGTTAAGGATTTAGATGGAGAGGTATTTGTTAAGTGTGTACAAGACAATTTTCTGATTCAGTATGTGGGTATACCTACTAGAGAAGGTGCAAAACCTGATTCTGGATCAGTGGTGCTGGAAGAGCACAGCAATTCAGGCAGCATCCGAGGACAGGCAAAATCGACGTTTCGGGCAAAAGCCCTTCATCAGGAATAAAGGCAGAGAGCCTGAAGCATGGAGAGATAAGCTAGAGGAGGGTGGGGGTGGGGATAGAGTAGCATAGAGTACAATAGGTCAGTGGGGAAGGAGATGAAGGTGATAGGTCAGGGAGGAGAGGGTGGAGTGGATAGGTGGAAAAGGAGCTAGGCAGGTCGGACAAGTCCGGACAAGTCAGGGGATCGTGTTGCTGGAGGTGAGAAACTAGGATGAGGTGGGGGAAGGGGAAATGAGGAAGCTGTTGAAGTCCACATTGATGCCCTGGGGTTGAAGTGTTCCGAGGCAGAAGATGAGGCGTTCTTCTTCCATGCGTCTGGTGGTGAGGGAGCGGCGGTGGAGGAGGCCCAGCACCTCCATATCCTCGGCAGAGTGGGAGGGGGAGTTGAAATGTTGAGCCACGGGGCGATTTGGTTAATTGGTGTGGGTGTCTCGGAGATGTTCCCTAAAGCGCTCTGCTAGGAGGCGCCCAGTCTCCCCAATGTAGAGGAGACCGCATCGGGAGCAACGGATACAATACATGATATTAGTGGATGTGCAGGTAAAACTTTGATGGATGTGGAAGGCTCCTTTAGGGCCTTGGATGGAGGTGAGGGAGGAGGTGTGGGCACAGGTTTTACAGTTCCTGCGGTGGCAGGGGAAAGTGCCAGGATGGGAGGGTGGGTCGTAGGGGGGCGTGGACCTGACCAGGTAGTCACGGAGGGAACGGTCTTTGCGGAAGGCGGAGAGGGGTGGGGAGGGAAATATATCCCTGGTGGTGGGGTCTGTTTGGAGGTGGCGGAAATGTCGGCGGATGATTTGGTTTATGCGAAGGTTGGTAGGGTGGAAGGTGAGCACCAGGGGCGTTCTGTCCTTGTTGCGGTTGGAGGGGTTGGGTCTGAGGGCGGAGGTGCGGGATGTGGACGAGATGCGTTGGAGGGCATCTTTAACCACGTGGGAAGGGAAATTGCAGTCTCTAAAGAAGGAGGCCATCTGGTATGTTCTATGGTGGAACTGCTCCTCCTGGGAGCAGATACGGCGGAGGCGGAGGAATTGGGAATACGGGATGGCATTTTTGCAAGAGGTAGGGTGGGAAGAGGTGTAATCCAGGTAGCTGTGGGAGTCGGTGGGTTTGTAGAAAATGTCAGTGTCAAGTCGGTCGTCACTGATGGAGATGGAGAGGTCCAGGAAGGGGAGGGAGTTGTCAGAGATGGTCCAGGTAAATTTAAGGTCAGGGTGGAATGTGTTGGTGAAGTTGATGAATTGCTCAACCTACTCGCGGGAGCACGAGGTGGCGCCAATGCAGTCATCAATGTAGCGGAGGAAGAGGAGGGGAGTGGTGCCGGTGTAATTACGGAAGATCAACTGCTCTACGTAGCCAACAAAGAGACAGGCATAGCTGGGGCCCATACGTGTGCCCATGGCTACCCCTTTGGTCTGGAGGAAGTGGGAGGATTCAAAAGAGAAATTGTTAAGGGTGAGGACCAGTTCGGCCAAACGAATGAGAGTGTCGGTGGATGGGTACTGTTGGGAACGTTTGGAGATGAAAAAACGGAGGGCTTGGAGGCCCTGGTCATGGCGGATGGAGGTGTAGAGGGATTGGATATCCATGGTGAAGATGAGGCGTTGGGGGCCGGGGAAACGGAAGTCTTGGAGGAGGTGGAGGGCGTGGGTGGTGACTCGAACGTATGTGGGGAGTTCCTGGACTAGGGGGGATAGGACAGTGTCGAGGTAGGTAGAGATGAGTTCAGTGGGGCAGGAGCATGCTGAGACAATGGGTCGGCCAGGGTGGTCAGGCTTGTGGATCTTGGGAAGGAGGTAGAACCGGGCAGTGCGGGGTTCCCGGACTATGAGGTTGGAAGCTGTGGGTGGGAGATCTCCTGAGGTGATGAGGTTCTGTATAGTCTGGGAGATGATGGTTTGGTGATGGGGGGGTGGGGTCATGGTCAAGGGGGCGGTAGGAAGGGGTGTCCTCGAGTTGGCGTTTGGCTTCAGCGATGTAGAGGTCAGTGCGCCAGACTACCACTGCGCCCCCTTTGTCCGCTGGCTTGATGGTGAGGTCAGGATTGGAGCAGAGGGATTGGAGGGCTGCGCGTTGTGAGGATGAGAGGTTGGAGTGGGGGAGGGGGGTCGACAGGTTGAGGCGGTTAATGTCCCGGCGGCAGTTGGAAATGAAGAGGTCGAGGGCAGGTAATAGGCCAGCGCGGGGTGTCCAGGTGGATGCAGTGTGTTGGAGGTGGGCGAAGGGGTCCTCGGAAGGTGGGCGGGTGTCCTGATTGTGAAAGTAAGCTCGTAAGTGGAGGCGACAGAAGAATTGTTCGATGTCACGGCGTGTATTAAATTCATTGATGCGTGGACGGAGGGGGACGAAGGTGAGTCCTTTGCTGAGGACTGATCGTTCGTCCTCAGTGAGGGGGAGGTCTGGGGGGATGGTGAAAACTTGGCAGGGCTGGGAGCTGGGAGCTGGTGTGGGTGTAGAGCTGGGAGTGGGGTCGGAGCCAGTACCTGGAGTGGGTGTGATGGTGGGGGGAATGGGGGTAGAGTCATGAGCAGGGGTAGTGTTCCCCTCGGGGTTCTGGGGGGTGGGGATAGTGACAGTGGGGTCTGTGGGGGGCGTATCAGCAGAATGCAGGTGAGTGGCGTTGGTGGGGACGGAAGTGGTGGCAGACACGGCAGTAGGGGTGGCGGAAGTCACTGAGCGTGTGGCATCGGCGATGATGTGAGGGCCGGAAGTGGCTGCGGGAGTGGCCATGATGGGGGCAGAAGTGACATCATCAATCAGCGTGGGGGTGGTAGCTGCATCAGCCGCATGGCTAATGGTGTTTCCGAGGCCAGGGGAATCTTCTAGAATGTTCGAGGAGCGCTGGTTATGGAGGTGGGTAGATAAAAGTTTGTTGTCCTTACAGTTTTTGATGTTTGAGATGGAATTGAAATACTGTTTGTTGAGAGTATGAATTTTCCTGAGGATGTAGTACAGAGTGGGTCCTTTGCAATTCTGAGAGAGTGTGGCCCTCAGCTGGGGCAGGGCTGACTGTAGAGAGGTTAGGTACCGGTGCATTGCTGCAAGCGTGGAGCGGAGGATCTTGATGGAGAACCGTTGCTGGTGTTTTTGAATCTGTAGTCTGTACTGTTTGTCCTGTTTGGGTCCGAACTCTGCTGGTTTAAAGGTGGTCCGGAGTCCGTGTGGGATGAGTTGGTTACGGAGGCAGGCACTGAGGAAGCAAATGTGGCTGTGATAGCGAGTTTGTTTCAGGACATGGTTGAAGAGCTTCAGGGCTGAGGAAATGACCTGGGAGTTGCAGTGGGAGAGAGACTCCCTGAGATTCTTGTAGAGAGAGGAGGAAAACTTCTTCAAGGCAGGCATCCTTGCAAGAGGATTCGCAGTAGGGTTAAAATGAACGAGGTAAAAACAATGACTGCAGATGCTGGAAACCAGATTCTGGATCAGTGGTGCTGGAAGAGCACAGCAATTCAGGCAGCATCCGAGGACAGGCAAAATCGACGTTTCGGGCAAAAGCCCTTCATCAGGAATAAAGGCAGAGAGCCTGAAGCATGGAGAGATAAGCTAGAGGAGGGTGGGGGTGGGGATAGAGTAGCATAGAGTACAATAGGTCTGTGGGGAAGGAGATGAAGGTGATAGGTCAGGGAGGAGAGGGTGGAGTGGATAGGTGGAAAAGGAGCTAGGCAGGTCGGACAAGTCCGGACAAGTCAGGGGATCGTGTTGCTGGAGGTTAGAAACTAGGATGAGGTGGGGGAAGGGGAAATGAGGAAGCTGTTGAAGTCCACATTGATGCCCTGGGGTTGAAGTGTTCCGAGACGGAAGATGAGGCGTTCTTCTTCCATGCGTCTGGTGGTGAGGGAGCGGCGGTGGAGGAGGCCCAGCACCTCCATATCCTCGGCAGAGTGGGAGGGGGAGTTGAAATGTTGAGCCCCGGGGCGATTGGTTGATTGGTGCGGGTGTCTCGGAGATGTTCCCTAGAGCGCTCTGCTAGGAGGCGCCCAGTCTCCCCAATGTAGAGGAGACTGCATCGGGAGCAACGGATACAATAAATGATATTAGTGGATGTGCAGGTAAAACTTTGATGGATGTGGAAGGCTCCTTTAGGGCCTTGGATGGAGGTGAGGGAGGAGGTGTGGGCACAGGTTTTACAGTTCCTGCGGTGGCAGGGGAAAGTGCCAGGATGGGAGGGTGGGTCGTAGGGGGGCTTGGACCTGACCAGGTAGTCACGGAGGGAACGGTCTTTGCGGAAGGCGGAGAGGGGTGGGGAGGGAAATATATCCCTGGTGGTGGGGTCTGTTTGGAGGTGGCGGAAATGTCGGCGGATGATTTGGTTTATGCGAAGGTTGGTAGGTGGAAGGTGAGCACCAGGGACGTTCTGTCCTTGTTGCGGTTGGAGGGGTTGGGTCTGAGGGCGGAGGTGCGGGATGTGGACGAGATGCGTTGGAGGGCATCTTTAACCACGTGGGAAGGGAAATTGCAGTCTCTAAAGAAGGAGGCCATCTGGTGTGTTCTATGGTGGAACTGCTCCTCCTGGGAGCAGATATGGCGGAGGCGGAGGAATTGGGAATACGGGATGGCATTTTTGCAAGAGGTAGGGTGGGAAGAGGTGTAATCCAGGTAGCTGTGGGAGTCGGTGGGTTTGTAGAAAATGTCAGTGTCAAGTCGGTCGTCACTGATGGAGATGGAGAGGTCCAGGAAGGGGAGGGAGGTGTCAGAGATGGTCCAGGTAAATTTAAGGTCAGGGTGGAATGTGTTGGTGAAGTTGATGAATTGCTCAACCTACTCGCGGGAGCACGAGGTGGCGCCAATGCAGTCATCAATGTAGCGGAGGAAGAATGGGGAGTGGTGCCGGTGTAATTACGGAAGATCAACTGCTCTACATAGCCAACAAAGAGACAGGCATAGCTGGGGCCCATACGTGTGCCCATGGCTACCCCTTTGATCTGGAGGAAGTGGGAGGATTCAAAGGAGAAATTTCTGGAGGAAGTGGGAGGATTCAAAGGAGAAATTTGGAGGAAGTGGGAGGATTCAAAGGAGAAATTTGGAGGAAGTGGGACCTACTCTTGGGAAATAAGGCAGGGCAGGTGACTGGGGTGTCAGTGGGGGAGCACTTTGGGGCCAGCGACCATAATTCTAAAATAATGATGGAAAAGGATAGACCAGATCTAAAGGTTGAAGTTCTAAATTGGAGAAAGACCAATTTTGACGGTATTAGGCAAGAATTTTCGAAAGCTGATTGGGGGCAGATGTTCACAGGTAAAGGGATGCCTGGAAAATGGGAAGTCTTCAGAAATGACATAAGAGTATCGAGAAAAAGTATATTCCTGTCAGGGTGAAAGGGAATGTTGTAGGTATAGGGAATGCTGGATTACTAAAGAAATTGAGGGTTTGGTTAAGAAAAGAAGGAAGCATATGTAAGGTACAGACAGGATAGATCGAGTGAATCCTTAGAAGAGTATAAAGGCAGTAGGAGTATACTTAAGAGGAAAATCAGGAGGGCAAAAAGGGGACATGAGATAGCTTTGGCAAATAGAATTAAGGAGAATCCAAAGGGTTTTTACAAATACGTTAAGGACAAAAGGGTAACTAGGAAGAGAATAGGGCCCCTCAAAGAACAGCAAGGCAGCCTTTGTGTGGAGCCGCTGAAAATGGGGGCGATACTAAATGAGTATTTTGCATCAGTATTTACTGTGGAGAATGATATGAAAGATCTAGACTGTAGGGAAATAGATGGTGACATCTTGCAAAATGTCCAGATTACAGAGGAGGAAGTGTGGATGTCTAGAAACGGGTAAACGTGGATAAATTCCCAGGACCTGATCAGGTGTTCCCGAGAACTCTGTGGGAAGCTAGAGAAGTGATTGCTGGGCCTATTTGTATCATCGATAGTCACAGTGAGGTGCTGGAAGACTGGAGGTTGGCAAACGTGGTGCCAATGTTTCAGAAGGGCGGTAAGGACAAGCCAGGGAACTATAGACCAGTGAGCCTGACCTCAGTGGTGGGCAAGTTGTTGGAGGGAATCCTGAGGGACAGGGTGTACATGTATTTGGAAAAGCAAGGACTGATTAGGAATAGTTAACATGGCTTTGTGCGTGATAAATCATGTCTCACAAACTTGATTGAGTTTTTTGAAGAAGTAACAAAGAGGATTGATGAGGGCAGAGCGGTGGATATGTCCTCTATGGACTTCAATAAGGCGTTTGACAAGGTTCCTGACGGGAGACTGATTAACAAGGTTAGATCTCACGGAATACAGGATCGACTTTTTGTCATTTACATAAATGATTTGGATGCGAGCATAAGAGGTACAGTTAGTAAGTTTGCAGATGACACCAAAATTGGAGGTGTAGTGGACAGTGAAGAGGGTTACCTCAGATTACAACAGGATCTTGACCAGATGGGCCAATGGGCTGAGATGTGGCAGAAGGAGTTTAATTCAGATAAATGCGAGGTGCTGCATTTTGGGAAAGCAAATCTTAGCAGGACTTATACACTTAATAGTAAGGTCCTAGGGAGTGTTGCTGAACAAAGAGACCTTGGAGTGCAGGTTCATAGTTCCTTGAAAGTGGAGTAGCAGGTAGATAGGATAGTGAAGAAGGCATTTCGTATGCTTTCCTTTATTAGTCAGAGAATTGAGTGCAGGAGTTGGGAGGCCATGTTGCGGCTGTACAGGACATTGGTTAGGCCACTGTTGGAATATTGCGTGCAAATCGGGTCTCCTTCTTATCAGAAAGTTGTTGTAAAACTTGAAAGGGTTCAGAAAAGATTTACAAGGATGTTGCCAGGGTTGGAGGATTTGAACTACAAGGAGCGGCTGAACAGGCTGGGGCTGTTTTCCCTGGAGCGTCGGAGGCTGAGGGGTGACCTTATAGAGGTTTATAAAATTATGAGGGGCATGGTTCAGGTAAATAGACAAAGTCCTTTCCCTGGGGTCGGGGAGTCCAGAACTAGAGGGCGTAGGTTTAGGGTGAGAGGGGAAAGATATAAAAGAGACCTAAGGGGCAACTTTTTCACACAGAGAGTGGTACATGTATGGAATGAGCTGCCAGAGGAAGTGGTGGAGGCTGGTACAATTGCAACATTTAAGAGGCATCTGGATGGGTTTACAAATAGGAAGGCTTTGGAGGGATATGGGCCGGGTGCTGGCAGGTGGAACTAGATTGGGTTGGGATATCTGGTCGGCATGGATGGGCAGGACCGAAGAGTCTATTTCCATGCTGTACATCTCTATGACTTTATGACTCTAGTGCTTTTGTCCTTACATCACCATGACTGTCAGGGATTGGTTTAGCTTTGTTGGTTTATAGAGCACTGTGATACCAACACTATGGGTTGAATTCCCATCACTGGTTTGAGGTTACCATGAAGGATTCTCCTTCTTAACCTCTTGCCTGAGGCATGGTGACCCTCAGGTTAAATCACCACCAGTTTCTTCTTTCTAATGAGAGAGCAGCCCCTATTGGCTGGTAAGTGACATAACAGCTTTTACTGTGAGACCATATCCGCTACACCTCAATCCATTTAGTTCTCTGCCTTCACATGTGTTAGTATGGTATTAGGTCCATTTTCTATTGATTAAAATTGTCTCTATTTGTTTATGGTCCAAGACGGACAGAAACGATCTAAAAGATTTGTGAAAAAAGCAAAGGTGGTGTCAGAATAGGGTTTCCCCCCTCTGTGAACGGTGAGGGTATGGAATACACTGCCTGGGACGGTTTCCCCCCTCCGTGAATGGTGAGGGTATGGAATACACTGCCTGGGAAGGTGGGGGATGTAGGCTCAATTGAGGCATTCATGAGAATATAGGAGGATTATTTGGATAGAAATAGTGTGCAGTGGATTGAGGAAAAGGCAGGGGATTGGCACTGGGTAATGATGTTCATTTGAAGAGACAGTGCAGGCAAATGTGCCAAATAGTCTCTTTCTGTGCTGGAATGTAGAGGCGTTGTCATAGAGTCAGAGTCACACAGCACAGAAACAGAACCTTCCTATCTGAGCAGTCCATGCCAACCATGTTCCCAAACTAAACTAGCCCAATCTGCCCATATCCCTTCAAACCTTTCCTGTTCATGAACTTATCCAAATGTCTTTTCGATGTTGTAACTGTAGCAGCATCCATCACTTTTTCTGGCAGTTCATCCCACACATGAACCACTGCCTGTGTAATAAAAGTTGCTCTTCAAGTCCTTTTTAAATCCTTCTCCTCTCACCATAAAAATACTCCCCCTAGTTTTGAACTCCCTCCCCTTCTGGAAAAAACCCTTGTCATTCGCCTTATCTATGCTTGTCATGATTTTATAAATTTCAATAAGGTCACTCTTCAACCTCCGACACTCTAGTGAAAAAAGTCCCAGTCTTTCCTGTCTATTTTTATATCCCAAACCCTCCATTCCCGGCAACATTGTCATAAATCATTTCTGCACCCTCTCCAATACTTCAGAAGAGGCCTCATTAACATTCTGTACAATGTCAATGTCAACGTAATGTCCCAACTCCTGCACTCAAAGGTCTGGGCAATGAAGGCAAGCACCTTCTTAACCACCCTGTCTACTTGTGACTCAAGTTTCAAAGAATTATGTGCCTGAACGCCAAGGTCTCTCTGTTCTACAACACTACCCAAGGTCCTACCATTAATTGTATCAGTTTTTACTCTGTTTGTGTTACCAAAATGCTACATCTCACAATTATCCAAATTAAACTCCATCTGCCACTCCTCAGGCCATTGACCTAGAACAGTTCTGTGATTCTGTGAATTTCTGTCTGTAACTCACCTTTCATCCCTCTCCTCCTGAAATGCCTAATTATTTACCCTTAACCAAGCAAGTGTCATAACATTACTGTCAGGAGTCTGTTCCACGTAATCAATTCTCTAGTCATAGTGATTTTCTCCTTTGTAAGAAAGCGTGCTCATTTGACATGAATCTTGCCTCTGAACCACGTGATCCTGTGTTCAAGTCCAACTCTGGAAACTGAGCACAAAATAAAACCTCCTGTGGCACAGTCAGGGAGTAGTGCATTGGCAGAGAAGCTGGCTTTCAGACATGATATGAAACCAACTCTCTCAGAACAGAACAGATCCTAAAGCACTATTAAGGACAAACTCTACTGCAGAGGTGTTACCCCTGCTGTTCTAGTGGATAGTTATCCCTCAATAAACATCACAGGTTATCGGATCATCATCACATTGCTGTTTGTGGGAGCCTTTGGGGGAAGTGCTGCCATTTTTTTCTCCAATATAACAGTGACTGCACTTCGAAATATTTGTCTTTACAGAAATGTGAGACATCTAGTGGTCATAGATAATTGCAAGGCTTAACTTTTTTTCTCCTTCAATAAAATCAGTCAACAATTTGGAGAAAAAAAATTGTTCTGAAGAAGGGTCACTGGACATGAAACGTTTGCTCTGTTTTCTCACCACAGATACTGCCAGCCCTGTTGAGCTTCTCCAGCAATTTCTGAACTTGTTTGGAACAATTTGGGAACTTTTCTGACCAAATGACCAGAGCAGGGTGCTGAAGACTTTGATGACTATAGTCGTTAAAATTATTTCACAGTTATCTAAATACGTTTAACAACTGAAGGTTTTAAATTCAACAAATTAAGTAAATCTGGAATCAAAAAAACCGAACCTGTAATGGTGACCTGGGAACTACGAATCATGGAATACGAGAGTGTGGTGCTAGAAAAGCACAGCAGGTCAGGCAGCATACGAGGAGCAGGGCAATCACCATTTTGGGCATAAGCCCTTCTCATGTTCCTGGGATGCTGCCTGACCTGCTGTCCTTTTCCAGCACCACACTCTCAACTCTGATCTCCAGCGTCTGCAGTCCTCACTTTCTCTGAATCATGGAACATGACAGTCATGAAACATGATTGTCATAAAAGCCCATCACATCCTTTCAGACATGAAATTTTCTACTGTATTTGGGTAGCACTGGCTTTGACAGCAATGTGGTTAATAATTAACTTATCTCTAAAATGGCCCAACAAGCCACTCAGTTGTATTAAACTGTTAGAAACACTGTAGTGAGAATAAAACCAGTTGAACATTTCAGAGTTGACCTTGTTCCTGGTCTCGATAAGGTCACACTCTTTTCTGTTAACCTTGCAGTTGTCCAACAGAAATATGTCAAAAATGTGACTGTTTTTCCACAAGTTAATAGCTTGACATTGTCATAACTCCTTTACTTTTCAACCAATATCTCTGATTCTTCCATCACCGTTTCTGTGTGTATCCTGCTCCCCTACAAGGTACTGAATATGAAATTCATACACAATGGTGTTCAATAGTGCATCTCACATTACTCTGGAAAGATAGAGGATCTCAAACAAAAGTTTAAGCAAACTATTTCATGCTGGCATTGTGCAATATTTTCCACCAACAAAAAGCTGTGATCAGACAAACAATCCATTCCACCTACAACATAATTGAGCAACATTGTGCATGAGTTATAATGTCACATATGCCAGCTGCATGTTCCAGTGTTAGATTGAATCAAATAGCATGCCTTTTCATTTGTTCATAATAAGCATTTCAGCTAGATCACACTCAGAAAACCCAAAACATTATGATGATCTGGCTCAGGACTGATGAACCTTATTTAAAAAGTTTTTATTCTTAAAACTATTCAAAATGGAGCTGGATTGTTGTGACAGTGAAAAAGCTTTTTGCGTATTTTATTGATTTTCTCACTGTAAAATATGAGACAATAAATCTTTCATTCATTCACAAAGCATCTTTTGTTTGATGCAATTAACCAGCACTTGTTGAATTATCCTGAGTGTGATAATAGCTACAGTAACAGCAAATTAAGATGACCAGTTCAGCTGCTTACATGATGGGGAGACATGATGGGAATTGTCCACTGTCAAAATCCTGCAGTGTTACCAGAAACTGAATTGGATCTGTCACATAAACACTGTGGCTACAAGAGTAGGTCACAGACTGTGAAATCTGTTGTGAGTAAATTATTTCTTTATTCTCCAAAGACTATCCACCATCCACAAGGCACAAGTCAGGAGTGTAATGGAACACTGTCCACTTGTCTGAGTGAGCATAGCTCCAACAACATTTGAGAATCTTGACTTCATCCAGAAAAAGCAGCTCCACTTAATGGGTACCTCATTCGCCATTTTCAACATTCACCCCCTGCACCACCAATGCACTGCGTACCATCTATAAGATGCACTACAACAACTTGCCCCATCTCCTTCAACAGCACCTTCCAAACACATAAGACTGAATGTTATCAGAAATCGACTAAATGTTATTCTGGCCATGTTTCATTGGAGGGTCTCCCTCCATGACACATGATGGGTTTTCTTGCACTACAGTCCCAGCATCACCTCATTAATCACACTCACAATGAATCTGTGAGGACAGCATAAGAGGGGAACATAAGAAACAGAACAGGTAATCATCCCACTCACAAGTTACACAGTAATGTACAGTAGGAGACGGAGCACTCCAACAAAAAAGATTACGGAATGCCTTGAAATTGTACTTTGACATTAGATCTTATTCAAATGAATGCAGCACCAGCGTGTTGCAAAGAGACAATGGAAGATTGTAAGTGCTGCATGAGAACTGAGACCTTGTTCTCCCAGCCTCATGTTGGCCAAGAATTCTTTCATTTTATTAGTATGAAGTACAGATAGAGATCCTGAAATACTGTGTAGCTTCATGGAGCATACAGAAATGTTTTGTTTTAATTTATAAATAGCCAACAGCACAACTTTAAACAAGATAAATGATTAGTTTATTGGACACGTTTTTTTCTGCAAGTTATTTAAGTAAAAAGTGATGGTTAAATTGTATCTATATTTTAGTTCATTACCATTACTTTTTAACTTACTTTAAATCGTACCTATATTTTAGTTCATAAAGAAAGTAAGGATAACAGTTGCATACGAAGCTGAAAGTGAGATCAGTCTCTAATGTGGGCCTGAGGCTTCTCTGACAAAGTGTAAGTGTTGAAGATTTGAAATTTGATTCAGAACTGTGATGGTTTCGGCAGTTGAATACCTAGAATTTGCTTCCAGAGCTGAACTGAGCAGAACACATTCTGGGAGTGAGCAAAGGAGCCTTTGTTTCACTTTCAGAAAACTGCAGGTTGTGTTCTTTGGCTGCCTGGTTCTGTAGAGCACTCCTGGATCACCTTTCATTCTTCTAAACTCCAATGAGCACAAGCCCAACCTGCTCAACTTTTCCTCACAAAGCAGAGTGGTATGAAAGTCAAGTGAGGTTTGTTGGAGCTGGGGAAGGACAGCTTTTGGGCAGTAGATGTTACCAAAGAATTTAGTGCAAACTTTAGACATACTTTATGTTCTGAAATGGGACTAGTTCAGTTTGGAAACGTGATTGACATGGGAGCGTTGGGCCTAAGGGCCTGCTTCTGTGCTGTACAACTCTATGAAAGATTAAATGCATCACTGCACATAAAAGACTGTTGGTGAATACTTACAGTTCAAGGTAATCAGCTCTGTGCTCCTGTGGAGTTTATGAAATATTGCGGTATCCTTGTGTGCTTTGTCACCGGTAGGTTCCACTTCTAAGGTGACCTGTGGTTACTTCAGTCGCACAGAGATGACTACCTTCAATCAGCAATGATGAATGACATAGACAAGGCTGCTTATGCCCAACATGTACACCCCAAACTGTTGGACACTGTACACATTTTACCTGAACAATCAGCTACAGGTGATTTCATCCTCTGTTGTGGAAATCAAAAAGTGTGGCACTGGAAAAGCCCAGCGGGTCAGGCAGCATCTGAGGAGCAGGAGAGTCAATGTTGCGAGCATAAGCTTTGCATCAGGGGAGAAATTCACTTGGATGATGGCACGGTGGCTCAGTGATTAGCACTGCTGCTTTCACGGCCCCAGTTTAATTCCATCCTTGGGTGACTGTCTGTGTGGAATTTGCACATTCTCCCCGTGTCTGCATGGGTTTCCTCTGGGTGCTCCAGTTTCCTCCCACAGTACAAAGATGTGCAGGTCAGGTGAATTGGCCATGTTAAATTGCCCATATTATTAGGTGCATTAGTCAGAGAGAAATGGGTCTGGGTGGGTTACTCTTTGGAGGGTTGGTATGGACTGGTTGGGCTGAAGGGCCTGTTTCCACACTGTAGGGAATCTAATCTAATCAGGAATGTCCTGATGAAGGGCTTATGCTCGAAACTTTGATTCTCCTGCTCCTCCGATGCTGCCTGACCGGCTGTGCTTTTCCAGCGCCACACATTTTGACTCTAATCTCCAGCATCCACAGTCCTTGCTTTCTCCTCTGTTGTGGAAATGCCTGATTAATACAATCTCTCTTTGAAAAGTCTCACAATGGGGCTGTACTTTGGGACATTCGGAAAAACACACTGATTCCGTCCATTTTAGACATGGTCACAGTCATTTTCCGTTCCCAGTTTGTATTTAGAAGCCAAATGTAGAGAGATGGCCATGCAGGTCATGCCTATTGCCGTGAATCTCAGGCTCAGCCTGGTTATGAAGGTGCCTCTCCAAGCCAAGTCATCCAACCTGATCCCCCACATGATCCCACACTCCAACTGGAATTATGTCAGCAACTGTCATCATCATGAGCTGTGGCTCTACAGTTTAGTCCTACCTACTGTCATACTGCACAGCACCTCATTGAGGCCATGAGAGAGATGACTGCTAATAACCTTCTGTCCATGCACTATCCCATACACTCCCATGCACTGTTGGATATCTCACTTGTCCAGCAATGTTCTTCCTCTTTACCGTCCACATCCCATCTGCATCTCAGGTTGTTGGCTCCAATCCCATGTCCCTACCGCAATAATGTGCCTCATAACCGTGGCCCTCCCTACCCCTTGACTTACATTCCACGGACCCTCAGGGTGGGCGGTGGCCTCCCCCATGACCAAATTGGACCTACTGACCAGACCCCTGACCAATCTCCGAGCATCTCTCTGACTGCTACACGATGAATCCTGGGACTGACTATACTGGAACTGCAGGCCTATTCCCCCGGCTGTACCGGATAGAGCCCTGATGCTGATTGCCTGAAGTAGATGACTGAGTCTGCCCAAGCCCTTGGACTGTGATTGCATTATGGATACAAGGCTATGGACCAAGGCTGGGAAATGGGATTAGAGTGGATAGGCACTGAATGACCAGCGGAGAAAGTGAGGTCTGCAGATGGGTTTCCTGAAGAAGCGCTTATTGCCGAAACGTCGATTCTCCTGTTCCCTGGATGCTGCCTGACCTGCTGCGCTTTTCCAGCAACACATTTCCAGCACTGAATGACCAGCACAGACTTGATGGGCTGCAGGACCTCTCTCTGTGCTATAATTCTATGACTTTGAGAGCAGAATTGTATGGAAGACCAAGAGCCTACAGCAGGAGAAAGTGAGGACTGTGGATGCTGGAGATCAGAGTCAAGAGTCAGGGAAAAGGAACTTGTGTGTTAGAATACAAAGGTTGAGTTTTACATGGGAAAAGGTTGAGGAAAACAGGAAGCTGGATAGGTGAGTGCTGGAATAGTCAGATCAGGAGGCAACAGATTTGTGCATGAAGATTTCAGCAGCTGATGGCCCAAGGCAAGATTGGCTGTGGGGGTGACATTACAGAGGTGAAAATAGGCATACTTGGTGTGGGGACATTATGGGGTTTGGAAACATAGTTTACTATTAACACCAATGACCGATAGAAGACTAACTTTTTTTGATCTTTGAGATAACTACAGCCCTTTGCTAACCATTTCATAATAATTTTCAGAGAGTAGCTGTTGGCCACAAACAAATCTTTTTCCACTGCTAACTGACATCGTGAAGTTTCCTACTTCCTGATCCAAGATTCCCTAAACCTTTCCAATTTTCCAATTTCAAGATTTTTCCAACAAAGCCGGACATGTCACAGTGATATAGAGTGTTATAGGGGTGCCCTCTTGTGGCAGAATGAGAACATCCCTTCCCCGAGACTGGGAAGCCCAGGTTCAAGTCCTACTTGTTCCACTATGTAATAGCGTCTCTAAACAGGTTGATTAGAATAAAGCATTGCAGAGAATCTCCTAGCAGTGCCACCTACTGGCAGGTATGGTATCCAGCTAATTGCTGTCAAAGGAATGGGGCCCTCTCGTGTCACAGTGGTATTGTTCCTGCCCCAGACCAGACAGATTTAGGTTGAAGACACATCTCCTTCAGAGGTGTATGATAACATGTCTGAACTCAATTAGGGAAAATATGTTCACTAATTTTAAAAAATAATTAAGATCAAATGCAACTTTGTAACAGGTTTTGAGGTACTCAGCTTGTTCTGTAAAACCGAGGAAAGAAATCAATCTAAGACTGGTGCAGTTGAGAGCAGAAGCGAGTCAAACAGTAAGGGAAGGTAGGACTAATAAATTAAACTGCATTTATTTCAATGCAAGGGGCCTAACAGGGAAGGCAGATGAACTCAGGGCATGGTTAGGAACATGGGACTGAGATATCATAGCAATTACAGAAACATGGCTCAGGGATGGGCAGGACTGGCAGCTTAATGTTCCAGGATACAAATGCTACAGGAAGGATAGAAAGGGAGGCAAGAGAGGAGGGGGAGTGGCATTTTTGATAAGGGATAGCATTACATCTATGCTGAGGGAGGATATTCCCAGACATACATCCAGGGAAGTTATTTGGGTGGAACTGAGAAATAAGAAAGGGATGATCACCTTATTGGGATTGTATTATAGACCCCCCCAAAAGTCAGAAGGAAATTGAGAAACAAACTTGTAAGGAGATCTCAGCTATCTTTAAGAATGATAGGGTAGTTATGTAGGGGATTTTAACTTTCCAAACATTGACTGGGACTGCCATAGTGTTAAAGATTTAGATGGAGATGAATTTCTTAAGTGCGTACAAGACAATTTTCTGATTCAGTATGTGGATGTACCTACTAGAGAAGGTGCAAAACTTGACCTACTCTTGGGAAATAAGGCAGGGCAGGTGACTGAGGTGTCAGTGGGGGAGCACTTTGGGGCCAGTGACCATAATTCTATTAGATTTAAAATAGTGATGGAAAAGGATAGACCAGAACTAAAAGTTGAAGTTCTAAATTGGAGAAAGGCCAATTTTGACGGTATTAGGCAAGAACCTTTGAAAGCTGATTGGAGGCAGATGTTCGCAGGTAAAGGGATGCCTGGAAAATGGGAAGCCTTCAGAAATGAGATAACAAGAATCCAGGGAAAGTATATTCCTGTCAGGGTGAAAGGGAAGGCTGGTAGGTATAGGGAGTGCTGGATTACTAAAGAAATTGAGGGTTTGGGTAAAGAAAAGAAGGAAGCATATGTCAGGTATAGACGGGATAGATCGAGTGAATCCTTAGAAGAATATAAAGGCAGTAGGAGTATACTTGAGAGGGAAATCAGGAGGGCAAAAAGGGGACATGAGATAGCTTTGGCAAATAGAATTAAGGAGAATCCAAAGGGGTTTCACAAATACATTAAGGACAAAAGGGTAACTAGGGAGAGAATAGGGCCCCTCAAAGATCAGCAAGGCGGTCTCTGTGTGGAGCCACAGAAAATGGGGGAGATACTAAATGAATATCAGTATTTACTGTGGAGAATGATATGAAAGATCT
Organism: Chiloscyllium plagiosum; assembly: GCF_037043375.1. Classification (NCBI taxonomy): domain Eukaryota; kingdom Metazoa; phylum Chordata; class Chondrichthyes; order Orectolobiformes; family Hemiscylliidae; genus Chiloscyllium; species Chiloscyllium plagiosum. Next base: position 15,651,142 of record NW_028270164.1, read on the forward strand.
AGACTGTAGGGAAACAGATGGTGACATCTTGGAAAATGTCCATATTATACAGGAGGACGTGCTGGATGTCTTGAAAACGGGTAAAGGTGGATAAATCCCCAGGACCTGATCAGGTGTACCCAAGAACTCTGTGGGAACTATAAAAGTGATTGCTGGGCCTCTTGCAGAGATATTTGTATCATCGATAGTCACAGGTGAGGTGCTGGAAGACTGGAGGTTGGCAAACGTGGTGCCAATGTTTAAGAAGGGCGATAAAGACAAGCCAGGGAACTATAGACCGGTGAGCCTGACCTCAATGGTGGGCAAGTTGTTGGAGGGAATCCTGAGGGACAGGACGTACTTGTATTTGGAAAGGCAAGGACTGATTCAGGATAGTCAACATGGCTTTGTGTGTGGGAAATCATGTCTCACAAACTTGATTGAGTTTTTTGAAGAAGTAACAAAGAAGATTGATGAGGGCAGAGCAGTAGATTTGATCTGTATGGACTTCAGTAAGGCATTTGACAAGGTTCCCCATGGGAGACTGATTAACAAGGTTAGATCTCACGGAATACAGGATCGGTGCTGGGTCCTCTACTTTTTGTCATTTACATAAATGATTTGAATGCGCGCATAAGAGATACAGTTAGTAAGTTTGCAGATGACACCAAAATTGGAGGTGTAGTGGACAGCAAAAAGGGTTACTTCAGATTACAACAGGATCTTGACCAGATGGGCCAATGGGCTGAGAAGTGGCAGATGGAGTTTAATTCAGATAATGCAAGGTGCTGCATTTTGGGAAAGCAAATCTTAGCAGGACTTATACACTTAATGGTAAGGTCCTAGGGAGTGTTGCTGAACAAAGAGACCTTGGAGTGCAGGTTCATAGCTCCTTGAAAGTGGAGTCGCAGGTAGATAGGATAGTGAAGAAGGTGTTTGGTATGCTTTCCTTTATTGGTCAGAGTATTGAGTACAGGAGTAGGGAGGTCATGTTACGGCTGTACAGGACAGTGGTTAGGCCACTGTTGGAATATTGCGTGCAAATCGGGTCTCCTTCCTATCGGAAAGATGTTGTGAAACTTGAAAGGGTTCAGAAAAGATTTTCAAGGATGTTGCCAGGGTTGGAGGATTTAAGCTACAGGGAGAGGCTGAACAGGCTCAGGCTGTTTTCTCTGGAGCGTCGGAGGCTGAGGGGTGACCTCATAGAGGTTTATAAAATTATGAGGGGCATGGATAGGATAAATAGACAAAGTCTATTCCCTGGGTTAGGGGAGTCCAGAACTAAAGGGCGTAGGTTTAGGGTGAGAGGGGAAAGATATAAAAGAGACCTAAGGGGCAACGTTTTCACGCAGAGGGTGGTATGTGTATGGGATGAGCTGCCAGAGGATGTGGTGGAGGCTGGTACAATTGCAACCTTTAAGAGGCAAATGGATGGGTATATGAATAGGAAGGGTTTGGAGGGATATGGGCCGGGTGCTGGCAGGTGGGACTAGATTGGGTTGGGATATCTGATCGGCATGGACAGGTTGGACCGAAGGGTCTGTTTTCATGCTGTACATCTCTATGACTCTATCATCTATGAAACGTCACTGTAATGCTCCGCATGGACTGGCTTCACAGTGACTATGTGAAGACGAATCTCTGGATGGCATTACTCAGCATGAGACCTACTTAAAAAATCCTTTCCCCTGAGCAGGGAACTCTCTTCAAAAATAACACTTCAGCATGGAGGAACTACCTTTACTTTAATATAAGTGACTGATCATGTCCATAAGGAGCTGTTTCACAATGTTGTCAGATCACATGGAACTGGGACCTGAGGGCTCCAGTGATATCCTTTCCTCCCATCTCTTGTACACAGTTATACTGAATTAAGCTTGTTGACATTCACAGACATGGGTCAGTGAACCACCATTCACTTACAATATGTAAATGATTTTACCAAACTTTCAAACTCCTCTGTTATTTGTAGGCATTCCTTCAGTCAAGAGCCAGCACAGAGGTGTGTCAGATTTAGAATTTCCCTTCCTAACCCTGTGTACTCAAAATATACAACTCATCACTTAAGTATTACAACAGTGCATCCCAATGATTTTTACACCATGACCCAATTTTGAAAATTGCCAGTATCCCACAGTATGATTGGGGGAGGTGGGGGGGAAGGGGGTTGGACCAGAATGGGGGATGGTGGGTGGAGCCATGAGACAGGTAAGGGAGGCAGTGTACAGTCGCTTCTGCTATAAGGCGTTTTTCTTTACCGCGATTGAAGAATTTAAACCGTTGTTTGTAGAATGCAAGCTTTCCTTACCTGTATTGGCTATAATGCGATTCTGGGCGGATTAGTTTGAATGGCATGGCTATTGCATTGAAATGAAGCATGTACAGTGCAAGTTGTTGCTCAGATATCCAGAAGTAAGGAGAGGGGTGTTGTTTCTTGACTCACAGTGGCCCTTCTGGGCTAGAATATAAAGGTTCAATTACCTACTGTGGTGGAGATATGTTCAAGCATTTCTAAACAAGTTGGTTACCGTAGAAACATTGAAAATAGGAACAGCAGTAAGCCATTCAACCCTTCAAGCCTGCTTTGTCTTTCAATATGATCTGGGCTGATCATCTGACTCAATTTTCTTTCCTGCTTTCTCCCCATACCCTTTCATCCCTTTAGCCCTAAAAGCTATATCCATCTCCTTGAAAACGTTCAATGTTTTGGCTTCAACCGCTCTCCGTAGCAGAGATTTTCACAGTCTAATCACTCTCTGGGTGAAGAAATTTTTTGTCATCTCAATTCCAAATGGTCAACCCCATATCCTTAGACTGCGACCCTTAGTTTTCGACACCCCAATCACTGTGAACATTCTTCCTGTGTTTACCCTGTTTAGTCCTATTAGAATTTTGTAGGTTTCCTTGAGATGCCCCCTCATTCTTCAAAACTGCAGTGAATATAGTTCTAACTGATCTGGTCTCTATTCATACACCAGCGCTACCATCCCAGGAATCAGTCTGGTAAGCGTTTCTTGCACTCCCTCCATCGCCAGAACATCCTTCTCCAGGCAAGGAGATGAAAACTGCACGCAGTACTCCAGGTGTGGTCTTGCCAAGGCCTTGTACAATATTTATTTCCTGCCTACCTGCCAGCTCTCTTTCCATGTCAGTACACTAATCCCAGTCCCATATGTTTTAATTTTACATGTCAATCTCTTAGGTGGGATTTTATTGAACGCCTTCTGAAAGTCCAAGTAAACCACATCCACCGGTTCCCCCATATCAACTCTACTAGTTATAACCACAAAAAAACTTCCCTGGCCACATGGGTGTTTTTCCTGATGATGGGAATATGAATAAAGTTATTTGCACAAATGGAGTCCCTGCACTTACACACATACCACATGGGTGCTGTGGGGAAAAATAAGCACTTCTACTATATGGCAATAGTGTTGGGGTGACAAGAAAGAAAAAAAACAAGAGAGTTAGAATTTTTAAAAAAGCCACAATAAAATTCTCAGTGATTTGTCAAGCATGATTTTCCTTTTACAAATCCTCACTGACTCTTTTCAATCCTGTCACTGTTTTCTAAATGCACTGCTCTTAAATTGTTCATAATGGACTCTTGCATTTTACCTTCTTTACTCATTCGAAGGATGAGGGCATCTTTGGCTGGGCCAGCATTTATTGCTCATCCCTAATTACCCAGAGGGCAGTTGAGAGTCAACCACAGCGCTATGGATCTGGAGTCACACATAGGCCAGACCAGGTAAGAATGGCAGATTTCTTTCCCTAAAGGGCATTAGTGAACCAGATGGGTTTTTCCCCAAACAATTGGCAATGGATTTATAGTAGTCACTAGATTTATAATTCCAGATACTTATTGGATTCAAATTCCACCATCTGCCATGGCAGGATTTGTCCCCAGATGCCCAGAACATTATCTGGGTCTCTGGATTAAATTCTAGCAATAATACCACGAGGCCATTGCCTCACTGATACTCCATCAACTACTAATGTCCAGTTAACTGGTCATTAATCCCCAGTTTTCTCTATACCTCCTGTTTCACAAGTAAAAATAAATCCACAGGTTTGTTAATTTCTAAGCATATCATCCTCGATATGATCAACACTTCATTTATTCCCAGCTTGAGACATGAGTTCACCAAGATGGCGGCAGTGGGATAGGCAGTGTTCGGGCTCTGGAGCTCAGGGCTTGACCATTCCCTCCGCTGTCCACTTTTCTTTTTCTTTTCACTCTTTTCTCAATCTTTTACCTTTTTGCCCTTTTTTGATGGGCTGAATGGAAGTGGAAGGAGTGGCGACAGTGAGTTGGGCCCAGTGTGGGACCCGTGGTTGCAGCTCTACGGGGTGGGCCGAGTGTAGAGCCCGTGGCAGCAATGGTGTTGGTGGGCTGACTGAGCGCCTGAAGGAGGGGTGGGGACTTGGGCTAGCTGATTGCTTTGTGCTCCTTGGAACAAGTGTGGAGGTTAGCTCCTGGGCCCTGGGGCCGATTCTGGCTCAAACACGACAGTCTCAGCCTCGGGTTAGAGGAGCCAGTGCTGGGCCCATGGGCGGTTATGGAGGGATGAAGGTGACGATCGTATTCGAGACAGGGACCCCATTCCAAAGACCCCAGAGTCTGAAACAAGAAGCAAATGTAAAGATGAACACTATTGCTGTATTTTCCGGTTTTATTTTCTGTGTTCTGCTTTATACAGAGGAACTTCGATTATCCGACATTCAATTATCCGAATTTCAGATTATTCAAACAAGATTGCAAGGTCCCGAAGCTTGCTAAACTGTGTTATCCGGCATTCGATTATCCAAACAAAATGCTCCCGCCCGTGTCGTTCGGTAATCGAAGTTCCTTTGTATTCTGTGTTTTGCTTTATTTTCTAGGTTCTGTTTTATTTTCTATGGTTTGTTTTATTTTCTATGTTTTGCTTTATATTCCATGCTTTGCTTTATATTGTGTTTCAAGATGGCGCTGAAGAGTGGCAAGTCTAAACAACACTTTTCTCTGTATTTGTAATACACGTGACAATAAATAAGTAAATCTAAATCTAATTGTTCCCATACGACTCCATTCTGCATACACGAGGATAAAAGAGGATAAAACAGTAAACTAGAAAAGGTGCTTTGGATTTAAAACAAAAAGAATGATAACTTCAAGCCAGTTTGAATTTGCTCTGCAGATTTTGATGTGCAATTGGAAAAGTTTCCAACAATCGAGGCATTATTTATTCTTTCTAGCTGTTGCTTAATGCAACTGGAATAAATAACCACAAGTTGGCCAGAATCATTTAGTGCAGCAGACAACATCAAAAGTACATGAAAAACATGAATTGGCTCACAGATTTAATTATCCCTTGATCTCACACACAGTTTTGACTGAATGAGCCTAAAATAATACATTTCAAGATTGTTATGTAGTCAGGAATGAATTATGTTTCTTTGCATTTTACAATTTGATTAATTGTCTTTTGAAGTTACCACATATTTTTTGTGGATGCCGTGTAAGGGAATAGCAAGGAACATTGCGAGAGATGAAACAGCCTCTCAGCACACAAGAGGATAACTAAACAAACATGGTTTGGCAGTTTGAGTAGCCCTATTTATGGTGCATTTGCTTTGTTTTTTTTTAATTAAATTAACTACATAAACACTAAAGGACAACTGGGAAATAGATCTAAGACCAGGAACTCTTTCCGATAGCTCACTCACTTCTAAAATTGGACTAAATGCTCAATTAAAAAAAAGGAAGATCCAGAACAAAATCTTTCAGTCCTTCTCCACCTATATCTAATTTTTCTGTTACAGAGTTTCCTTCATCACTGCGTTTTTTTTAGAAATCATTCATGGGATGTGGATGCGAAATGCTAGGACCAATGTTTATTACCCATCCCTAATTGCCCAGAGGGCAGTTCAGGGTCAACCACATTGCTGTGGGTCTGGAGTCACATGTAGGTCAGCTGTTTCCTTCTCTAAAGGACATCAGTGAATCAGATCAGTTTCCTCGACAATTGATATTGATGGTCATCTTTAGACTCTTAATTCCAGATTTTAATTGAGTTCATATGTCACCATCTGCCGTGGTGGGATTCAAACCCAGGTCCCAGAACATTTCCTGGGTCTCTGGATAAATAGTCTAAGAGAATACTACAAGTCACCTCCCCGATATGACTTTAAGAAGCACTAACTTTCTTTCACTACACCTTTCAAAGTAATAATGTTTTAGTGCCCTAAATGGATATCTATTACATTTTCCATTCTTTAGGTGGACAATTTGTATTCCTTGATAGAGAATGTTATGGGCAGGGCCTTTTGGAGTTCAACTGGTTGGTGGTGAAAATCATGATGAAGTCAGTAGCCTTCTCTGATCGGTGTCTAATAAACTTGCAGGATGATAGTGATGAAACAGGGGGATGAGAGTCAATGGATTAGCTATAAAGATAGAAGAGTACAGTACAGGAACAGGCCCTTCGTCCCACAAGTCTGTGCTGATTATGATACCATTCTAAACTAATCCCATCTGCCTGCATGTGGTAGTTATCCCTCTATTCCCTGCCTGTCTGTGTGTCTGTCGAAATGCCTCTTAAATGTTGCTATTGTATCTGTTTCTGCCACCTCCCCTGGCAGCATGTTCCACACACATGTCAAACTCTGTGTAAACACTTGCCCCACAATAAAACTTGCTTTTATATACTTCTATCAGGTTGCCCCTCAGCCTTGGACACTGTACCAAAAACAATCCAAGTTTGTCTAACCTCTCCTTACTGCTAATACACGCTAATTCAGACAACAGCTGGTAAATCTCTTTTACACCTTCTCCTAACCCTCCACATCTTTCCTATAGTATGGCAACCAGAACTGCACATAACACTCTAAATACAGCTGAACTAATGTCTTATATTGTTGCAGTGACTTGTCAACTTTTATATTCAATGCCCCAACTGATGAAGGCTAGCATGGCAGATGCATTCTTAACCACTTTATCTACTTGCACTGGGGAGCTATGGACTTACACCCCAAGATACCTCTGGATATCAATGCTCCTAAAGGTCCTGTCAGTTATTGTCCAATCTCCTGTTGCATTTGACCTCCCAAAATGTATCACCTCACATTTGTCTGGATTAAACTCCATCTACTATTTCCCCGCCCAACTTTCCAATTGATTTATATCCTGCCACCTTCTTTGATAACCTTCCTCACTATCCACAACTCCACAGAAGTTGTTATCTTTTGCAAACTTACTGATCAGATCACCTACATTTTCATCCAAATCTCTTAGACATGTTATAAACAACAGAGGTCCATGCACTTCTCATAGACCTCTTGTCAGGAAAACACCCTTCCACAATTCCCCTCTGTCTTCTATGGCCAAGTTAATTTTGTATCCAACTTGCCACCTCAATATAGAATCCATTAATCTTCTGGACCAACCCAGCATAAGGGACCTTGTCAAATGCTTTAGTAAAGTCCCTGGAGACAGCATCCATTTCTTTATCTTAATCAATCATCTTCTTCACCTCTTCAAAAAAACTCAATCAAGTTCATGAGACAAGATGTCCCCTGCATTAATTCATGCTGACTATCCCTACTAAGTCCATTCTTCTCCTAATGCAAGTAAATCCTGTCCCTAAGAGTCTTCTCCAATAAATGTCCTGCCACTGATGTAAGGCTCAATGATTTATAATTTCCTGGTTGTCCCTGTCACCCTATTTAAATAAAAGAACAACATTGGCTATTCACCAGTCTTCTAGGACCTCACCTATGGCTAATGAAGATACAGAGATCTTTGTCAAAGTCCCAGAAATCTCAACCCTTATATCCTTTAGTGTCCTGGGATAAATCCCACCAGGTCCTTGGAACCTCTCTTGCTTAAAGCTTTTCAAAACACCCAACACCTCCCCTTCTTAATATCAACATACCCTTCCCTAAGGTTGCCATTATCCATATCCTTCTCCTTGGTGAATACTGATGCAAAGCACTCATTAAGGACCTCACCCACTTCCTCTGGCGCCTTACATAAATTCCCCACTTTATTCTTGTGTGGATCTCCCCTTTCTCGAGCTCCCTCCTTGCTCTTGGCCGATGTATAAAATGCCTTGGGATTCGCCTTAATTCTACTTGACAAGGACATTCATGGCTCGTTCTGACTCACCTAACGTCTTGTTTAAGGTCTTTTCCGCTACCTTTTTACTCAAGGATCTTTTGATTTCAATTTCCTAAACATTAATTATGCTTCCTTGCCCTTTTGAATAAATTTTCAATATCTCTTGTTATTCAGGTTTCCCAAAACTTGCCATTTTTATCTTTCATCCTCACTGGAATATGCTAGCCCTAAACTTTAATCAACTAGCCTTTAAAAGACTCCCATATGTCAGTTTTGGATTCACCCTCAAAACAGCCATCCCCAGTCTAATTTCTCCAGTTCCTGCCTAACACTGTTGTAATTAGCCTTCCCTCAATTTAGCACTTTCATCCGACGACCTTTCCTATCCTTATGCATCACTACCTTAAAACTTATGGAATTATGATTACTGTTCCCAAAATGTTCTCCTGCTAAAATTTTGATCACCTTGCCAAACTCATTACCCAAAACAAAGTCTAGTATGGTCCCTTAGGAGAAAGTAGGACTGCAGATGCTGGAGACCAGAGTTGAAAAATGTGGTGCTGGAAAAACACAGTAGGCCAGGCAGCATCCGAGGAGCAGGAGAATCGATGTTTCGGGCATAAGCCCTTCTTCAGGAATGAGGAATATGGTCCCTTCCCTATTTGAACTATTTACATAATATCTCAAGACCCCGTCCTGAATGCATCCAACACATTGTGTTCATCTAAGTCCTTGGAACTAAAGAAGTCCCAGTCAATATTGGGAAAGTTAATACAACCAACAATAACAACCTTAATGCTTTACATCTTTCTTTGATCAGCCGACATATCTGTCCCTTTGTCTCCCACTGGCTATTGAGAAACTTATGGCATAAACCTGTCAGGGTGATTGCACCTTTCTTATTCCTACATTTTACACATATGACCTCCAAGATGTCCTCTCTTAATATAGTCTGATACACTCTTTAATCAATAATGCAACCCCCCCCCCCCTTCCCCTTTTATATCCCTTTCTATCATGTCTAAAATATCTAAACACCGGAACAATGAGCTGACAGCCCTGTACTTCTCACAACCAAATTTCTGTAATTGCTGCCACATTGTAGACCCATGCACTAATCCAGGTTCTAAACTCATCTGTTATAATCCTTGCATTAAAATAAATACACGTCAGACTACCAGTCTCACTAAACTGATCATGCTTGTTCTTCCTATTAGACTTACTTGACTTAACCTCTACCTTCGACTCAACCACTCCACATGTTGACCTGTTGCTCTGGCTCCCAAACCACTGCCACCCTAGTTTAAACCCTCCCAGTGGCACTAGCAAATCTCCCAGACAGGATATTGGTGCGTCTCCAATTTAGGTGTAACCCGTCCTTCTTGTGCAGGTCCCTGGAAAAGATCCCAATGATCCAGATATCTGAAGCCCTCCCTCCGACATCAGCTCCTTAGTCACGCATTCAACTCTATTGTCTTCCTATTTCAGGCCTCACTAGCACAGGGCGTAAGCCTGAGATTACAAACCTAGAAGTCCTGCTTTTCAAATTCCTGCCTAACTCCCTAAATTCCCTTTGTAGGACCTTGTCTCTCTTTCTGCCTATATTGTTGGAACTAATATGGATCATCTCTACTGGCTACTCAGTCTCCCCTTTCAGAATACCTTATGTCTGCTCAGAGGCATTCTTGACCCTGGCACCAGGGGGACAATATACCAGCCTGGAGTCTTGCTCACCTCCATAGAAATACCTATCTGTGCCCTTGTCTCTGAATCCTCTATCACTATTGCTGGCCTAACTTTGACCCTCCTTGCTGTACAACAGTGCCAGTTGTGGTGCCAATGAACTGGCTGCTGCTGTTGCTTTCTCCTGAGATACCAACACCCCCCCCAACTGTAATCAATACAATATGCCTGTTTGAAAGGGGAATGGCTACAGGGGATTCCTGAACTGCCTGCTCATGTTTACTTGTAGTTCTGGTGTCACCCAACTCTTCTCTGTCTGCAGAGCCCTTACTGGTGGTGTGACCAGCTCGCTAGATGTGCTATTCTCAGCCTCATGGATGCTCCATAGTCGGTCCATCCATATCTCCATGTGGCCAAATCAGGGCCTACAGCTGAACACACATCCTGCATACATGGTCACCATGGAGACTGGAAGTGCCTCTAATTTCCCACACGTTGCAGAAGGAGCATTCTACGGGGGTTGGGTTCTCCTGCCATTGTGAGCCTGAGCACGTAGACAATAAGCCAGGAACCAAGTACACTATCTTACCCACTGCTCACCAAAATCAGATTTCTAACAAACCACAAATCTCAAAAAATAATAATACTTTATACTCTAGAGGCTACTCACTCAGTCTATAAAACTGGTTCTTGATTCTGCTCTGCTCCTGCCACCACTCCGAAGGAGCTTAATCCAGCACCCACTCCTCAAGCTTTTATCCGGAAGTTCCTACCATTGTTTACTTCCAGATATGCTCTGCTCTGTTCTGCTCTCCTGCTGCCACTATGCTGACTGAGCTCAGCTGAATGCTCTACAAAGTTCTGACATGGATTAGAGTGGTAATGGCTTAATGTCTTTGATAGATAATGACCTAAGCAGCTCTGCACTCTTCCGAAATGGATTGCTAAGTCATTGGCGAGATGCCCTCGAACATTCAATGCAAAACTCAACATGTGGGATTGAGACTGGCGTCCTTTCAACTTGGCTTTAGATAACCTTTCAAGGCAATGGCTCGTGTTCAGATTCTGCCTTTCAAACTCCAGCAGTACCTTGTGCGCACATTGGCACCTGACATTTGGAATTTATGCTCCTTGGATATGGTTGAGCAGGATGTGCCCTTGACAGATAAACACAATATTCTCATGAGTGGAATTTAGACACTCCTAAACATGATGACCCATTTCTGTGTGCACCACCAAGCCAAAAGAAATACTCATCATCCTGTGGAGAAATATTTTCTATTCTTTAACCTTATGTGAACCTTGCGGACTTTATGCTTGTGTCCTTTAATTCTACGCCCACATTAAATGGCAATAGTGATAGTTTGTCTTTTAGGGATCAATATTGAATTTGGAAATAGTGTATGTGAAGTTGAGTGAAAGAAACAAACAGGTTTTCATCATTTATGTTATTGACAGTCAAGCAAAAATGTGATCAAGTGACAAAAAGTTGGATTCTCAGCTGGCAATACACATAGTTTATAAACAGATCCTACAAGTAAAAAGGACCCAATTGTTCCCTCATTACAAAACAGCATAGAATGAAGTGATATTTCTGTCTGTCAGTTACATCTTCACTGAAGGAACAAGCTGTATTCTGCAACAGCAGGAAGCAATGAGCACATGAAATGGTTACAAGAGTGTCAGGTAAATACTAAGCTTCAGATTTAAGGTCGGCTAAGATGGGGGAGATGGGGATGCTGAGTGATATTTGTGTGATCAATGTGTATCAGAATAGATTTTCCCACAAAGTGATTGAATCTCACTTCTCCCGATTGATCCTCAGTTAGGCATGAGAACAAAAAAAAAACTCGTCCTCAGCTTCATTATTTCAGAATGCAGGACAATATGGTGTATGTGCTTGTCATGAACTACTTCCTTTGCAATGCTAGTGACGTATGTTAATGATAATACTGCTGTTAAATGCAGGTGCTTCACATTGGGTTTATTTGCATTCTGTTACAATTTCTGTCACTTTTTTTTGGCTTTTGATTGCAACATTTATTTGAATGTGTTTCGACTTCAATCACAGGTCCAAGCAGCTTTGCTGGAGTCAAAAACAGTCAACTTTCCTTGACACGTTTTAGCTCTAATCCATGATTATCGATTAACAAGTTCAATGGTCAAAACAGTAGATCAAAATAATTACTTCACACCTCTGACAAGGATTGGTGCACAAATCCACAACACAAAAATCTGTGTCTGAGCAGGTTCAGCAAACAAGTTAGCAATTTCGTTGTAATTAACTATGGCTAGTTAGCTAATAATTGCCGATTGTCTAAGGGTCAAGTGGATCTTTCAACATTGCCCGGATGTGTTAGTATGGGATAAAAGGGGACAAATACTTAGAGGATGAATTATTTGCTTTACCACTCTCAGTACTGAACTTTGCGTGACAAGTGTTGAAATTAAGAACTTGATTGCGAAGTTTAGCATAACGAGCATGTGACATGCTCGATTTTCCATCCGGTAAAGTTAATGGAGGGGAAATTCTATGGGCCGTGAATGGGGTTATGACCTCTGTGCCTGGAATGTGGTCATACTTCCGGTCTGCAAAACTTTGAGCCAGAAACCTTGTACTTAAACGTGTCCTGTAGAGGGTTTTTCCTAAACTACTTCCGTACTTACAGCTGTTATTCAATTTATTTTAAAATCTGCAGTCCTAAACGAACTTCATACTCACTCAGTCACTTGCCCACCCCCTTATTAATTTTTCACAGATTCAATTCCCTACTTTAGGCATCGGGTTTTAACCTAAGGCTGATGACAATTAGTTGGATGCAGTCAGTGGTAACAAATGTTGCAGTTATTGAAAATTCTTGAGTCTTTGTGAGCGAACCAAGTGCCAATTTTGCAGAGAGATTGTGCAGACAGCATCTTTTCATGCCAAAATGCAACGGAAACCTCCCCTGAAATACTGGTCCCAGTGTCTTTTCCAAGACATTTCTTGGGTGGTCCGACCATGACACACATTTTGTCAACGTCCAGCACTTTGTTAATGTCTTCCTGTGGCCATGTTACGTTTCAATATGTGCCTAAATTATAGATGATCTCTATTTTAACATCCTCTGAAGGCAATTTGTTAATGTATCACCTTAACCTTGAGGTGGCTGTTCAATTGCTTTGTCTCAGTTCAATTTGTAACCGTTCCTACCAGTCAAAAGTTTTAAAATCATATCTTCAAGAACCAAAGCTTTGTAGCAGCGATAGGGTGCGCGTGTATCACACAGACTCCAACAATTCAAGAAGACACTACCTCCTCTATGGTGAGTAGGGATTGGGTAAAATGTTGGTCATTTGATCAATGTTCACATAACAACATTAAGAAAAGTTAGAGTTTAATTGTATTTAGAGGGTGAGCATTTATTTTTGTATATACATATATCATATACAGGAGCAAGCTGAAACTGTCAGTGTTGGTTAGGAAGTAGGTAATATGTAATGTGCATTATTGTAAGTAAAAGCCTGTTAAGGTATATAAACTCGTCTTCAATGCTTCATCCTTGATTCTAACATTCACCACATTCTTGTGGGACTGTTGTCACAGGTATCCTGCACTAGGCAAGGATGGCAATGATTTTCTCTAAAGGAAATGAATGAACAAGTTAATCTTTCATGACAGCTCAGCATGGTCATGGTTACTGTTACTAATACAATAACATGATTAACCCCTATTGGTTTTAGTTTCCCCAAGTTTTGATAAATTAATTAAAATCTAAAACTACTATGCCAAGATTTAAACTCAAGGGCCCTGTAACTGTATCAGAGTGGCTTTTGAGGGAGTTCTGCAGTTAAGTCTTATAAAGAAAAGAATTGTAATCTTTTAATGAGATTGGATGACCACAGCGTCACTAACATCTGGGGCAGTTGTTGAGAAATCTGTAGGATCTTTCTTGACCGCATTTGCTATTTTAAATGCTCTGTGGAGTGCTCAACCACAATTTGTCTGTTACACATATTTACCTCAGTTTAAGTCAGGATGTTAGAATATTTTTTTCTGTGTGTATATACATGTAGACTGCATTACTGTTCCAACTTTGCATCGTGAAGTTAGAACATTACTAAAGTTTTTTCAAAATCTTAAAATCTTGTGATATTCTCTTAGTAAGTACCGAGTATCTAACATTTATCTACTCTCAAAAAATTACTTACTGGTTCCTAGTAATGTAAATTTAATGGTCTGGCCTCAGATCACAACAGTGATGTATATATACTCCATAGATAGTCCCACATCACTTGTTATATGTACATGAGGGAGAACTGTGGAGTAGAATAGGTAAGAATGGGCAAAAATTCTAAGTATGGCAGTGAATGCATACTTTTGGAACAGTGTGGTGATGGTGGGCTTATAACCAGGATATACGGATTTGCTATGAACTTGTAAATCTTGCTAACACATAGGCAGTAAGGGTGGGAGAGCTTTGTGGGCCAGAACAAGCACTAGGCAAACTAGGCAGATGCCAAGAGTGTGACATTTTGGGAGGGTGGGTGTGGCAAAAAAGCTGAATCAACTATTCATGAAACTCCATAGATAAACAAATAGGTTTCAGAAGTGGGAATGAAAGGTCTAGATCTACCAATATGCATCCACATATACTATACTGACTTACATATAGATTATCATGCACTTACATTGTCATTATTCCCAAAATTTCATATTATTTTCTTCATTATGTTTATGCACCAAGTTTACAAATTTGTGCATCTACATGCAAACATGTAAATAACATTAAAGATTCTAATTTAATCTAGCCCACACTATCATAATGACTGTGTCAAGTTTGCATAAAATTATACAGTAACTGTTGCTGGATCACAGAATATTGCATCATGTGAGGCATATTACACATCCTAATCTGCATTTCTTCTGGTATATAACCTCTGAAAAATATAGAACAATTAAAATGTACAATTAGCAGCATCATATAGTCCTTTCTTGTGTAAAATAAATCTAATTATAAATGCAGAATTTGAATTCACTGTAATGCATAACATTAATTTTTGAAAGTTAATTACGTGGAGGAAAGGTTTACGAGGCGAAGGTTTACTGAGGGCATCTAATATTCTAGCAGGGGCCTTGTCAGCTGTGTGGTGAAAAAGAAGTTGTCATTACTAATCACAGCTCCAGACAATAACTTGCTTGTAAAGTGCATATTACCACTGTAACTCACTCTCCCTCTGTAAACTGTAAAACAGCACAATCGCCAAGGGTCACAGTTCCCCACCAAGCCAGTACCCTCCTCAGTTGGAAATATATCCCTGTTCCATCAGCATCAGACAATCATGAGTTCAGGTTCCACTCCCGGAACTAAGCACACAAGTTGTCCTGACATTTCAGTGTTGCTTTGAATGGTTGCTGTCGAGATTCATAGAGATATACAGCACGGAAACAGTCCCTTTGGTCCAACTCATCCATGCCAACCAGACATCCTAAATTACTCTAGTCCCATTTGTCAGCAATTGGCCCAGATCCCTCTAAACCCTTCTTGATCGTGTACCCATCCAGATGCCTTTTAAATGTTGTACCAACCTCCACCATTTCCTCTGGCAGCTCATTCCATACATGCACCACTCTCTGCGTGGAGAAATTGCCCCTTAGGTCTCTTTTATATCTTCCCCCTCTCACCCTAAACCTATGCCCTCTAGTTCTGGACACACTGGGGACTTGCCTGCTCCAGGCCCATATGCCTCCAAACCTTTCCTATTCATGTATCCATCCAAATGTCTTTTAAATGTTGTAATTGTACCCACATCCACCACTTCCTCAGGAAATTCATTCCACATGCGAACCACCCTCTATGTATAAAATTTGCCTCTTATGTCTTTTTAAAATCTCTCTCCTTGCCTTGAAATTCCCCATCTTAGGGAAAAAGACAACTACTAGCAACTCTATCTATACCTCTCATTATTTTATAAAAGTTTATCAGATCACCTCTCAATCTCCTACACTCCAGTGAAACAAGTCCCAGCCTATCCAGCCTTTCTTTATAACTCAAACCTTCCATCCTGGCACCATTCTGGTAAATCTCTTCTGAACTTTCTCCAGCTTGATAATACCCTTTCTATAACTGGGTGACCAGAACTGGACACAGTATTCCAGAAGAGGTCTCACCAAAGTCCTGTACACCCTCAACATAACATTCCAACTCCTATTCTCCAAGGACTGAGCAATGAAGGCAAGCATGCCAACTATCTTTTTAACCACCCAGTCTGTATATGACGCAAATTTTAAAGAATTATGTGCCTGCACCCCTAGGTCCCTCTGGTCTACAACTCTATCCAAGACCCTACCATTAATTGTATAGGCCGTAACCTTGTTTGTTGAACCAAAATGCAATACCTCGCATTTATCCAGATTGAACTCCTATTGCCATTTTTCAGCCCATTGACCCATTTAATCAAGATCCTTTGTAATCTTAGAAAACTTTCTTCATTGTCTACTAAGCCACCACTTTTGGTGTCGTCTGCAAACTGGCTAACCATGCCTTCGATATTCTCTTCAAATAATTTCTATCAATGCATTTTCACTTGGTGTGATGGAAGAGCATAAAGCATTCACAGGAAATCTAACAACTTTACTTCATTGACGGCAGCAATTTGACAGATAATGAGCTGCTGTAGGAGTCTCAGCACATTGTCATTTTAATACCACTCGTCTGAGTGCAGAAAGACAATTTCCAGCTTGCACAGTGACAAGGGAATTCAAGAGTAAGCCCCCTCATCAGTATAGCACAAAATAAATAGAGTGAATTACTGGGAAAAAAGATGAACAATCCGAGAATGTTTTGAGATATTGAGGGATGCTGCGCAGTGTGCATTATGAGACAGTGGGAAAGCCCAAGTCTGTGTGTGTACATGGGAGTACTGTACAGAACTAGAACAATATAAATGCCAGTATTCAATTTCATGCTGCAATGCACAAGCATGTTTAATATTGTGATTTCTATTTCCATTTTGTGATTCAATATCTTTGGCAATTCACGTATCACATGTTAATCAGCCATCTCTTCTGCAGACTGCACATTGTAGTCATCAGCAGAACAAATGATTCTTTCTTCAATTAAGTTTGGCTAAATATTCCTCAATGGCTCAATGTGCAAACATACCATGTGTTCTGGTACTGAGCTCCATGCAAAATTCAGGTTTTATGTTCAAGTTTCTGTCAGGTTATATCATAAGGAGTGAAGTTGAACTGACAGGTCTTATCTGTCTGAATGCAACATGAAAATCATGAAATGATTACGCGAACTTTGAGCAAATACTTAATCCATACAAGCCAGCCATTTACTTTCCCACAAAATTATTCCAATGCATTTCTGAATTTATTCTGAATGTTATTTGCTCTCAGGATTTTGTCCTTTGGAGCCCTGGCATAATTTTTTGTTTGGTTACCCTTGCTGGCAGCTTCTTTTACATAATTATTGAATCATAACAATGGAGGTTAAGAATGACACCAATGTGCCGTCGCAAAGTTGAAGTCTATGACAGACAGATAGTAAGCTCTCCACTGGTCAGAGTCGTACGTAGCACAAAGCCAAGATGGCTATAGTTGCAGGAGGACAATCAACATGACATAGATGAAATGGGTTTTTGATCCTGGGGACACTGGCACACGTAGTGGTGAAATTGGGGAGCTGTAGCAATGAAATAGGCTTCCTGTGAACCATGTTTGTTCCAGGGGTCTTGAGAATCGAGGTGTTGTAACTCAAAGGAAAATAAAATATTTTAACATACAATTAGCAGCAGAAGTAGACTATTCAGACCTTCAAGCCTGCTCCACTATTTAATAAGATCATAGCTTATTTGTTTGTGTTTTGAATTCCACATACTACATAATTTCCCTTTCATAAAACCATGCTGATCTTTCCCAATTACATTAGTAGTTTTTAAGTCTATAAACATTTTAATGATCAATTCTAACACCACCTTCATGAAAAACCTCAACCTAACCAGCCTATAGTTAACAATAAAAACAGTGCTGGAGAAACTCAGCAGCATCTGTGGAGAGAGAAACAGAGTTAACATTTGAGTCTGACTTGATTCTTCTTCAGAAATGAAAAGATTCAGTGCTTTTATGTGTGGACAGAGGGAGAGGAGTAGCAAGTGTTGCCTATTTTCTGCCTCCCTCTCTGCTTGAATAAGAGGGGGTTACAATTACTATTTTGCAATCTGATGGAATCTTTCCAGAATCTAGTGCTTTGTGGAAAATTGGCATGATTGCATTATCTCATATACAACTTATTAGACATTTTGTTTAAGTGTGGTGCTGGAAAAGCACAGTAGGTCATGCAGCATCTGAGGAGCAGGAGAATCGATAAGGCCTTCATCAGGAATGAGGTTTGTGGGACGGGGGACCGAGAGTTAAATGGGAGGACTCAGCTGCTCTGGCCCTGATGAAGGGCTTATGGCCGAAACGTCAATTCTCCTGCTCCTTGGATGCTGCCTGACCTGCTGTGCTTTTCCATCACCACTGTCTTGACTTATTAGACTGTCGACATGGCTCAAAATCTTTGATCTTATAATTCTGAATACAGAAGGTCTATTGGTCATTGGCCAAACTTTCTTACATTGAATTGTTGAGGTGTCGAAGTATTTCCTACGAATGACATTATTGTCTCATTCAATGTAGGTCTTAAGTATTGGGTAAAATTAAATCTTGGGTTAAATATGTACATTTTATGGATTTGGAGAAGGTTTTATGATGTGTTTGAGCCATGGTCCAATGAGTAACTCTTTTTTTATAAGCCAAGCAACTGCAGGTTCAAAGGTAATTTCTCGTAGGAGAAAATGAGTCTCAATGTACTCCGGAGTCCTGGTGAAGGGATAATGTTCGAAATGTCGATTGTCCTGCTCCTCAGATGCTGCCTCTCCTGCTGTGCTTTTCCAGCACCTCACTCTTGACTCTGATCTCCAGCTTCTACAGTTCTCACTTTCTACTATTTGAACGATTGCTGTCTTTCAGTCCATTACTCTGTGTATATTGTCTGCAATGTTGACTTGATAATAACAGAGAGGAGTACATGATAAAAGTAATTAATTGACTGTGAAGCACTCTGTGGTGTTTTAAGGACATAAAATGTACTCTACAAATTCAAGTTCTTTACTTGTGTAACAAAACTGAGTTCAAATCGTGGATGTTTTCCCAATCGTTAATTTGAATGGTCAGAAAGTTCATAGTCTTTCCAAAGCAAGCCCCTAGCAAACTCCAAAATGATCCCAATTAAATCATATTAACTACCAAATAAAGGATGACATGCAAATGATATATATATAACGGATGACATTGAAAGAGAAATGTTTTACTAATTATTACTACCTTGTCAATCACATTGTTAAGGTTTGTTAATGTCATGTCAATTGCATTGTGAAGACAGGTAGCAGGTCTGAACTATTTACCGTTTGGCACCTATAAATATGAGATACTGAGACATTGATATTAGTGGTGTGAGACTGATAAAGTCAATAAACTCTCTCATTTAAAAAAAGGAATTGTGTCTTGGTTTCTGCTTCACCAGCCAGTTTGCATTCTTCTTGGCTTTGTCCTGGGAAATCTCTGATGGGTGATCAGAATACATTAAATAATTGCAAAAATGACTTATTTAATTTGTGCTCTGCACAAATATGCAGAACATGATAGAGTCTCATAACCCATTCTCACAGTCCATGCATGGGTTAATTATGGACAGGACTAATTGTCACAATATCCGGATCAACACTGCAAAGCACAAGATAGAATTCCATGATTTAGCACAAAGCACTCATGGGGAATGAATGAATGTTACCAATTAACCAGCTTCCTGGCCGATTCCAAATTTCAAAGGTCACAGCATTTCAGTTGCGGCATCAAAACCGGACAAAACAATCATTTGCCTGCAAGAATTGCAGCAATACATCCACGAAACAAAGTTAATTGTGTTACAGAACAGCGATATGTCTCACGTTATGAAAGGACACATGATGGTTAGCTTGATAAATAAGCTGAATAGATGCTATTAATGCTGAATCTCACACCTAATTCTATTTCCATTGATAAACACGAAACATCAGCCTTTAATGTTCCTGGCAGAAAATCTTTTCTCCTAAGTGTGCCTACTGGCAATCTGATTTTTCTCTATTCTGCTTTGGAGGTGTATGAGTGAAGGAAACTAAATCACGGCAGGGTGGCTTAGTGGTTCGCATTGCTGCCTCACAGTCCCAGGAACTTGGCTTCGATTCCAGCCTTGGGTGATTAGGTGGAGTGTACATGTTCTCCCTTTGTCTGTCTGGGTTTCCTCCCACAGTCCAAAGATGTGCAGGTTAGGTGGATTAGCCATGCTAGATTGCCCACAGTGTTCATGGATGTGCAGGCAAGGTAGAGGGATGAGTCTAGGTGGGATGCTATTTGGTGAGGCAATGTGGACTCAATGGGTTGCATGGCCTGTTCCACAGTGTAGGGATTCTATGAATAAATGCGAGGCTTTTGTTTGTCTTAGAATCAAAGAGATGTACAGCACAGAAACAGACCCTTCAATCCAACTCGTTCGTGCCAACCTGATATCTTAACCTAATCTAGTCCCATTTTCTAGCACTTGGCCCATATCTCTCTAAACCCTTCCTATTCATATACCCATCCAGATGCCTTTTATATGCTGCAATAGTACTAGCCTCCACCACTTCCTCTGGCAGCTCATTCCATACATGCACCACTCTCTGCGTGAAAATGTTGGCCCTTATGTCTCTTTATATCTTTCCCCTCTCACCCTAAACCTATGCCCTCTGGTTCTGGACTCCCCCACCCCAGGGAAAAGGCCTTGTCTGTTTATCCTATCCATGCCCCTCATGATTTTATAAACCTCTATAAGGTCACCACTCAGCCTCCGATGCTCCAGGGAAAATACCTCCAGCCTATTCAACCTCTCCCTATAGCTCAAATCCTCCATCCCTGGCAACATCCTTGTAAATCTTTTCTGAACCCTTTCAAGTTTCACAACAAGCTTCCAGTAGGAGGGAGACCAGAATTGCACACAATATTCCAAAAGTGGCCTAACCAACGTCCTGCACAGCTGCAACATGACCTCCCAACTCTTATACTCAATGCTCTGACCAATAAAGGAAGGCATACCAAATCCCTTCTTCACTATCCTGTCTACCTGTGATTCTACCTTCAAGGAGCTGTGAACCTGCACTCCAAGGTCTGTTTGTTCAGCAACACTCCCCAGGGCCTTACCATTAATTGTATAAGTCCTGCTAAGATTTGCTTTCCCAAAATGCAGCACCTCACAGTTATCTAAATTAAACTCCATCTGCCACTTCTCAGCCCATTGGCCCATCTGATCAAGATCCTGTTGTACTCTAAGGTAACCTTCCTCGCTTTCCACTACACCTCCAATCTTGGTGTCATCTGCAAACTTACTAATGTTATGTCCTCTTATGTTCACACCCAAATCATTTATATAAATGACGAAAGCAGTAGACCCAACACCGATCCTTGTGGTACACCACTGGTCACAGGCCTCCAGTCTGAAAAACAACCACCACCAACACCCTCTGTATTCTATCTTTGAGCCAGTTCTGTATCCAAATGGCTAGTTCTCCCTGTTTTCCATGAGATCTAACCTTGCTAATCAGTCTACCAAGAGAAACCTTGTCGTACGCCTTACTGAAGTTCATATAGATCACACCCACTGCTTTGTCCTCATCAATCCTCTTTGTTACTTCTTAAAAAAACTCAATCAAGTTTGTGAGACATGATTTCCCACGCACAAAGCCATGTTGACTATCCCTTGCATTACTGAATGTATACAAATCCTGTCCCTCAGGGTTCCCTCCAACAGCTTGGCCACCATTGATGTCAGGCTCACCAGTCTATAGTTCCCTGGCTTTTCCTTACCACCTTTCTTAAATAGTGGTGCCACGTTAGCCAACCTCCAGTCTTCCGGCACTTCACTCATGACTATCGATGATGCAAATATCTCTGCACCCAATAATCACTTCCCTCACTTCCCACAGAGTTTTAGGATACACCTGATCAGGTCCTGGGGATTTATCCACCTTTATGCATTTTAAGACATCTAGCACCTCCTCCTCTGTAATATGGACATTTTTCATGATGTCACCATCTATTTCCTGACATTCTATATTTTCCATGCCCTTCTCCACAGTAAACAGTGATGCAAAATATTTGTTTTGTATCTCCCCCATTTCCTGTGGTTCCACATGTAGGCTGCCTTGCTGATCTTTGAGGGGCCCTATTCTCCCCCTAGTTACTGTTTTGACCTTGATATGTTTAGAAAATCCCTTTGGAGCCTCCTTACCTCTATTTGCCAAAGCTATCTCATGTCCCCTTTTTGCCCTCATGATTTCCCTCTTCAGTATACTCTTACTGCCTTTATACTCTTCTAAGGATTCACTTGATCTCTATACCTGAAATATGTTTCATTCTTTTTCTGAAACAAAACTTCAATTTCTCTCGTCATTCAGCATTCTCTATACCTGCCACCCTTGCTTTTCACCCTAACAGGTATATACTGTCTCTGGACTCTCATTATCTCATCTTTAAAGGCTTCCCATTTTTCAGTCCTCCCTTTACCTGTGAACATCTGTCCCCAATCAACTTTTGAAAGTTCTTGCCTAACACCGTCAAAATTGCCTTTCCTCCAATTTGGAACTTCAACTTGTGGATCCGGTCTATTCTTTTCCATCACTATTTTAAACAATTAGAATTATGGTCACTGGCCCCAAAGTGCTTCCCCACTGACACCTCAGTCACCTGCCCTGCCCTATTTCCCAAGAGTCGGTCAAGTTTTGCACCTTCTCTAGTAGGTACATCCACATACTGAATCAGAAAATTTTCTTGTGCACACTTATTGTCACCATCTATTTCCCTATGTTCTATATTTTCCATGTCCTTCTCCACAGTAAACACTGATGCAAAATACTTGTTTGGAATCTCCCCCATCTCCTGTAGTTCCACATGTAGGCTGCCTTGCTGATCTTTGAGGGGCCCTATTCTCTCCCTAGTTACCCTTTTGTCCTTGATTTGTACCAAATTTTCTTGTACTTAACAAATTCCTCTCTATCTACACCCTTAACACTAGGGGCAGTCCCAGTCTATGTTTGGAAAGTTAAAATCTCCTCAGCGAACCACCCTATTATTTTTACCACAATGAGTATTAATTATTGCACCATTAACTCCTGCTTCTGTCTTGAGACAACTTGAAATCCTTCCCACAAACAGACTTTGAAAAATCAGATATGGCACTTTTCAAAATCTCAGCACATCTGTTATACAACCAATGGAGTATTTTTGAAGTACAATAGGTATTATAATGCAAGAAACATGGCAGCAAATTTGCATTTAGCAATACTGCTCCTCAGATGCTGCCTGAACTGCTGTGCTCTTCCAGCAGCATTAATCCAGAAGCTTCCACAAACAGCAACTTGATGATGAACATATAATCTATTTTAATAATGTTGGCTGAGTGATTCAGTAGGATACCTGAGAGAAATTCCCTGGTCTCCTGAGAAGTTCTGCTACTGGATTTAGAAGCAATGGGGCCTTTGTACACTATCTCATTGAAAACAGACAGTTCAGCATTCACTCAGTACTGCACTGAGGCTGTGAGTTTAATTCTATACTCAAGACCCTGTTGTGTTAAAACCTTCGCTGATTTTTCATTATTTTGTTTTTTTTTCAGTTTTGAGTTATGAGCTGGAATTGATTGATGGACTTTGGGTTAAAAAGAACAGAGGAGGTAAGCTTTGTTTGTTTGTGAGGCCAGGCCTCAAGGCTAATTGCAGGCTGAGCTTTGATTAAAAGGTTCCAACAGACCTAATGACCCCCTGGGAAGACCACTGTTAGAAGGTAACTCTGATCAAAGTTTCAGTAAAAACAGTCAAGGACTTCATGTTTATACCTGTGAACAACACATTGTGATGAACATTTAAGTAATCTGACTAGTTCTGTTATTTCCTCTTACTTATCTCTTTGTTTGACCTCTGACTTTTATGGGAATGGTGGCTGGAAACAAATGTTTCCAGTTTAAAGCACAGACATTAATCAGCTTACCGTGCTATTTAATTTTCTCTCTGCTAAAGCTACTTTATATGATCTACATCTTTCAGCCTTTTGTTTATGGTACGGAACTGGCGTCTGGAAATTAATCATGATGTGGAGGTGCTGGTGTTGTACTGGGGTGGATAAAGGTAAAAATTGTACAAAACCAGGTTGTAGCCCAACAAGTTTATTTGGAAGCACTAGCTTTTGGAGTGCTGCTCCATTGTCAGGTAAATGTGGAGACAGCTACCTGATGAAGGAGCAGCACTCTGGAAGCTAGTACTTCCAAATAAACCTATTGGACTATAACCCAGTGTTGTGTGATTTTTAACTGGAACTTAATCGTTCACCAAACCTGAAATTTGTTATTCAAATGCCTGGTTCGGAACCATCTGGGGGCCTGTGACAGTTTAATTTTACGTTGTTGTGAAAGCAGAAGTAGAAAGGCTGCTTTGATTCAGCTGTCTGTCTCCATGTTGTAACAGTTGTGAGACTTATAGGCTACAGCTTTCCCACTTCCAGAGACTGATTGCACTTCGACCATAGCCCATTCCCCAAACTGCAAGGACATGGATCTCCAGTCTCTGATTAGGGCCAAGTGCCTGATTGACTGTGGCCCATCCTTGGACTGGAATCGGGCGAGGTCCTTAACTAACTGTACGTCCGCTCCCAAGACTCACTACAGCTTTTCTCCACCCACTGAAGACTGATATCTTTTGACTTTCACACATGACCATTTACTTGCAGAACATGCAGTATGTTTGTCATGGAAATGCCTGGCACAAGTTGTAGCTGTGATGTTGGCGTAGTCCAATGCCACACAGCAATGTGTTCACCCTCTTTCCTGTTCAGTGCCGCCCATCGTCAATGCTACAAAGTCTGTACAAGCCACAGAGGCTGGCAACAGGAACTGAGCACTGAAACACTGAGAAAACCATGTGAACTTTGCAGAGGCTGGCAGTTCATAGTCAGTACTGAAGCCAATGAGAGTGTGCTAAGAAAACAATGAGAAGTGAATCGAGGCTGGCAGATTTTAACTAAGTGAGTGAGCGCCAAGAAAGCAAGCTAAAAAAAGCCATCAGTGGCATCCCGTGAAGATGCACGAAATGTCCCTGCACGCAAAATGACTTGTCAGAAGTTTATAAGTCAGTGACGTCTCTGAAATCCAAAGTGAAGTGCTGAAGGGCTGAAGAGGTGTGGAAGATGCTTTGAGAGCAGGGCCGGTGATGTGGTGACGTCAGAGTTTCGCTGGTACAGATGGGTGGACGAAGGATCGGGCAGTATGGTCACCATGGAGGGGTGACATTGTGAAGAAGCTGGGATGGGCATTCTGCAGCTGCCAGGGTGCCCACTTGGATTTACATGGCAACAATTTGTACCATCCTTTCCTTGGGAAAAGGCAGGAGAATTGCAAGTTGCCTTTGAATAAAGCAAGATGCAGCTTTCATGAGATTTAAATGTATGGATATAAGGTAGATACTGCTCAATAGTGAGATTCTAAAGTTGCCATTTAAGTCTTGAGGTAAAATTGTGAAAACTTT
The DNA here is from genome assembly GCF_037043375.1 of Chiloscyllium plagiosum. Classification (NCBI taxonomy): domain Eukaryota; kingdom Metazoa; phylum Chordata; class Chondrichthyes; order Orectolobiformes; family Hemiscylliidae; genus Chiloscyllium; species Chiloscyllium plagiosum. The sequence continues at coordinate 15,676,520 of NW_028270164.1, forward strand.
TGTCGTCATCAAGATTTTGATTTCTTAGTTCTTTCTGTATTTTCCCATGTTACTCACCATTATTCAGTTAGATTTGAACTCTGACCCCAGTCTTTCAATTCGAATGCAAAACTAACGTTGATCTGATGGTAGAGTGAACTATGTGCATTAATCTCCACATTTGATGCTTGGAATTTTGTTAAAGAGCAGAGAAAATTCCATTAAGACCAAAGAATGTCAGAATAAATGTTAAATTTGTTTCTTTTCATAGCTATTGGACCATAGCTATTACAAGATGATTAGGGGGTTAGATAGGGTTGACAGTGTGAACCTTTTCCCGCGTATGGAGTCGGGTATTACAAGGGGGCATAGCTTTAAATTAAGGGGGGGTAGATATAGGACTGAAGTTAGGGGTAGGTTCTTCACTCAGCGAGTCGTAAGTTCATGGAATGCCCTGCCAGTCGCAGTGGTGGACTCTCCCTCTTTATGGGCATTTAAGCGGGCATTGGATAGGTATATGGAGGATAGTGGGTTAGTATAGGTTAGGTGGGCTTGGATCGGCGCAACATCGAGGGCCAAAGGGCCTGTACTGCGCTGTATTCTTCTATGTTCTATGTTCTATGTTCTAAGTAGGGTTATTTGTATCAACGTCCAATATCATTGTTGCTGATGTTGCAAATGAAAATATGAAAATGAATAATATGCATTTTTAAAGTGATTTGGCAAGGTGGCATTTTAAATGCCAAATCCTTTATCTACTTTAATGAAGGTTGCACATTTAGAATAACTTGTTATTTTCCTTTGGAGGTAACTGACTAACCCACCTGGTATTTTTAACGTTCTCTGCGCTCATTTCTGATGTTGAAATGTTTTCTGTTTTTCCCTTTAACGATGAACTGACTGGGGATCGCTTGAGTTTGCTCTGGACATGCAGTAAATAATTGACTCATTGGCCTTACTAATTAACACAAACATCCTCCATGGTGAAGTCATGTCCTAAATCTGCTTGAACACTTATTTCCATCCAGTGTATGTGTCTTGTGGTCAATGGAAGTCAATCACTTTTAAGGATCAAAGTTCCAGGTTAACTCCCTAACTGTCCAGAAGGTGTGTCATAACATGCCTCAAACAGGTTGTATATAAATATTTATAATTTATATTGCATTTGTTTATTAATGAAGATCATTGATGAATTTAATCATGGAATATCGTTTCTTTTTAATGCATTCAACAAATTTTCTTATAATTATAACAAATTAAAAATAATGGCTTTGTTGTAGTTGGACTGGAATTAAGGATATTCCATTCACCAAAAACACTAACAGCATGTGAAGAAAAAGTCTCAGTGACTCGAGGAGTCTCTGCAGTTCACCATTTCACATTTCCAGCTTCAATTAAATTTTAAAAATGTCCTCATCTGAATGATCTCTTTGTCACTCTCCAGATTTGAGAAGGATACTGTGCTCTAAAGAATCATAGAGTCCCTACAGTGTGGAAACAGGCCATTTGGCCCAACAAGTCCACACCGACCCTCCGAAGAGCAACCCACCCAGACCCATTCCCTATTACTTTACATTTCCCTTGACTAATCCACCTAGCCTAGGCATCCCTGAAGACTATGGGCAAATTATCACAGCCAATTCACTTAGCATGCACATCCTTGGTATTGGGGAGGAAACCAGAGCACTCAGAGGGAACCCACACAAACACAGGGAGAATCTGCAAACTCCACACAGACAGTTACCCAAGGCAGGAATTGAACCCAGGTCCCTGGCGTAGTGAAGCAGCAGTGCTAACCACTGAGCCACCCAAGTCAGCAAAACAGATCTGCCTTCTTAAGCTCAGCATGTCTCAAAGGCAATGAAATACATTTAGAATGCAATCACTTCACTAAATTCTTCACAACAAGCACCCGCATGCAGTAACGTGATAATGACCAGATGATCTGTGTTAGTGATGTTGATAGAGTGATAAATATTGGCCAAGACTAGTGTTATGAAATCTTTTGCATTCGCTTGAATCTAAAGAAAGGGCCTTAGTCCAATGTATCATTTACATTCTCCCACTGTGGCCCTGTACTGAATCAGATTTTTGCGCTGAAGATTCTGGAGGTCACAGTCATTCTCATTCTCAGTCAGAGTTTTGTCAACTGAGCCATGGCTGTCTTATAATAACAGAATTAAAAATCACACAATACCAGATTATAGTCCAACATATATATTTGGAAGCACTAACTTTTGGAGCGCTGCTCCTTCATCAGGTATAAGATCGTATAAGATCGTATAAGATAAGAGTATAAGATCGTAAGACGCAGAATGTATAGCAAAAGTTTACAGTGTGACGGAAATGAAATGATATATTGAAAAAGACCTGGATTGTTTGTTGAGTCTCCCAGCTTTTAGAATGACCAGTTCTTTCATATGTAAATCCCAAAACTTTTTTAAAGTTACATTCTCAAGTGAACTTTAATAATAGGTGCCATATCAGCCCAGATAATGCATTGAAGGTGTGAGGTGCCCAGTGTGATACTGTCTGTGCCCCAATGTTCAGACTGATTCTATTTCTAAAAAAAGGATTTACAGAATCTTACATGGATTCATGCAGTTTTTGAGCAAAATAAAATGTAATTCTTCAAGTACAAATTCACCACAAACTTATATGTGTGCTTGTGCATATGGGTATGTGTGTGAGGGGGGGTGTGTGAGTGTCTGTGAGTGTGTGTGTTTGTGTATGTGTATGAGTCCGCTGAAGTGTTCTCCACACTCACCCACACACACACACCCTCTTACAGGCTTATACCCCTTTACACTCTCACTTACACACATACACAATCTCTCATAGACACTCATACCCCCTCACACACATACATACACACCCACATGCACGCAGATAAGCATATAAGTTTGTGGAGTGAATTTGTACTTGCAGAATTGCATTTTATTTTGCTCAAGACCTGCATGAATCCATGTAAGATTCTGTAAATGCCTTTTTTAGAAATAGAATCAGTCGAACATTGGGGCACAGACAGCCTCACATAGAGACCTCACACCTTCAATGCATTATCTGTGCCAACATGGCATCCACTGTTAAAGTTCACTTGAGAATGTAACTTTAAAAAGAAGTTTTGGGATATAAACATGGAATAACTGAAACCAACGTGGTCATTCTAAAAGATGAGAGATTTAACAAACAATCCATGTCTTTTTCAATATATAATTTCAGTTACATCACACTGTAAACTTTTGCTATTACTTCTGTGTCTTACAAACTTATACTCCAGAACCACCTGATGCAGGAGCAGCACTCTGAAAGCTAGTGCTTCCAAATAAACCTGTTGGACAATAATCTGCTGTTGTGTGATTTTTTAACTTGGTACACCCCAATCCAACACCGGTATCTCCAAATTATAATAACAGACATGTTATTGTCCTGATTGAAAAACCCCATTAGTACCAGCACACGAGCCTTTCTTGCTGTCAAAATATTTGATGTTCTGTACCTTCTTTCAGTTAGGACAGTAATAAACTCAAACCCCATTTTCCCCTTGACTGATATAAAAGATCCCACAGCATCTATTTCAGAAATGCTACTCAGTTCTCCTATTTTTCCTGCTCAAATACTTATCCTTCAACCAACAACACTAAAGACAAAGCTATTTTCTCATCTGTTGTTCCATTGTTATTTCTGTCACATTGACATGTGCAAATTGGCTGATCTGTTCCTTTCAATACATTACTTGAAACTGGTTTATTGATGGTACAATTTGTGATGAATGGTCCTACAGATATGGAAGTCTGTCTTCTTGCAGACAACTGAAATTATAATCTGAGTTTTATAGTGAGAACACGTCTGGGTCAACATTGCTATATTATTTGTTTTCTCCATAGCTTTTCCTTTTTCTAGGTTACAGTTCCTTGGATGTTGAGAACAAACTATATCAATCAAGTCCAGATGTCATTTGTTGATGAATTGACTGGTGAGTCTGGATGGTGGTCATTGGCGAGGCAGATGGTAAGATATGATCGTGGCTGGCAGTGACAAGATGGTGGTTGGCAGTGAAGCAGCTGGTAAGACAAAATGGCAGATGGCAGTGAAATAGCAGGTGAAATAAGATGGCGGTCAGCAGTGACAAGATGGCAGTTGGCAGTGAAACAGCCAGTGAGACAAGGTGGCCATCGGCAGCGAAATGGCAGGTGGGACAAGATGGCGGTCGGCGGTGACAAGATGGTGGTTGGCAGTGAAATGGCTGGTGAGTCAAGGTAACGGTTTCAGTGAAATGGACAGGCGAGACAAGATGGTGGTTGGCAGTGACAAGATGGCAGTTGGCAGTGAAACAGCTGGTGAGACAAGATGGCGGTCGGCAATGAAATGGCAGGTAAGTGAAGATGGTGGTCGGCAGTGAAGCAGCTTCAGTGAAATGGCAGGTGAGACAAGATGGCGGTTGGCAGTGAAATGGCTGGTGAGATAAAATGGCGGTCGGCAGTGAAATGGCTGGTGAGACAAGATATCATTTGTTGGTGAGCAGATGGCGAGACCAGATGGCGGTTGGCTGCAAGGTGGTGCCTGGTTAGCGGTTGGCAATGAGGGACTAAACCCAGCGGGGGGAGAGCGAGCCCTCATGGGTAAAGCTGAGAGTGGAGCGACTGCAGTCCCATAGCTATAGAAGGACTGTAATGATGAACTTTTAACTTAATTCTTTAACTTTCTATTTTGTAGGTTAGATTTTGTATCAAGATACCTTTGTCCCTAAGATGGTGTTGGGAATGGCGACATTGTACACTTTTCTATACTTGAGCACACATGACAATAAACTAATTCTAATTCTGGCTCTAAAAGGTCAGGAGACTTAGCTAGCAGTCCTTTGCAAACTGTCACAAAATGTCAAAGTGGAGTGTTTCTCCTCCTGGGCCTACGTTTATGGTTGGCAAGTGAAGCAACTGAGGAGCACTTCAGAGTTGACCCTTCTTGCCTGATATCTACAAAGATGCACAGTCCAGTGATGGTCACTAGACCACAGTCAGGACTGTGATGCAAGCTGATTTTCCAGTACTCCACACTAACCATTACCAGCCCAGGCATTAGAACACATCAGTTGCTGCATTGGCTGAGCATAAGTCAGCACTGAACAGAAGTGGACTTGGGACTTTATTTAGCTCTGTTTGTGCCTTACATCAATAGAGCCTTTCCATTAAGCCTCTGGTGACATGATGGGCCCTAAACAATTTAGAATGTTGCCCATCTAAGAACACAACTGGTTCCACTGTAATCAGAGTAATTGCTGGTTAATTTCATTGTAATTAGATTTTAAATTTTAATGAGCAGTGACTTCTCAGTTTTAGAGGAGAGGGGCAACTTAGAACCAACCTTATTGGTTTGTTTAACATAGGTAACACTTTAGTAATGAACTCTTTAACAATGCTTATTTACATTGTACAACATCACCACCAACTGGTAGAAAAGTTATATTGAAGACATTCCTTTTTTTGTTCTGTCACATCATCCCACGAGAAAATGGACTCAAAATCAGAAGTCACCCCCTTTAGTGGAGGGTGAAACTTCAGATTTGTTTGCTTATCTCATCTGGCTAAAAATGCTTTTGCTTGTGGTGTTAATGTTAAGTTTAACTGCTGTGGAGGTGTTGGTGTTGGACTGGGGTGGACAGAGTTAAAGATCACATAACACCAGGTTATAGTCCAACAGGCTTATTTGGAAGTACAAGCTTTCGGAGCACTGCTTCTTCATCAGGAAACTGTGGAGCAGGATCATGAGATACAGAATTTATAGAAAAAGATCAATACCATTGAAACTGAAACAATATATTGAATAAACCGCGGTGCAATCCGAAAGCTAATACTTCCAAATAAACCTGTTCGACTATAACTTGGTGTTGTATGATTTTTAAGTTTAATTGAGTTTACTGATGGGGGATCAGCAGCCTAGAAATTCAGTGATATGATTGGTGGGCTACGTGCACCTGATGAAGGCTTTTGCCCGAAATGTCGATCTTCCTGCTCCTGGGATGCTGCCTGACCTGCTGTGCTTTTCCAGTACCACTCTAATCTAGACTCTGGTTTCTCTGCAGTCATTGTTTTTACCCACCTACTATATTAGTTTAGCCTCAAATGAGGTGCCCACAGTCTATGCTTGGCTTTCAGCCCTTGTCCAATAAGGGGCTCAGATTTTGTTTGAGGTCTCCTTCACCAAATTGTAGAGAGTGTCCTTGACTGGCTACATTTAGGAATTCCAGGAAACGTAACTAGCAGTCCTTTGCAGGCTGTCATGAACACGTCAAAGTGGAGTGTGGTGGTTCAGGGATGTTTCTCCTCCTGGGCCTACATTTATGATATCACATGCTCCACCTCCTCATCTTCCCCATTTAATGTGGATTTGTTCACTTCTCTTGCAATATTGATGTAGATTCATAGACCATGGAAACAGACCCTTTGTTCCAACCAGTCCATGCTGTTGTTGTTATTAAACTGGAAAGAGTATAAAAAAGATTTACATTCATGTTTCTGAGACTGGCGGGTTTGAGTTATAAGGAGAGGCTGGATAGGCTGGGACATTTTTTCCTGGAATTTTGGAGGCTGAGGGGTGACCTTATAGAGGTTTATAACATCATGAGGGGCATACACAGGGTGAATAGCCAAAGTTTCTTCTCCAGAGCAGGGGAGTCCAAAACTAGAGGCATAGGTTTAAGATGAGAGAGGAAAGATTTAAAAGGGATCTAAGGGGCAACCTTTTCTCATAGAGGGTGGTGCGTGTATGGAACAGAGGAGGTAGATACAATTTAAAAATTTAAAAGATATTTGTGCAGCTACATGGATGTGTATCTCCTCAGCTTCCCGCATCTCCACCCTTGTACCCCACCCCTCCAACTGCAACAATGATAGAACCCCCTGATCCTCAACTTCCACCCAACCAGTCTCCAGAAACAACGCATCATCCTCCGCCATTTCTGCCACCTACAGACAGACTCCATCACTAGAGATATATTTCCCTCCTCACCCCCATTAGCATTCCGCAGAGACCATTCCATCTATGATTATCTCGTTAGGTCCACGCCCCCCACCAACCCACCCTCAACTCCTGTCACAAGAGGTGTAAAACCTGTCTCCACATCTCCCCCCTCACTTCCATCCAAAACCCCAAAGGATCCGTCTACATCTGGCAGAGATTTTCCTGCAATCCAAACACCTCATCTACTATGTCATTGCTCTCGATGTGGTCTCCTCTACACTGGGGAGACAGGACACCAACTAGAGGCATGTTTCAGAGAACACCTCTGGGACACATACACCAAACAATCCCAATGCTCTGTGGCCAACCACTTCAACCCCCCCTCCCACTCTGCCAAGGATGTGCAAGTCCTGGGCCTTCTCCACTGCCAGATTCAAGCCCCCAGATACCTGGAGGAAGAATGGCTCATCTTCTTCCTTGAGACCCTCCAACCACTCAGCATCAAAATCTACTTCACTAGTTTCCTAATGTCCCCTCCCCCATCCTCATCCCAGATCCAACCCTCCAAGTCAGCAATGCATTCATAAACTGTCCTACCTGTCCATCTTCCTTCCCATCTATCTGCTCCACCCTCTGTTCCGATCTATCACAAATCACCCTTACCTGCATCTACCTATTGCCTTCCAAGTTACCTTCCCTCCAGCCTCACCCTCCCCTCCTATTTATCTCTCAGTCCCCAGCTCACCCCATCCCCAAACATTCCTGATGAAGGGCTTATGTCCGAAACGTTGACTCTCCTGCTCCTCGGATGCTGCCTGACCTGCTGTGCTTTTCCAACTTTTTGACTCTGATTGCCAGCATCTGCAGTTCTCACTTCCTCCTCTTGATTTAAAAATGATCTCCCCCTTGTGGTATGCCTTTCTCCCAGATCAAATGTTTTAAAAGGACCTAACTTAGCCTGGCTTTCTTGAGTTAACAAAAGAGTAATTTTATTCATTACAAAAATAAAAAGACATAATAAAGCAACACACACGCACACACACACACACAGATTAGGAATAAGAAGTGAGTCCAAACTACATAAAAATTAAAATATGTATGAGTCAGTCTTTCTGGGTGGTTTGTGAAAAGTAGGTAAGAGTGGAATGTTGATGGCTGAACAGTTGATTTCTCAAGTTGATTTTGAAAGTCGTCCCACACTTCAGCTCTTTCACCACAACACTGAAAGTTTTTCCATTTCATGTATTTATCCAACTCCTTTTTGAAAATTTAAAAACCAATAACTTAAAAGCATTTTGAAACTATTTGATAAACAATTTTACTTGTAAAATGACAAAGTTCAAATTGATTACATTGTGCTTATAGAAAGCTGCAATATTTGCACAACCTTGTATTATACAACATTAAACTTAAAGTTTTTTTTATATATAAATAAAAATAAATTAACTAATGAACTCGTAATGGAATGTATGTGTTAGCATTTATTGCAGACAAATAGCAACTAAGAATAAAATAATGATAATCCAAAAGAGGGCATTTGTGCAAGCAATGACTATAACTGAAAGACACTGTGGAGTCTGAGGAATTTCTTTATTAACTCCCTAATCTCTGTGTGATCCTGGCTTGCAAGCTCTCATTCCCACTGCTGTGGTGGGCAAGGAAACTGTGGACCTCACCTACGTCAAAGACTTAGAATGTATTGATACAATAGAAAGGGAAGCAGCGTTTTCATTCAGAAACTTCAGAACATAATACACCAGTCTCATAAGGGAGTTTGCTGAAATGTGTGAAAGGCATTGGGTGTATTTGCTTACATTATACCAGATAACGAAGCAAGACAGGAGCTTGACTAACATCAGCCTGGAAATTCTAAATCTTCAATATGGAGTTTGATTCTGTGTGCCCTTTGCAACTATGGGGTCAAAATCCCAGAACTCTCTTCCTGATATCGCCCTCTCCGGTGCTTAAGTGAACCAGATGGGCATTTTTGACAATCAACTAATGGAGTCATAGTCATCATTAGATTGTTAATTCCAGATTTTTATTGAATTCAAATTCCACCATCTGCCATGGCATGGATTCGAACCCCGGTCACCGGAGCCTTAGTTGCGTCTCTGGATTTACAGATTTCATGCTGACAGTTCAGTGCCATATGGACAGAATGCCACACTGTCTTTTGGATGAGATGTTAAACTGACACCCCTCTGTCTTCTATAAAAGATCTCATGGCACTATTGAGTTTTCCTCAGTGTCCTGGCCAATATTTATCCCTGTATCTACATCATAAAAGAGGAGGTGTCCTGGTCATTATCATATTGCTGCTCTGGGAATGTGCTGATCTTACAATAGCTCTCCCATTTCCCACATTACAACATTTGATTGAACTTCAAAGAGTAGTCATTGACTGTAAAGCGCTTTGAGATATCCAGTGGTTGTGAAAAATGCTATGTAAATACAAGTCTTTCTTTTCCCTTTTTTTCCTTCATGTCATGTTCACATAAGCCCATTTTTCAGCAGGGTGATCAAGAAAGCTAATCTTCACCTCCCCTCTTTGTGCCATATTTGGTGAAAGTGATCCTTCCCTCTACATTTAATGTAAAATCTGACAACTAACAATTTTAGTTGAAGCATGTTTCTTGAAGAATGCGTTTCGTGCTGAATCAACATGAAGTTCAGTTGTGTTGGCGAACAGGGGACTGAAAGTCACAGTTTTTTCCAACATAGCACTGACAGGTGAATTTCTCAGCCAGGTACAACAGGTCACTGAAGGATTCTTGGCCTTTTACTGAAAGCTGCCCATTTCGTTTTCTGTGTATCTTGAAGCTGCTTGGGTTCAAGTGGAGGTAGTCGCTGGACTCCCAGTTCTTTCTTAAACACCTTCCTTTGTTGCTGCACAACGCCCTGCTGCACAATCTGGCTGCACGGGTTACATTTAAGATGTAGCGACCCAAGACATCGTCAATAAAACTCTGCAACATTGAGCACGATTGCTGCGGAAACAAGTTAAGTGCAGTGAGTGTCTCCACAGTGAAAGGCGCACAAGGGAGACAGTAAGTTTCACCAGCTTTTCTTTTACTTCTTTCTTGGGATGGGGGCGTTGCTGGCCAAGCCAGCTTTTGTTGCCCATCCATAATTGCCCAGAGGGCAGTTAAGAGTCAACCACATTGTTGTGGGTCTGAAGTCACATGTAGGCCAGACTAGGTAAGGATGGCAGATTTCCTTCCCTAAATGATGTTAGTGAACGAGGTGGGTTTTTCGGTCAATCGACAATGTTTCATGGTCATCGTGATTTGGAGACGCTGGTGTTGGATTGGGGCATACAAAGTTAAAAATCACACAACACCAGGTTATAGTCCAACAGGTTTATTTGGCAGCACTAGCTTTCGGAGCATCGCTCCTTCATCAGGTGATCATGGAGAATAAGTCTTACAATCTTATTCTCCACAATCACCTGATGAAGGAGCAGCGCTCTGAAAGCTAGTGCTGCCAAATAAACCTGTTGGACTATAACCTGGTGTTGTATGATTTTTAACTTCATGGTCATTGTTAGACTCTTAATTCCAGATTTTTATTGAATTCAAATTCCACCATCTGCCCTGGCAGGATTCGAACCTGTGTCTCTAGAATAACAGCCCAGCAATAATACCACTAGGCCTCCAAATCATGTACCCGACAGCAAGTTACACTTCAACAACCTGAAGAGAAAGGAGCAATAGTTCTGGGTGGGAAAGGAGTGGCTATACATTCCCATCGCCATGACAGTTAAAAGCAGGAGTCATCTCAGGCCACATTTACACTCTCCCAAGTAGTAGAGTATTTGTTGGTGTATTTGAGGATGGTGTATTCAATAAGAAAGGCACCAAAAGCTACAGAGGATGCAAAAAATCTTGCTGGAGAGAACTAGAATCTAAGCCCAATAACAATATCAGACCTCGTTGGTGGATAGAATCTACAAAGATTAACAGGCACCAATAATTAACCCAAAACCTCCAAGTAGGGTCTCCATTCTGTCACTCCAACTTTTGACTTGAGCTGATTACTATATGCAGATGGAATTTATTTTGGTGATTCTGGTTTGAAAATGATTGTGCTTCTCAGATAATTTTATTTTCTTTGCCGGTGCTTCACCTTGTACCTCCAAAATATGTTTCCAATGTGACCCCAATTCAAGGCTTGAAAATTATCGTTACAAGTGAGTTGAGTGGGGCAGGTGGTGAGGAGAGGGGAAGTGGGCAATGATGATGGGAATGGTACATGGGTTGTTGGGGGGGGGGGGCACCATGTGGGATGGGCGAGGTGGTCTGTTGGGTTTTGGGACGGGTGGACATGAGAGAAATGAGACGTTGGTGGACAGTTGTGGGACTTAGAATGGGGAAGAGCAATGAGGTGGGGGAAGGGTAGGCAGGAGGCATGATGGTTAGATTACATTCCCTACAGCATGAAACAGGCCCTTCAGCCCAACAAGTCCACACCGACCCTCCCAAGAGTAACCCACCTATACCTATTCACCTGTGACTAATGCACCGAACACTATGGGCAATTTAGCATGGTCAATTCATGCTAAGGCTGGAAGCGAACCTGTGACCCTGGTGCTGTGAGGTTGCAGTGCTAACCACTGAGCCACTGTGCTGCCAATCTCTTCAGGCAGATTGAAACAAATGCTATCTTTGCACTGGCTTCTCTTGGAGCAAGAATTAAGGACTAGGCCATGACACAGATTTAAAAGGCCCTTATAGCTAAATGGTACTGTGTTGGAGTTCCACACTCGATATTGCAGTCTCACAGCTCACAACTCCTGAATCTCGCATTGTGACCTTTAGTTTGGGAAGCCCCAATAATTTTTGGTCCATTACAAACCAAATACTTACACACTTTTAATCTCACTTTTTTTTATTCATTCACAGGGATGAGGGCTTTGCTGGCTGGGCCAGTATTCAGAGAGCAGTTAAGAATCAATCACACTGCTATGGGTCTGGAGTTACATGTAGTTCTGACCAGGTAAGGGTTTAGATTAGATTACTTACAGCGTGGGAACAGGCCCTTCGGCCCAACAAGTCCACACCGACGTGCAACCTACCCAGACCCATTCCCCTACATTTTACCCCTGCCCCTTACACTATGGGCAATTTAGCATGCTCAATTCACTTTACCTGCACATTTTTGGACTGTGGGAGAAAACCGGAGCATCCAGAGGAAACCCACGCAGACATGGGGAGAATGTGCAAACTCCACACAGTCAGTCGCCTGAGGCGGGAATTGAACCCAGGTCTCTGGCGCTGTGAGGCAGTAGTGCTAACCACTGTGCCACCGTGCCGCCCAGTTTCCTTCCACTAAAGCACATTAGTGAACTAAATGGGCTTTCCCCCAACAATTGGCAGTGATTCATAGTCACCAAGGCTCTTCATTCCAGATTTGTATTGAATTCAAATTCTACCATCCGCCATAGCAGGATTTGAATCCAGGTCCCCAGAGCATTATCAGACTCTCTGGTTTAACAATCGAGCAATTATACCATTTGGCCATCACCTCTCCCATCTATGGTAAAGGTTAATGTTGTTTGATGTTACCAGCAATTGACAGATGTACTTTGAAAGAACCAATGCAGACTCAATGACCCCATTGTTTTATATTTGGTACACTCTTAGTACCAGAAATATCAATTTTTTTAATGACTACTTTACAAGTTTCAGATTTCCTCAACCGGTTTTGTGCCATGTGACATCATTGCTGGAGTTTGGTTGATTATTTCTGAGTTCAGAGCTGATTGTGATCAAACATTTCTATTCACTTTAGGATGATGACAGAATGGGTATTCTGTTAAACAGCTGTAGCGAAGTGAATCATGAGGGGTGAAAAGCTTGGTAAGATAGCTTACTTGATTTTGAGTTATGTTTGAGCTTTCCCACACAACGATCCCCGCTGCTCCCAGAGAGGCACTTTCACCAATTGTCCTGATAAGGTCGTCCTGGGGAGAAATTTTGTAAGTTAGTTCTTCACACGAAAAGGTCAAGTAACGAAGCATGCCAACAGTTCTGGATTAGAGAGGTGAAAACACATAAGTTTACAAGACTTTTCGTTTTGCAAAGTTGATAGTGATCTGATTGGTTTATCATAACAAAAGTATGAGATAACCTCAATCATTGCAGACGACTTCAACTGGACAAATTGCATAAAACAAAATAAGTTTCGATGTGCGACCTAAACCAATGTGATAATAGTAATGCTTGTGCAATTTGTTTCTCTTCAGGGCTTGATTACACTAACAAGACTGACAGTCCAATGCAATACTGAGGGAACAGTGCACTGTCAGGGGGCTGCCTTTTAGAGGTGATATCAAACCGAGGTCCCATTTACCTCTTCGTGTGGTGTAAAAGATTATATGATATTACTTCTAAGATGGGTAGACGAGTTATTCCAAAGATCCAGTCCCTCTCATACCATCACTAAAATCAGATTATCACAATATTATTTATGGAAGTTCAAAGGATGTCATGTAATACAGCTGTCATGCTTCCTATATTACAACAGTGACTTCAAAGTCACTTAATTGGCAATAAAGCTCTTTGAGACATCTGGTCATTGTGAAACTTGCTACATTAAAGCAAGTTCTTCTTCCCCTTCCTGAATTGAAGTCCTGATTTGTCTGAACATATTGTTGACACATGTCATGATTGGCTATGAGGCGCCTCAATTCAGTGCTGCCTAATTCCTTCCAACTCCACACTCGCTTGGTACCGAAAAGACAATGTTCCAGCAGAACATGCACATTAGGTGCATTGGAAAGGGTCAGAGAATTGTTTATGTGAAGTGAAAAGCAGATAACCTGCAATTTCAATTCTTCCAATTTGGGGAAGAGGGTAATTAAAGTGTGGAACTCAAAGAATCCAAGAATTTTAATGGAGTCTTGTGTTATAGTTCAGTCAAGGAAAACCAGATAAGACAAGACAGAGGATATCAACGGGAATACAACTGTAGACACAAAATAGAAAATATAACTTTCCCAGAGTGCTTCGTGTTTGGAGTAAACCTGCTATATGGGAAATGTCAGGTAAGATGCTCAAAGGTGTAAGGAAAGAGTTTATGCTAAATGCAATATGAACATTGATGATTTTTTTTTACTAGTGTCTAATTTTGGTTGTCCTTTTCTAACTGACAGCTGACAATAGTCACTTGGAAAATGTGTCCAACTGACACAATCCTAAGAACTAAGGATTAAGTTATGTTGGAACGGCAGCTTTGAATTTTAAGTGTTTCCACATCAGAATAATGTTTGCCAATTGACTAGTGGAATTCATCAAATAATGTTTGTAGCTGAGTTCAGCATCAGCCAACACTGAAACTCAAACTCCAAACCGCAGCATGGTAATAGGAACAATTTATTTGAAAACGAAGTGGGTGGTCAGAGAGGATTATCTCGGAGGAAATAGGTGAAGATAAAAGGATTAATGTCACAATGAATTGCAAACTGATTGTACATAGCAGCGCAGTTGGCTTATTCAAATAAAACTTTCTCCTATAACATATACCCAAAGAGTGTTTTATTTCCCTAACACAGAGTGGCATGCAATGTAAAACTGCCTTTCCTGGTGCTCTTGTGGAATAATAAGTAATTCAAGTCAATCCATACAGCAATGGCATAACACACCCCTGGAACAAGTGGCATTTGAACCTGGGCCCCTGGCTTAGAGGAGAAAGTGAGGACTGCAGATGCTGGAGATCAGAGCTGAAAATGTGTTGCTGGAACAGCGCAGCAGGTCAGGCAGCATCCAAGGAACAGGAGAATCGACGTTTCAGGCATGAGCCCTTCTTCAGGAATGAGGAAAGCCTTGATTAATGCTTTGAGTTCAGAACTGGACTTGTTTTCTGCAAGTACATGAAGGCTGGTAAAAGGTAAGGATTGGATCCCAGTTCTATTATTCACTACCTGACTTTCCTCATTCCTGAAGAAGGGCTCATGCCTGAAACGTCGATTCCTTGGATGGTGCCTGACCTGCTGCGCTTTTCCAGTAACACATTTTCAGCTCCTGGCTTAGAGGTCAGGACACTTCCAATGTACCACAAGAGCTCCTACAAAGCAATGTAGATTTACTTTTTTCAATCAACCTGACCAGGATTGATGCATCTCTTGAGTAGGTGGGACTTGAACCTGAGCCAGAAGGGTTGCCCAATTCCAAGCAAAACCAGAAATTGCTGGAGAAACTCAGCAGATCTGGCAGCACCTGTGGAGAGAAATCAAAATTAATGCTTTGAATTCAGAACTGGACTTGTTTTCTGCAAGTACATGAAAGCTTGTAAAAGGTAAGGATTGGATCCCAGTTCTATTATTCACTACCTGACTTTCTGGAACAAATTATTTGGCCCCAATAAATACAGTCCTTAGACTTGCCAATGACCTGCCTGTGTCCTTTGGCACTTCCCTTATGTGCTAATAGTTTGGCTATCTCTAGCTGTCTACTGCACTCCATGGTGCTGTCAGTCACCCAGTTTACTACTGTCTTTTTTATATATCTCTGCTAAGCTTTACTCTCCTTTAGTACACAGCTGGGCACTATGCGGTAATGCTAAAAAGCATTTTCTTTTTAAAGCACAAATGAAATTTTCCCATAATTTATGAAAGTTGACATTAAGATTGGAAATGATACAAGTTATAAAACTGTCTGGGTCTGCTGTTGGTTCCCAGCCGACCAATGCTGATTTTTATGATTCTGTTCTTGCGTTAACATATCTGAATTGGACTGCTACCACTATTCCTATGTATCAACCCCTCTAGATCACTTTAGTTGCGCCATGCAGTACTTTCTCTTCCTGATCAGGATGCCCAGGTTGTTAGTGCTTTCATTTCACTTCCTGGTAAGAGATGAGTGGAGGTTGAAAGCCCCGTCTACAAATGAATAATCAATGGTCAAGAACTCATTGAATGGCTGAAAATTTCTGTCCTCAAACTCTGATTCTTTCATTCATATGGTCAACTCTGGCAAGACCAACATCTCACCTTGGAGATGAATGTCAGTTGCCTCCTTGAACAGCTACAGTCCATGTAGGGTAACTGCACCCACAGAGCTCTTCCCTGTCACAGGGCTTGCTAAGAGTCAGTGTCCCATTAAGGCTAGATCAGGTAAGAATGGCAGCTTTTTCTTTCTCTGAAGGTGATGAGTAAATCACAACAATTCATTCTTATTTACGTCGAGAAATTTATTCCACATTAAACTAGAGGGCATGGGTTTAAAGTGAGAGGGAAAAGATTTAAAAGGGACCTAAAGTGCAACTTTTTCATGCAGAGGGTGATGCTTGTATAGAATGAACTGCCAGAGGAAGTTGTACAGACTGGTACAATTACAACATTTAAAAGGCATCTGGATGGGTATATGAATAGGAAGGGTTTAGAGGGATATGGGCCAAATGCTGGCAAATATGTCTAGACTAACTTAGGATAATTGGTTGGCATGGACGAGTCAGACTTGAAGGATCTATATCTCTTACTCTATAACTCTAATGAATTGAACTTAAATTCCTTCCCCAAACCGCTGTGGTAGGAATTTAAACCCATGTGACAGAAATAATAGTCTAAACTGTGGATGACTTAAATTGTTACATCCTGACTACCTCTTTGACTAAGTTTCTGGTTTCTTGCACTTGTACTCCCTTTGAGACAGTATTAAGCTTTGTCTGACTACACAACGTACCATTTAAATATTGCAGGTGCCGAATAAAGGCAAGTTGTTGTTAGTTTACATGAACCACTTTACTACTTCAGTTTTGGATAACTTCTGATGGGAATACCAAGTGTTTAGAATAAGCATCTATCAGTCAATAAGCCCATCACTTAAAATTCTGCTGCTGATTTGTGATTAGTGTTTGATGAATTATCTTCTTACCTCAGAGAGAGTTTCATTCAGAGAATCACGATAGACTACTCTGGTGTAGGGATAGACAGGGAGAGATTGGTTCTCCTTGGAAAATGCTGCCACTCTCATCGCCTCTCGGACACGATTCTGTACAAAAAGTTTTGCATTGTTGGAAGACTTGAATATTCTGGACATATAAATACTAGGGTATAGGGCTGTGCTTTCTTGCCATAGCCAGAGGAGTTCATTGTTCCGTGATATTGCATGGGATGGACACCTCCCTGTGTACGTTCTGTGTTTGTTCTTGTGCATATAGTTGTAACAATGGGGGAATAAGTAATATCCCCAGAGTTGATTTGGTCTTAATTTCTTTCCCAGCTGCAAAGACTTTAATAGAAACTGTTTCGCAGCGTCTTCGAATTCAGTCTTGGCAATAGCAGCTGCCCTTTGCCTTGTTAAGGAAAGATCCCTTTGCTGGACTAATTCAATGGACTGGTGTTGGTAGATGAACTTGTGGTGCCAGTTTCGATCCCAAAGAGGCCTCCAATTTTCCCAGTCAATAATTGCTAAACCCCTGGACGTGTTGGATGGAATTAACCCTTCAATATCCTGTGCGGCCTTTTGCAAGTGCTCATCCATTTTGACCTGCTGTGGGATGCCACCATTGAACTCTTGACCAGTCAACTCATTATAGTGAGGATAGTAGCCAACCATGCCATTGAAAAAGATCCTAATGTCCTGCTGAAGCGGACTTCTTCGTGTGGTGGATACCATCGGAAAAGGTTTCAGATTGTAAGTCACTCCAAACTTCTTTGTGCATAGCTCCGTTGGTGCATTCCATATTGCAAGGAATGGAAAATTTCGTTTAAGTGGAAGCGCAGTCTTAAGTTGCAGCTGGCTGAAGCAAAATGGGATGAATGAGAGGTGCCAAAGAACTGCCAAACCATTAACGCAACCACTGAAACTCCCTAAAAGGTTGAATGAGTCCTTCATGGCAAAGATGTTGCAGCTTCTAAGAAAATAATAGATGAAAATGAAAGTTGTCACATTTGAAAATGTATTCGTAAAATCTTATTTAAAATTTAAATCCAGCAAGGTGTGTTGCACTTAAGTAACTTTCATAGATTCCATATAATGCAGATAGATGCCATTTGGCCCACTGAGTATGCACTGACCGTGTGAAGAGTATCCCACCCACAATCACTGCCTCCCCCCCATCCCCGTAACCCTGCATTTTGCACAGCTGACCTACTTAGCCTGCACATCCCTGGACACTACAGGCAATTTAGCGTGGCCAATCCACCTAACTGCACATCTTTGGATTGTGAGAGAAAACTGGAGCACCCAGCAGAAATGCATGCAGACATGGCAAACTCCATACAGACAATATGGCTGGAATCGAATCCAGGTGTCTGGCCCAATGAGGCAGCAATGCCAACCAGTGTGCCACTCTTATCTTCATCCCCAAGTCTGATATACTAACATATAATTGTTAGTCTACCAGTCAGTCAAGTTAAAGGTTGCATAGTAGAAATAAAAATTTGCAAAATATACTGATGAAGAGGTACTCAGCTGTTTGCAGTTCTGGTCTCCATGTACATCAGCAAGCTCTGCAGGCAATTCCAACAAAGTCCTCACCTTGGATGCACTGCAGTGGAATCCCTGTTTGTGACCTCACCCACCAGTTAGCTGATACTTGCCTCATCCCTGAATGTGTAACTAATCCATCTCCTCACATCCTAAGTTGTCCTAATCTCTATGTCACACTGAGTTGTATCTGTAAAAGGATATTATATATATTTCGGTTTTGCCCTTCCCCACCTACCACTGCCCGCCACCTCTATCCTCTATCTCTTGGCACTGTTGTACCTTCTTCCTTTCAGCAAGCTATGAATTGCCACCTCGCATGGGGTAGGGTAGCATCAAGAGATGATGGTAACGTAGTGTTACTTAATTTCAAATGTGTAGCATAAAGTTCAGGTACTAACACTATTTTAGAGGATAGATTAGAGGCAGGATCTGTATGCGATGAGACATTTAAGTAATGGGTGTGGATGTCACAGGCTGAAGCAGTATTTATTGGCCATTCCTAATTGCCCTTGAGAATGTAAGGTGAGCTGCTTTCATGAACCACTGCGGTCCATGTGGCAATTTTAGGGAGGGAGTTCCAGAGCTTTGACTCTCAGTGTCACTGAAGGAACGGCGATATAGTTCCAAATAAGGATAATGTGCAGCTTGCAAGAGGAACTTGCAACTGGCAGCATTCCCATGGACCAGCTGACTGTATCCTTCTAGGTGGTAGGGGTTGTGGGTTTGGAAGGAGCTGTTGAAAGAGTCTTGATGAATTGTTGGATTGTATCTTGGGAGTGAATGTTGAAGGTATTAGATAGGGTGCCAAACAAGTGGATTGCTTCATTCTGGATAATGTTGAGCTTCTTGAGTGTTTTTGGAGCTGCACCCATCCAGATAAACAGACAGCACTCCATCAAACTCCGACATTCTTTGTAGATAGTGAACAGGCCATAGGAGTCAGGAGGCGACTTATCCACCAAAGAATTTCCAACTTCTTACCTGCTCTGCAGCCACACTGTTTACATAGCTGGTCCAGTTCAGTTTCTGGTGAATGGTAACTCCCAAGATGTGGTTGTTTGAGGATTCAATGATTGCGCTGCCATTCAATGTTCAAGGGGTGATGGTTGGACTTTTGCAGGAGATGGTCATTGTCTGTCACTTGTGGGGCATGAATGCTACTTGCTATTTATCTGGGGCAGGGTCAAAGATAGTGTAGGTGCTAAGTTGTTAGAGGGTGAAGGTGTGCACAGGTTTGCTAAGGTACTCAAATGAAGACTTTGATGGGACATCACAGGAACATTGATGGGTATACACAATTAAATACTGAGTATAGTAAGAGACCAGATTTCCTTCAGATAACTAGACTGGTGATGTCCAACACCAACTTGATACAGGAATTCACATAGAGCCTGGAGCTCACCTTTTCCAGTTTGGAAGTGATGGTCAGCTCTTCTTTCATCCTTGTGGATTCAACCATGATGTGTGCGATAATCAATGTCAGTGCAAGCATCAGTAAACCAATATCTGAGTGCTTCAGGAAACTGCTGTCATCTTTGCCGTAGATTAAAACACTTCAACAATCTTCATCAGATTACTAGGTTTACTGACATACTGACCTTTGACTTGTGGCAATGACTCTGTAGAACATCAAGTTCTGTCCTTTCTTCCATCCCGTCCACTACATGCAGGTTTTTTTGTTATAAGCAGGAAGATAACTATTTACATAGGGTTTGAGCCTGCACTTTTAGTGAAAGCTTTATTTCAGTTAACCACACTCCACTGATATCTTTTTCCATTTTGTGTTTTTATATCTATCCAGAAGTGAGAGATCAAATGTTAAGGAAGAGTATACAGTTAATGACAGGACCCTGAACAGCATTGATGTACAGAGGGATCTTGGGGTTCAAATCCATAGCTCCCTGAAAGCAACCACACAAGTAGATAGGATGGTAAAGAAGGCATATGGCATATTTGCCTTTATTGGTCAGGGAATTGAGTACAAGAATTAGGGTGTCATGTTGCAACTTTATAAGATTTTGGTTAGGCCACACTTAGAGTATTGTGCTCAATCCTGGTTGCCACATTACAAGAAGGGTGTGGAAGCTTTAGAGAGGGTGTAGAAGAGGTTTACCAGGATGCTTCCTGGATTAGAGTTGTGAGCTATAAGGAGAGGCTAAAAAAACTCTTGAGCTGTGGAGGCTGAAGAGACTTGATAGCTATAAAATTACGAGATACATAGATAGAGTTGACAGTCAGAATGTTTTTCCCATAGTTAAAATGTCAAATACGAGGGGCTATGCATTTAAGGTGAGAGGGGGAAAGTTCAAAGGAGATGTGAGGGGCAAGTTTTTTATATAGAGAGTGGTAGGAGTCTGGAACGCACTGCCAGGGGTGGTGGTGGAAGCAGATACGATGAGGGCATTTCAGAGACTTTTAGATATGCACATGAATATGCAAAGAATGCAAGAAGATGGACCAAGGGCAAGCAGAAGGGATTAATTTCATTTGGCTTCATGTTTGGCACAGCATCGTGGGCCTGCACAACTGCACATTTCCTTTTCCCAACACCAAATCACCCCTTTTCAAAATACTTTATTAACAACCACTAGTAAATAATCAGTGTTTCCAACCAAATAATGTTATATGCAAAGCCCATTAAAGGTAATGCAAACCGCCAGAGGGGAGAGAGGGAGAAGCAGAAGGAGAGAGAGGGGGGTGAGGGGGCTAAATCAAATGGGAGTTGGATGGGGTTTCCATAGATTATTAGCTCTTCCATATTTATACAACCAATCAATGTCTAATTAACCCTTGACTAATATATTTATCACCACTTCATTGTTCCATTAGGTTTCAAGCAGTACTTCAGACTTTATTAGATGACAATATCTGCTCTTACCTGTCAAACTAGCAAACCCAAAATGTTGTTGTCCAGGCTGAGATGGTGTGGTCTACTACTGTCTTATAGTTAGACTTTAATTTGTCCTCCAGGGCCATCTGCAGTCTTTGTCACTGTACGTTAGCAGTCTTTCACTAGCCATACTGCAGCCACTGGGGAAACCCTGCACAGAAACACTGCAGGCAAAGTCACCCATGAGACGGCACGCAAGAGAATGCACAAGAAAAGTTCCCAAGTTCTGGGGAAGGGTCACTGGACCTGAAACATTAACTCTGATTTGTCTCCACAGATGCTGCCAGACATTTTCCAACAATTTCTGTTTCTGTTAAAGATTCCTAACTTCTGTTTGCAATGTAGTTCAATTTCATTTATAAATTCCGCTTGAAATATTTATTTTGTGTTTTTTTTTTATTTTTGCATTGTGGCCAAGTGAACACAATCTGGGTTACTGAAAAATGGCAAGATGAGATGAGCTTGATGTTCCTAGTATGACAGGTAGGTGCAGGGAGGTGGGGGGTGGGATTCCCAAGTTACATCCTCAGCCCTCTTCCTCTTCATCAACAAAGCGTCTGCTCATTAGCTGCTGACTGTTGATGAGATGAGCTGTCTCCTTGTTATGGAGTAGGAGAAAGTGAGGTCTGCGGATGCTGGAGATCAGAGCTTAAAAATGTGTTGCTGGAAAAGCGCAGCAGGTCAGGCAGCATCAAAGGAGCAGGAGAATCGACGTTTCGGGCATAAGCCCTTCTTCAGGAATGTCTCCTTGTTAAAGTTGAGGCAGCATGCAGCAGACCACCATCAGTCTCATGTCCCTTATTGCCAAGTGCTACCAGGTTTCTCTAAAGGCAGGCAATGGAAGCATTGTTTCAGTATGTCTGTGGTCAGCACTGTTCCTCCTTGTGTGGCAGCATGACTTGCATTGTATGCATGCTACCCAATGCCCGTGAGAATTCCACATGATTCCTAGTTTCATCAACATTATATCGTGGTCAGATAGTCCTTGTCATCTAACAGTGACCCTGTGGGTCGCGATGGTGGTTTAAATGCAGCTGGCAGAGCAGACTGGAACAGAATGAAGGCTGCCAAGGGACTTGGCACCTATCTGCATGATTTTTGAAGATGGTCACATTGGGTGAGGAAGTGGAATCTGTTTTAGTTCCAATATAAGGCAGAATGGACATGTGGCAATGCAATGTGTTTGCAGTCAATGGCACTGTGTACACAAGGGGCGGCCTACAGTGCCAATGAAGCTGTGTGGTGCCTTTGCCTGATCATCTCTGGCAAGAGAGAAAGTGAAGTGTTATTCACTCTGCTTGAACAGAGAACTTACATTACTCAACAGTGGATAGCGGGCTGGTGCTAATATCTTTACCTTTAGTCTGGAGGGAGTGAGGTACATAAACATTCATCAGCATTGTCACTTTCCGAGCAGCTGGCAATGTAGAGTTGGGCCTGGCTCAGAGGGGGCACATGACTGCTGCCTGGACACTGGGCACTGATCTCCGAAAGTTGATGTTTGTTGTGGTTGAAGTGGGGACGGGGTTTGTTTTAGTGCGGACCTCCATCCTGAAGCAGATGTCACACACATTGTTCTTCACTGTCCTTCAGGTAGAACATTAACTCCACGCACACCCTGGATATGTACTGTCTCCTGCTGAGTGTATTTCCCTAACCCCTCCCCCTCTGCTTCTCTAAGAGAAGCCCCATGCTTAGTGGAATACCTTCTACAGCAACCATTTCTGGGGGCAATTGCTATTGTGCAGAAACCTGGAAGTCAGCAAAAATCTTTGGTCCTACACAGTACTCCACTCCCTGTGAAGATCTGCAACTTGAAAGCAGTTACAGAAAATAATAAATATTGATATTATAATAGGATCATTAAGGAAAAAAAAGTAAAAATTTAACTCAAAAATAGTTAGTAATCATTTTAAATACAACACGTAGAGCTCTTGTGCTGCAGTGGTAGTGTACCTACCTTTGAGCCAGAAGGTCTGGGTCCAAGCACCACCTGCTGTGGGAGATGTGTAATAATATCTATAAGCAGATTGGTTGTTTTTAATACCCTGAAGTATTATCACACATAACAAAACAGCTTTTTTCCAACTACCAAATCACCTCTGGTATTTTTCATCTATTAACTACCACCATTAAATCACCCACGTTCCAATTGATTCATTTACAATCAAAGCCCCAAAGTCATGGGGAAAAGGGGAAGGGATTAAATAAAAATTGAGTTGGAGGGGGAGATAAAACATTCTACCCTCTGCAGTACTTATCTTTCTCTAAAAGCATTGAGAGATGAACAGGTTGATTCAAACCCACCTTTAAACAGAGTTGGAGAGGAAATTGTGTGAGGTTAATCTGGAGTTTCAGTCTGAAATGGTAGCACTGACATCAAATTTATGTTGCTCATCTGGTAGCCTTGTGGTGTTTTCGCTAGACTATTAATCCCAGGAGACACAGGTTTGAATCCTGCTATGGCAGCGGGTGGAATTTGAATTCAATGAAAACCTGGAATTAAGAGTCTAATGATGACTGTGCATCCATTGTCATTTGTCAGGCAAAACCCATTCAGTTCATTCATTCTCTTTAGGGTAGGGTGTCCACCCCGTGCACCCGGACCAACCAACCCAACCACCCCGTGGCTCAACACTTCAACTCCCCCTCCCACTCCACCAAGGACATGCAGGTCCTTGGACTCCTCCATCGTCAGACCATAGCAACACAACGGTTGGAGGAAGAGCACCTCATCTTCCGCCTAGGAACCCTCCAACCACAAGGGATGAACTCAGATTTCTCCAGTTGCCTCATTTCCCCTTCCCCCACCTTGTCTCAGTCAAATCCCTCGAACTCAGCACCGCCTTCCTAACCTGCAATCTTCTTCCTGACCTCTCTGCCCCCACCTCACTCCGGCCTATCACCCTCACCTTGACCTCCTTCCACCTATCGCATTTCCAACGCCCCTCCCCCAAGTCCCTCCTCCCTACCTTTTATCTTAGCCTGCTGGGCACACTTTCCTCATTCCTGAAGAAGGGCTTATGCCCGAAACGTCGATTCTCCTGTTCCTTGGATGCTGCCTGACCTGCTGCGCTTTTCCAGCAACACATTTTCAGCTCTGATCTCCAGCATCTGCAGTCCTCACTTTCTCCTCCAGGGTAGGGTGTCTGCCAGGCTTACCCAGTTTGTGACTCCAGTAACGTGACTGACTACCCTCTGATGGATGGTCAGTAAAAGCTGGCTTACATCCCACAAATGAATCTAAAATTAAGCTCCTTGATCCATCTGCTCTGTATACTTCTGAGAGATGTTCATTGTCTATCTAACTGCACTGACAAGGTATTCAGTCTGATTTGTCCCACATGAGTGTGTGGAACCATGAGAGCTAATGAGTCTAATTTCTGACTGAGTAACTCAACACTGCTTGTTTGGACTGCTTCAAAGTAGGTACCAATCCGAAACCAACATCTGCATCATCAAAACGTACAAGCAAACAGTAAACAGAGGGGTCATTAGCCTAATTCGTCCATGACAAATTCAGAACAGCTTTTAAATATAATTGGTTCTGATGCCCTGCTCTTCCATCACAGCTATGACAAATATAATGTTTAGCTCAGTGACTGTATTTAAACAAATTCTGCATTGTACAGGAAAGAAATTCCAGCTCTGACTCAAAATCTGACTGAGGTGCACCAGAACACAAATGACTAAAAGCACAGCAAACAAATGAAGAGCAACTTAAAACGCAAACAACCTCAAGCATGCACCATAATACACACATAAGCGCCTGTGCATACATCAGCACAGCTCATGCTTGCATTAATGTCCCAAATATACAAACATATTTCCCCTTAAATTGTGCACTAGCAACAACATAAAACAAAGTTTAAACTGAGTAGAAACTGAAGTATGGTTTCACATTCATGAGAAAGAATTGAACTACCAATTTGCATGTTAAATTTACCTTTCACTTGCTGGTTTCAAGATATCCACTTGTAGTTCTTTCCAGAAGCAATTTGTTGACCTGCTTCAGATTGTTCTGCGTAGTAGTCAGGTTGTAAGCATACTTATATAATTCTCATTTGAGCCAGTCTTCTCTGAATATTGAATCACTTAGATGACGAGTGTGAAATTGCTAAATAGAGATGTGTGGGATGAGTGTAAACCTGCTAACCATTAGTCGCATTTTTGGCTCCAGCTGTTTTAAAGATCAGGCTTCTAAAATTACCCTGCATTATTCCACATTTTTTTATCATAAATTGTTTATTAAGTTTCCTGATGTTTTTGATGAGTTTTATTTCACAAGATGGGAAGTTTGTGCAGCTGGAAGTTAGTTCATTGAATTCATGGCAAAAGCTTTACTGGAATTTTCCAGATAACACAACATTCCAATAAATATGTTCTCAGTGGTTTGGAAGGTCACAGCGAACAGGAATTGACAAACCTTTCAGCATCAAGAAAAATGTTTGTTTTTTTTCATAATTTGTTTTTAAAAAAAATCCCTCCCAAATTGTGGCATCCTCATGTTCTACAAGGATAGGTTTGTAAGTGTCAGTTATCTCTGGATTCAAGAGCAGTAATTGGCTGCAACTCAAATCCTTCTTATGCTTAAGAATTCCAAATTGGCAGCTCAGATTTATGAATCAAAATGGTTGTTCTCTTTACCCATGATCCCTAGAGTAGGTGAAACCACTCTATAAGTTTGTAATGAGTGTGTGCAACACCCAAAGGTTGGCTTTAATGAAAGAACACATGACATGACTTATTCAGCATGTTCTCTCTGCATACAATAGGTTGAATCAGCTATTTATACAAAAATTGAGCTCTGATGCCAAAGATTGTTATCAATCAAACATCCTGTTTTAACTTTTTAATTCTGAATATTGTACAATTTTTATGGATAATGAATATTATTCTATTCGCTGTTGTTCATCATGTAGATTGTACATAGAAATGTTGATTCATTGCAGCATTCAATTAATAATTAAATGGTGCCTTTGACCATAACATGATAGAATTCTTCATTAAAGTGGAGAGTCAAGTAGTCTTTTGCAAAACTAGGGTGCCGAATCTAAATAAAGGGATTTATCAGAGTATGAGGCATGAATGGGCAAGGATGGATTGGGGAAACTTGTTGACAGTGTTGATGGTGAATAGGTGATGTTCAATGTTAAAAGAACATGTGCATGAATTATTTATCACTTCCTAGCTTAGCCATGGTTTACCAAAGATATGAGTGGTAGTATTAGATCCAATGGGGAGATGTATAAAATTGCCAAAAAAAGCAGTACACCTGAGGATTAGAAATATTTTAGAATTTAACAAAATACAACAAAATGTTTGATCAAGTGGGAGAAAATAGAATATGAAAGTGAAATTATGGGGAGAATAAAAATGACCATAAAAGCTTCCACAGAGAAGAGGAAAAGATTAGTAAAGACAAATGCAGGTCCCTTACAGTCAGAAGCCAAGAAAATTATAATGGGAACAAAGAAATGGCAGAAGAACTGAACATATGCCCAAGTTTCATCTCCACAAAAGGAGACATAGAAGGTCTAACAGCAATGTTAGAATCACAGACTTGTTACGGTGTAGAGGGAGGCCACTTGACTGATTGGGCCTGCACTGGTCTATTTCCTCGTGCCAGCTTCTTGCATATCTTTGCACAGCATTTCTACTCAAGTTATCATCCATTGCTGTTTTTTAAGCCTGAATTGAATCTGCCTCTACCACCTTTCCAGGCCGTGCATGCCATATCCGAACGACAGCAGGGTGGCTCAGTGTTAGCATTGCTGCCTCACAGCGCCAGGGACCTGGGTTCGATTCCACCCTTGGGTGAGTGTCTGCATGGAGTTTGCATGTTCTCCAATGTGCCTGCATGGTCTTCCTTCAGGTGCTGTTGCTTCCTCCCACAGTCCAAAGACGTGCAAGTTAGAGTGGATTGGCCACGCTAAATTGCCCTATAGTGTTCAGGGATATGCAGGCTAGGTGGCTTAGCCACGGGAAATGCAGAGGTTTGGGTGAGATGGTCTTCAGTGGGTCAGTGTGGATTTGATGGGCTGAATGGCCTCTTTCCACTCTGTAGGGACTCTATCATTCACTTACAGTGAAAAAGATTTTTCTCAAATCATCTTTATTTCATTTGCACATCACTCTTAATCTGTAACTTTTTGTTCTATTTCCTTTCATGAATGGGAGCATCTTCTCTCTATCTACTCTGACCAGCCCACTCATGACTTTTGAAAAGTTCTTTCAAATCACCTTTTAAATTTTCTTCTCCATGTTCAGATGCCTCTACTTCTGAAATCCATCCTCATAACTGACGTCTCTCATTCCTGGAACCATTCTTGCAAATTGCTTTTGCACTCTATTCAATGCATTCACGTCTTTCCTATAATGTGACACCTACAACTATATACAATAGTCCAGGTGAGATCTAATAAGTGTCTTGTACAAATTCAACATCACCCTCTTAATAAAGGCGAGAATATTGTTGTTTTATTAACTTATGTCTTCACCTGTCCTGTCGCCTTCAGTGCTCTGAGCACATATACACCCAAGTCCCTCTGCTCCTGCACCCCCTGTAGGATTGTACCTCCTATTTTGTATTGTCTTCTAATGTTCTTCTGACCTCTCACTTCTCTGCATTGAACCTCATTTGTCACTGACTCACCCACTCCATCCATTTGCCAATGTACCTTTGGATTTCCACCCTCCCCACAGTTGCAATTCTTCTTAGTTTAGTGTCACCTGCAAACTTTGAAGTTGTGTCCTGCACACCAAGATCCAACTCCGTATTTACCAGAAAAAGCAAGGATTCCAATACCGACCCCCTGGGGTCCAGACTACAGACCTTCCTCCAGTCTGAAAAACTGACAATTATTCTGTTTCCTATCACTCAGCCAATTTTGTATCCACTTTGCTACTGTCCCTTTTATACCATGTACATTGACTTTCCTCACAAGTCCGTTGTGTGCAAGTTGAGTTAAGGATCCAAGGGGCTAGTGAGAGTGTGGAAGTGAAGGAAATCCACATTAGTAAGAATATTTTTCTGCGGAAATTAATGGGGTGAAAGACTGACAAATTACCAGGATGTGATAATCTGCATTCCAGTATTTTAAAGGAAGTAGTCCTGGAAATGTTTGATTGATGCTTTATGGTGATCTTACAAAATTCAACAGACACAGGTGCAGTTCCTACAGGTTGGAGGATTGCATAGGTAATCCTGCTATTTAGAAAGTGAAGGAAACAAGAAAAAAAAGGAATTACAGACCAGTTAGCCTAATACTAATGTGGATAATGCTATTATTAAAAAAAAGTGACAACAGATTACTTGGAAAGCATTAATGGGATTGGACAAAACCAGCATGGGTTTATGATAGACAAATAACGTTTTCACAGATGTACTGGATATTTTTGAGTATGCAATTCTGAGGTTGTACAGAAGAGGTTAGTGGGCAAGATTAGGGCAAATGAGATAAGGGGTAATATAACACTGTCGAGGCTTTGCATTATGCTAAGAGATATTCTAGGCTGAATGAGGAAGGAAGAAATAGGAAGAAGTACTTTCAGAAAGGCCAGCATAAAAATGAAGAACATAGAGGTAGAATGTAAACATTATATAGAACGTCACACACAAGAGAAGGATGGCGAAAGCCACATTCTAACTGCAAGAAGCTGCATCAGTTACATGCACGTGCAGAGCTAGAAGGGAGGAAAACAAATTCTTAAAGGTGGCTACTAGGGAATGCTAGCTGATGATTCTCCGAACAGTAGGTTCATGTTGTGAGCTCGAAAGGAGATGCATGGTTTGTGAATTATGACTGCTGAATGAGAGCATCTAGCCAATGAGAAGTATCAGATAAACACTGGTACTTTGTGCAGAATCATGAACTTTATAAACCTGTGTGAAGTCATAGAGTCATAGAGATGTGCAGCACAGAAACAGACCCTTTTGTCCAACTCGTCCATGCCAATCAGTATCCCAACCTGATCTAGTCCCATTTTCCAGCACTTGACACATATTCCTCTAAACCCTTCCAAATCATAAGCCCATCCAGATGCCTTGTAAATGTTGTAATTGAACCAGCCCCCATCACTTCCTCTAGCAGCTCATTCCATACACGCACCACCCTCTCCGTGAAAAAGTTGCCCCTTAGGCCCTTTTAAATCTTTCCCCTCTTTCCCCTCTCACCCTGAACCAACACCCTCTAGTTCTAGACTTGCTCACCCCAGGGAAAAGACCTGTCTATTTACCCTATCCATACCCCTCATGATTTTATAAAACTGTATAAGGTCAGTGGTTAAAGGTGGTGAGGCAAAAGTAAAGCCCTCAAAGATAAGATAGAGACTGTATGACAGAACATTGCTCATCCTAAGGGAATGTTCAAACATGGACGAAAGAGCTGAATTTTAGACGGGAGATGAGAGCGACAGCCCTTGTCATCAAGGCCACATTCGATGAGTGTGGCATCAAGAGGTCCTAACAAAACTGGAATCAAGGGGTAACAAGGGCAAATTCTCTGGTGGTTGGAGTCATACCTGGCACATAGCGAGATGGTTGTGGATGTTGGAGGTCAGGTACCTCAGCTCCAGGTCTTCCTTACTGGAGTTCCTCAAGGTAATGTAGCAAGAGTTGGACAGTATCCAAGTTTGGGCTGACAAGTGACAATTAATATTTGTGTCACACAAATGCCAGACAATGACCAGCCCCAATAAGAGACAATCCAACCACTGCACCTTGGCTGATCCTTAGGTTTGCTAATGACCAGAAACTCAACTGCACTTGCTACATTAGCTGAGTGGTGACAAAAATAGGTCAGAGGTTAGGAACACTGCGGAGAGTAACTTATCTCCTGACTCCCCAAAGTCTGTCCATCATTTATAGGGCACAAGTTAGGGTTGTGATGGAATACTCTTTATTTGCCTGGATAGATTTAGCTCCAACAACACTCAAGAAGCTTGACACCATCCAGGACAAATCAGCCCATTTGACACCACATCTACCTACATCCACACCTTCCACCACTGACGTTTAGCAGCAGCAGTGTATACTATCTGTAAGATGAACCGCAGAAATTCATCAAAAGATCCTTACACAGCACCTTCCAAACCTAAGACCACTTCCAACTAGAAGGACAAGGGCAACAGATACACGGGAACATCACCACCTGCAAGTTTGCCTTGATGCTGCTCCTCATCTTGACTTGGAAATATATCACCATTCCTTCAGTGTCACTGGGTCAAAATCCTGGAATTTCCTCCCTAATGACTTTGTGGGTTAACCTACAGCACATGGACTGGTTCCAGAAGGAGCTCACCAACACCTTCTCAAGGGCAAGTAGGGACAGGCAAGAAATGCTGGCCCAGCCAGTGATGCCCACATCCCACAAATGAATAAAAATAATTGACATAATTGCATGAGAAAATCCAGGCTGCTTAAATGTCAATGATCCATAATAACTCTAAGACTACTGAAGCTTCACAATGTTATTAATGCTACATGCTGCTTATGCTTCCTAATATGATAGGTAGGGCCTGATTTTGTATCTTGTGGAGCACTACATTAGTTAGACTTGTTCATGCACATTTTATGTTTTAGGTTGCTGAATTTGTGAGCTGAAATGTGAGAACAACAAGCCTTCAACGGAAAAGCATGGGACAGAGAGTGCACCTCCTTAATCAATGTTACATATGGTTAATTTTACAAAACAATTTTGTTTCAGAGTGTCCCATCAATTCAAAGTAAAATTGTTAGCTTTGAAATAGGGGATGGTGAACAAGAAGAAATGTTCATGTGATCTCTGTTTGTTATGAACTGAAGTAAAAACCCATTTGGGCTTCAATGTGCAGATGCAGAATCCTGTTATTTGTATTTATTCACAGGATGAGGGCATTGCTGGCTCAGGCAACATTCATTGTCCACTCCTAATTACCCAGAGGGCAGTTAAGAGTCAATCACATTGCTGTGAGTCTTAAGTCACATGCAGGCGAGACTAGTTAAGGATGGCAGTTTCCTTCCCTAAAGGACATTAGTGAACCAATTATTTTTCTAATAATTGACAAAGGATTCATAGTCACTATTAGACTCTTTAATTCCAGATTTTTATTGAAAATGCTAATTCCACTATCTGCTGTGGGATTCAGACCTGAATCACTGGCACATGACTCTAGATTAACAGTCCAGTGATAATACCATGAGGTCATCACCTCTCCTGATACCTCACAGAATAAGGAGGAGCTGCTGCTGAGATATAGAAGAAAAAGAATTAGAATCTCCAAAGGACGCTGACTGTAGAAAATGATAGGGAGCAGAAATGCAATTCTCAATGGGGCAAGGGGCTTTACCAGAGGTGACTAAACTATTTAAAGGGGCTGGATACAGGAATATCTGGAATTGTAGATCAATGAGATTGCCGTGGCCTGAGAGAGCGAGGTGCTTTTTGGTTATTATTCAATCCAAAAGATTCATGTGGAGTGGAATGATTGTTGAAAGTCAACTGGAAGCCATGACAAGGTGACTCACTAATTAGAGTTGGATGTAACTTTGAGGCTTTCTTACCACACCTGTGATGTGTAAACATTTTATAATAGATACTTGAGTTGCATCAGTTAGATAATGCAAAACGTAGCTTTAGTTTGGTGTATCAATTGTCTGATAATGACTATTTGATCAATGTTAATTATAGCTTGTTTGTTGCAGTAAAAGTTTTAAAAGTGAAATCTAGTCTGTCTACTTATTTCCACTGGCAATGTGGGAAATTCCTTTAATTTTCGAAGTTATCAGCCTGTGCAGGGATTGTAACACCAATCAGGTTTAGCGACTTGGAAATGATCAAAGGTGGGTGAATTGGAGTGGAGCAATTCAATGTCAAATCAAATACAAGAAGCGAAGTAAGTGAATTAACGGGAAGATTAGATTAAGAGTGAGAAAGACGAGGAAATAGAAATTAATTACTCGGCTGAAGTTTCTGGAATTATTTTACCGAGCAGCAAAGCAATGATAATCAGAGGGTTTTAAGCAAGAAAGGCTGATTTCATAAAGCCAATGATGGAGCAGGGTACATTAGCCGAGCCATTTGTGGTAATTTGTAATTCTTGTCCCGTATCTTCTTGTTACACCGGTTTGTGCATTAATAACCAGATGCATCAATGAAACATGATTGTTTTTCCAACAAAATCCAGTTTGCAGCATGAATCCTTCGTAGCTCTGACACAGGAACTTCTGAAATCAGGCAGGAGCTGATGCAGTGTAACAGAGGTGGCACAAACTTTGGTGGTCTCCAACCATAGTAACAGCTTGGAAAATCTCACCACTTTGTACAATGTGGCTGCTTTTAAGAGACAGTGAAGCACAGGGGAAACAACTGAGCTGTAATGTTATATTTAATATTACTTAAATTCTTGTGCAACTATTTTTCTTCGCTCACAATTGACTTGCCAATGCTTGATTGCACTTTTGCAGATTTTATTCTCACTTAAAACCTGTTTTTGTTGTTTTGTGAAGTGGGATTTGTTTCCACAGCTGAAATTCCTGTTTCAAAACACCATGCACGATTTCTCAAGGGCAGTACGTGTATATGTTTCAAGACTTGAATCAATTTCAAGAGGTGCCAAACATGCTCCTCACGTAAAAAGATGTTGATTCTGTTCAATGTTAGGCCAACATTTTTCAGCAATAACACATTATAAAAATAACCTGGTAGCTGGACTCAAGTTTTTAGCAGTCAGCTTTGATTTCTCTACCCTTTGAGTACGAAATACTCCAAAGATTTCAAAGCGTATTTGTGGAAAAAGAATAAATTTATAGATGCCTGAAAAACAACAGGAAATGCTTGTATTTGTTCAGGTTAGTTGGTAAGATGTTGGGGAACAGTTACATGCACTTCCTGGTGTAAAGGAAACTGGTGGGCACTGTGCATTAAAAGATTTTTCCCTCTTGTTTAGTCCAACCAAGGTCATGAGGTGAAAAACTCAATGAAACAATGGGAAAGACATTTTGGTTCTGGGAAGGGCTTTCTCTGCAGGCTACCTAACCCTGCCATTGGGCTGCAATGGGTTTTAGGTACCTGCTCTGTGTGGGAAAGAGTTGTTCATTGTGATTTTCCCCAGTGGAGCAGTCAACTGATGAGCAGTATCTCAAAACGTGACACTCTGAAGAGTGGCAAAGTCAAAAGGATAGACAAGCACAGGATGAATAAGGAAAGTGGGAGGGAGTGGTATAGTGATAATGCTACTGGACTATTAACTCAGAACTCCCAGGGTGATATTCTGGTGGTATAGGTTGATGATGCTGGATGATGAAACATGAATTCACCAAAAAAATCTGGTATAGACAGCTAGTCTGGTGGTAATGATGTAACCATTGTTGATTGTCAACAGAACCCATCCAGTTCACTAAGGTCCTTCAGGAAAGGAAACCTTCAGGCTGACATATGACTCCAGAACCATGGCAATGCGGATGACCCTTAACTGCCCTCTGGGCATTTGATATTTTTGTCTTCACTGGGGCCAGATTTGGAAATTAGTGACATTACAAATTATGGTGTCCGTCTACATGAGGTTCATCAGCACCACCTTGCTTCCCAGGTTGGTTATTACAGCAATGGTCAATCCAGCCTGTTAATAGCCTTCTAAAGCCAAAACCTCTTTAGAAATAATTTGTAAATGCATACCCGAGTTTTGCCCACCACATAAATTAGTTTCTAATTCACCTGATGATTTATTTTAATATTATATTCATGGAATGTGAATGTCACTGACCAGACCAATATTTATTGTCCATCCCTCATTTGCCCAGAGGGCAATTGAGAGTCAGCCATGTTGTTGCGGGACTGGAATCACATGTAGGCCAGACCAGGCAAGGATGGCAGATTTCCTTCGCTAAAGGACACTAGTGAATGAGCTGGTTCTTTTCCTGACAATCAACAGGAGTTTCACAGACACCCTTAGACTCTTAATTCTAGATTTTTAAAAAAAATTCAGTTCAAATTCCATCATTTGCCCTAAAAGGATTTGAACGCAGATCCCCAGAACATTGTCTGAGTCTCTGGATTAATAGGTATAATGATAAAACAATTAGGTCACCACCTCTACTGTATTTACACTCATGTCCACTGGACTTTGTAGCATGTAAGGAATAAAGATTAGAGTGGTGCTGGAAAAGCACAGCAGGTCAGGCAGCATCCGAGGAGCAGGAAAATCGACGTTTCGGGCAAAAGCCCTTCATCAGGAATACAGGCAGGTTGGCTGCAGTGGAGAGATAAATGAGGGAAATGCTCTCATTTATCTCTCCACTGCAGGCATCCTGCCTCTATTCCTGATGAAGTGCTTTTGCCCGAAACGTCGATTTTCCTGCTCCTTGGATGCTGCCTGACCTGCTGTGCTTTTCGAGCACCATTCTAATCTAGATTCTGGTGTCCAGCATCTGCAGTCCTTGTTTTTACCCTGTAAGGAATAAAGGTCTACTTTAAGCAGCAAAAGAATATTTTATAGTTGCATGATGTATTCCTTCTCTCTTTCTAAGATGTTGCCTCCCCTCACTTGCCTTCACCTAGTATCTCCAACCAATTAATATTATTAGCTGTAATAGAGAAAATAAATGTGGTTTAAGGAATCTTAAAGCTGAGGAGTGTTAAGTGAAGTTTTTCATTGTGATCTTATTAAATATTGGAGTAGGTTATCTTCTTGTGGTTGTACCTTTATTTATTTACACAACATGTCGATTGCAAAGCACTGGTACATGGCGTGAAGACCACATGTTTTCTTTATTTTGGGTTTGGACTAAAATTGGTAAAGGACTGCTTCAAAATAAGGACTGTGGAAAGAGCTGCTGCACTTCTGAGAAAACAAAAGGTAGTGGAACTCACTATGAGTTGTGTTTGCAATGTTGCTTTGTTCAAGTCGCAGAAGAATGCTTTGCGTGTGTGTGCAGAGCAAGCATCACCCAGAGGCAATCTGCTGATTGGTTTATGTAATCAAGGCCGTTTGTGGATGTCAAGGGGTCATTAGCTTGACAACAACACTCTGATTGGCTCCTTGGCAGGTGGACAGATTGTGTGTGGGTAATATAATATAAAGGCAGAGGGAAAGCACTTCACTCTTCTCTTTCACTGAAGTGACATAAGCAAATGCTTAAAAATAGCTAATCTCTCCCATCTGTAAACTTTTGCCTCAGACTAGTGGCTGGAAAACTGAACAATTGATGTGTCAACCACACCTTTGCATCTTATGAAAGAATCTGGAAATACATAGAGTTGTTAATTGAAGGTTTTGGAAGAAGCAAAAGGGACACTTTATTGAGTCCTATAGACTGGTGCTATTGAACTGTTTCTCCCCAGTACTTAGTCTTCTTCACCCAGGTTTGCTTGTTTGTCTGTGTCTGTGTGTGGATATAGGGATTTAGGAAAGGGATGGAACTTAAGCTAGAAGAGTTATAAATTCCTGATGAAGGGCTTATGCCTGAAACATTGATTCTCCTGCTCCTCGGATACTGCCTGACCTGCTGTGCTTTTCCAGCACAACAATCTCGAATCTGATCTCCAGCATCTGCAGTCCTCACTTTCTATTGCATTCACATTTTGTGTTTGCCTGTGGTCAGATTTGATTTAATTATAATAAATAGTAGTTCATGTTAAGCACTGAAGCCCAGTCAGTGGTTTCTGTGAATCTGAGTCCATTGGATAGATAAATTGAGAACTTCGAGTGACTTGATTAAACATTAATTCTTGTGATGGCTTTGAAAATTGTGCAGTTTGGGATCATTACACTTTTCCAGATGGGTTGTGCTGATGGGTTGTGATTTTAAATAAACCTTTTGGACTATAACCTGGTGCCATGTGACTTCTGACTTTGTCCAGCCCAGTCCAACACCAGCACCTCCACATCATGGCACTGAAGTATCAGCCTTGACCTTCCCAGATGGGTTTTGCTGATGGTGAAGTCATTGGAATCGGCAATGGAAATAATAAATATGCTGGAATCAAAGCAGGTAATCTTTCTAACCTAAAGCGTTTCAAAATAATGAGAGGCACAGGCAAGGTAGACAGGGAGAAACTGTTCCCCTTGGCCAAGGGATCAATGACCAGGGACATAGATTTAGGTAAAGGGTGGGGGATTTTGAGAGGATATGAGGAAAATCTTTTTCACTCACGGGACAGTGGGAATCTGGGACTTACTGCCTGTAAATATGATAAACGCAGAAACCCTCCAAACATTTAAGAAATATTTAACTGTGCACTTGCAATGCCAAAGCATTCAGGCTATAGGCCATGTGCTAGAAAATGGGATTAGAATGATTGCGCACTTGTTTTTGACTGGCACAGACTCAATGGGCCAAAGTGTCTTTTTCTGTTGTCGATCTCTATGACCATGACCTGAGGTAGAGATTTAGTTGATAAATATTAGAAATCTAGTAACAATTATCACATAATTCAACCAAGAAGAACCTTTATGTTCAAGGGCGAAAAAGTATTCTTGATCTGGCAATTATCAGAAAATCTTGAACAATGCAGTTAGAAGCACTTAGAAAATTTAACCGGTTGTGTTAAATTGGGTATGTTTTCTCTCAGTTGTTCTTTGAATATCAGCTTGGTTATTAATTATGCAGTGACATGGGGAAAGAGCTTAGCAGCGAAAGTAGTTGTCATGTTCTTTCAAAGAGACAGCACGGTGGCACAGTGGTTAGCACTGCTGCCTCACAGCGCCAGAGACCCGAGTTCAATTCCCGACTCAGGCGACTGACTGTGTGGAGTTTGCACGTTCTCCCCGTGTCTGCGTGGGTTTCCTCCGGGTGCTCCGGTTTCCTCCCACAATCCAAAAATGTGCGGGTCAGGTGAATTGGCCATGCTAAATTGCCCGTAGTGTTAGGTTAAAGGGGTAAATGTAGGGGTATGGGTGGGTTTCGCTTCGGCGGGTCGGTGTGGACTTGTTGGGCCGAAGGGCCTGTTTCCACACTGTAAGTAATCTAATCTAATCTAAACAATGGTAAACTTGAGGGAATCTATTTTGCAAGTTTATGTAATTAAGGTGGTTCAATTGTGGCACTTCTACTTATGAGCCAGAAACTTATGGTTTCAGATCCCACTCTGGGTCTTAGGCAGGAAAAATCACGGCTGGTACTCCAGTGCCATGATGTGGAGGTGCTGGTGTTGGACTGGGGGGGGGGACAAAGCTAGAAGTCACATGATACCAGCTTATAGTCCAATAGATTTATTTAAAATCACAAGCTTTCAGAGCGCTGTGATTTTAAATAAATCTGTTGGACTAATACCTGGTGTCATGTGATCGCAGACTTAATTCTTCTTGTTCATTCATGGGGTGTGGGCATCGCTGGCTCAGCTGCATTTATTGCTCATCTCCAATTGCTGAGAGGGCAGTAAGAGTCAACCAAATTGCTGTGGGTCTGGAGTCACATATAGGCCAGGCTGGGTAAGGACTGCAGTTTCCTTCTCTAAAGGACATTAGTGAACCAAGCCGGCTTTTCCGACAATCGACAATGGATCCATGGTCATCATTAGACTCCTAAATTTTTTTATTGAACTCAAATTCCACCATCTGTTATACTGCACTGCAGTGCAATATCAATGGACTATACTTTCAGAGGTGCTGTTTTTCAGATTTGATGTTAAACAAAGGATCTGTATCCTCTCTGCGGTGGCTATGGATGACCCCATAGAGTCAAAGAGTCAGAGAGAAGTACAACACTGAAACATACCCATCAGTCTAACTCATCCATGCTGACCAGATATCCCAATCTAATCCAGTCCCATTTGCTAGCACTTGGCCAATATCCCTCCAAACCCTTCCCAGTCATATACCCACCCAGAAGCCTCTTAAACGCTGCAATTGTACCAGCCTCCACCACTTCCTCTGGCAGCTCATTCCATAGGTAGGTCTTGTGTTTTGGCTAATATTTATCCCTCAGTCACGACAACAAAAGAACTGATGATTTGGTTATTGCTGTTTGTGGGAGCTTACTGTGCCTAAATTGGCTGTCAGAATTTTCTATGTTGGTACAGTGACTGCACTCCATTGGCTGTAAAGGGCTGTGCAATGTCCTGTGGCCATGAAAGGAGTTATATAAATGCAAGCTTTTCTTAAATTGAATAGCTCCCTTCTATGCTGCATCCTTCTGTTGTTAATTCTGCAGCAGGTTCACAAGTGAATGTCAAGCTGCTTGATAGTATTGCCTGCTCAGATTTTGTCCTAGCTGTTCTTTTATTATTTGTTTCATTTACCAAATGCGCAACAGAACAGAGATACTAAGCCCAATCCACTCACAAAGGCGCAATAAACTAGATAAATGAATCTTTTCTGCATGGTGGCTCAGTGGTTAGCACTGTTGCCTCACAGTGCCAGGGACCTGAGTTCAATTCTAGCCTTGCGTGACTGTCTGTGGGAGTTTGCAAGTTTTCTCTGTGTCTGTGTGGGTTTCCTCCCACAAGCCAAAGATATGCAGGTTAGAATGGATTAGCCATGCTGAGCCATAGTGTTCAGAGTTGTGTAGATCAGGGGTAAATGTAGGGGAATGGGTCTGGGTGGGTTACTCTTTGGAGGGTCGCTGTGGACGTATTGGGCCGGAGGGTCTGCTTCCATGCTGTAGGGATTCTGAATCAGTATAGGTACGGCTTTTAACTTTGTATCCTGTCTCTATATCTAATGGCAGCTTTATTTTGGTTACTCTTTGCTTATTGGCAACACGGCACTTGAATTTTATTTTGTGAAATTTCACCATTCTCCACATTCCAGTTTCTTCAGAAAGTTGTTTGTTGATGCAGTTAATTTGAGCCAAGACCTTTATGTCACAGCGGGGCCACATCAGGCCAATTTCACTTTCCTATGCAATGAGGTAATTACTCTGAGTCAGTCTTTGCTTCCAGTGTTCGACCATTTGCAAAAGAAACACTTGAAGCGCTTTAACTTGAAACACATTTTGTGGAACTGA
Source organism: Chiloscyllium plagiosum (assembly GCF_037043375.1). NCBI lineage: Eukaryota > Metazoa > Chordata > Chondrichthyes > Orectolobiformes > Hemiscylliidae > Chiloscyllium > Chiloscyllium plagiosum. The sequence continues at coordinate 15,715,710 of NW_028270164.1, forward strand.
CTTTACATTTTAAACTGACGTGACTTTGCTTGCTTAATTTAACTGATGTTTTGTTGGTTATGCCTTTGGAATGTAGAGTGCAGTTCTGTGAATTTTATTTTTGGAAATTGCCTTTCAAATTCCAATTAATTATGGAGCTTTTCAAAAATGTCTCTGCATGATCGTATTCCAAATGTCTGTTGCACAAACATATATTTCGTAACATGTAGTTCCAATTAAATTTGGGGTTTGGGAGATAAGTCCAGGTTTTTGTCCATTCAATTCTCAATACTTATACATTGTTTAAAATAAAATCTACTAAATCTCTGCAAATTGTATGGGGATTTGTGTACAATAATTGCATTAGCGCATTTATGTTTAACTCGAAAGACATTTTTTGGAATCAACACCTCACTTTAAACTGATTTAATCTAGCTTGTGATATTTTCCTGAACTAAATGTATACTTTCATTTAGACACTCATACTTATATTTTAGACACTCCGGATTCAATTGTCTTCACTAGAATTATAGCCATGTGTTGTTTATGTGTACCTTTTGATCTCCTTTGTTTTTGTTGTTGGGCGCAGGTTTATCATCATGTAAATAAATGATGTTAACAAATTTCGAAGGGGTAGCATGGTTTTGCACCTCACTGACACACTCAGAACGGTTCACTTTCAAGACACAGGTGATGTCTTCAGCTGTAGGTCAAACAGAAATCAGGATCCAGGTGTTGAAGAGATCTCCTTCCCAACATGGTGGGCTTCCAGTATAAATTTTTTAAGTGAATTTCTCAAATGGTGCAAGTTTTTATGTAGGTGTATTGGCAATCATATAAATGGTACATATGGCTGTCCAGAATGACCGCAGTTGAAAGTGCTTTGAAAAATTTCCGAGTAATCTGGATCAGATCCAATCACAAAATGAATCAATTGCTGTATTTGGGAAATAATCAATTGATTAGTTTCTGTGAGTATTGCCAGTTGGCTTTCTGTACCTGAACAGGATAGTTTTGAAATGCTTTGCTTTGAACCAAAAAATAGTTTGATCAATCAATTTCACTCACTTAACAACAACAAATTACACAAACGTATTGTGTTCAATGTATAAAGATAGTACGATACACTGCAGAAAGTCAGCAACGATCCTCAGACAGCACCTTCCAAATGCATGACCACTTCCATCTAGAAGGACAAGTGCAGCCGATACATGGGAACACCATCCCGTGTAAGTTTGCCTCCAAGCCACTCATCATCCTGAATTGGAAATATATCGCCATTCCTTGCTGTTGCAGGGTCAAAATCCTGAAATTCTCTCCTGAACGGCATTGTGGGTCAATTTACAGCAGGTGGACTGCAGTGGTTCAAGATGCCAGCTCACCACCACCTCCTCAAGGGCAACGAGGGATGGGCAATAAATGCTAGCCAGCCAGTGACACTCACATCCCATGAATGAATAAAAAAGATTTTACCCAGACAAGTAATCGGATTAGAATGAACTCTGCCACAACAAAGAGTGCGGTTAACCAAAAGCTTGAGGTTTAAAGGAAGTTGTTCAAAGTGAAGAGTGAGATGGAGAGGCAGAGAGGTTCAAGTCAGGAAATTGCAGAATGTGGGACCAAAAGGAATGACAGTGCATCTGAATGCGATGATGGAAGCAAATGAACAGATTCATAAAACCTAACATTGAGAGGAATGGAGTTTTCAGGAACTGTTTGTGTGGCATGAAAATCTTACAGATATTTTGCTCATAAATTAATAGGCAATGGTTAATTTCAGCTATGTTGTTTCCTTAACATATGGAGACTTCAGTTGTGGTGCCATACGGAGCACGTGCTGCATACAAAACCTACATGTAAAAGATTTTATACTGCATCTTTTAATGTATGGTCAGCTTAGAGTATTCATGTTGTGCAAGTTAACGTGCCACCCTCTCATTTTCTAGATTAACCACTTATTGAAAAATAGCATTTTGTTTGATTTTACATCAAGATAATTCAATGGTTACTCCCAATATGAGTAGGGGAAAGATTGTTAAATGCTTCCCTTACAATCTCAGCTGGGAGCCTAGGAGATATTGGAAATGGCCTCATTGTCTGAGCTGGGGAATGAAAAAGAAAACAGTCTCCATTAATAATTGAGGGAGATGTACATGTTTGGGGGCACGGTGTGGTGGGAGGTGGATTGAAGACATGAAGAATAGAGTGCAGGTGGGATGTTTGGAGTAAGAGGGGGCAGTGGGGTGAGGGGAGAGTTGTAGTGGGAGGTAGGAAGAGAGGGAGAGTAGAGTAGGAGGTGGAGTGAGGAAGTTGGAGGTAGAGAATAGGTGGTTAGGGTGAGTGTTGTCTGTGGAGAGAGGGGGAGGTGGAGTGGGAGGTGAGGTGAGGGTAGGGTGGTAGGTGGAGTGAGTAAGGGATGGTGTGTGCTGAGGCGAATGGCTTGGTGGGGAGGAGACTAGCTCAGTATTTTTCCATAAAAGCTGCAGCATATGCTGTGACAAAATACATTTATTCTGCAAATAACTGGAGGCAAGGATGGAGCCAAAATTTGTCTAAGCGTTTTAAGCTTCCTGCTGCGCTCCTGTCTTCATAGTTACACGATGTCTTTCATTTACCAAGGTGAGAAATTAACTTCCAATGGCAAAATGGGTGGCATTGTTGCCTGTTACACTCTCCAAAACCCAGGTGGTTTGTATGACAGACAACCAATCTGCAACAAGCCTTGTTCCATCACTGGTACAAGCAGAAGTCCGTCCTTTAAGAATTTTGTTTTCATTTGGTCAACTGTCATTCCTTTCTTTATATTTATCATTCATTGCCATTTGTTTGACATCCCAGAACAAATTATGATGTGAAATGCAAAGGGCATGGAGCCAGTCTGGGCAGCAGACTGTGTGTGTACACTGCCTGGTAACTGGATTAGTCTTAATCCAAGTTAGCAGGCAGGAAGCAGGAAGACATAGCAAGGCATTGTGTTTCATCTGATTAAGCTGATTTGGATCCATATGCCAGCAAAATAGATTGCCCAGAAAGGGTTTACTAAGGTTCAGATGCAAAATAGATCAACTCCGGTGGAGTGTATATAAACTCAGAGAGTCATAGAGTCATACAGCATGGAAACAGATCGTTCAGTCCAACCCATCCATGCCGACCAGATATCCTAAATAAATCTATTCCCATTTGCCAGCATTTGACCCTCTGAACCCTTCTTATTCATATATCCATCCAGATGCCTTTTGAATGTTGTAATTGTACCAGCCTCAAACACTTTCCTCTGGAAGCTCTGTCCATTCATGCACCACCCTCTGTGAGAAAACTTGCCCCTTAGGTCCCTTTTAAATCTTTTCCCTCTCACCCTAAACTGATGCTCTCCAGTTTGGGAAAAAGACCTTGTCTATTTGCCCTTTCCATGCCCCTCATGATTTTATACACCTCTATAAGTTCACCCCTCAGCCTCCACTGCTCTAGGGCTACCTAATTTTATAAAGTGACTGAATTAGCCCCAAGTATAACATAAGAGCATGGAACCATGATGAGACCACTCGGCCCCTTGAGCTCGGTATGCCATTCCATAAAACCTTGGCTGATCTGACTGGGACCTTAAATCTCATTTCCTGCTCACACCTACACTCACCCCCATAGCTTTTGACTGCCTTGCAAATCAGAAACCTGTCCAATTGAACAATCAGTCTCCATTGCTCTCTGGTGCAAAGAATTCCAAAGACTACCAAGTCTCTGAGAATAGAAAATCTTCCTCATCTCCAACTTAAATCTTCATCCTTAGTCAAGGAGGGAAATACTTGCACTGGAAGCTGCTTTGTGAAGGCTCACTTCATTGATTCCGAGAATTAAGTCTTATAAGCAAAGATTGAGCAGGTTGGACTGCATTCGTTGTGGAGTCTGAAAGAATGAGAGGTGATCTGATTGAATGACGAATGGTATTAAGGGGACTTGACAGGTTAGATGCTATGAGAATATTTGCTCTCATGGGGGAGACTAGAACTAGGGCACATGCTTTAAGAATAAAGGGTCTCCCATTTAAGATTGAGATAAGGAAATTGTTGGGGCTGCATTAGGCAGATTTTGACTTCCAAGGGATTTCAGAGTTCTGGTTGGGGGATTGGGGTTTGCAGCAGAAAAGTTGAGTTACTGCTGCAATTAAATCAGTCATGACCTTGTTAAATTGTGCTCATTGACTTCTCCATCTTGTATTTCATCATCATAGAATCATAGAATCACTATTCGATCATGGCTGATATGTTTTTAACTCATTCTCCTGTCTTCTCGCATAACCCTCGATCTACTTACTAGCTAAAAATGTGTCTATCTCCGTCTTAAATACATTCAATGACCTGACCTCCACATCCTTCTGCAGCAATAGGCTCCATAGATTCACCACCCTTTGGCTGAGAGTCCCTGTTGCCCTCTGCTAACGATAATACATGAGGTAGCCATTCATATAAACTACAAAGGGTATTTATCTCCAAGACAACATATCAATAATCTTTCTTCCCAAAGGTAATCCCATATTGGAACTAGCCTACAACAAATAACAGTCACCATCCTGTCATGAAATCTTCAGGACCCATCTTTAAATTGATTCTATTTAAAAGTATTCATTATCGGGATTATCATCTCAGTTGGTTATGTATAGATTAGCTGGCATATTGCCCACATGTATGCTGACAGAATGCACATATTTGGTTGTGATGCTCACTTAGCCAAAGCAGGAGAACAAAGACCCCTTTTTCTGAAATGATGCCTCCTAATTTGTAGGTACCTCCTAGAGGGGTGAGCATCCTTTCAGCATCTATCCTGCCTAATCAGTAAGATCAGCAACCATTCTTCTAAGCTCCATTGAATTTGGCCCCATTTTTCTCATAAGGGAAACATCGTATAAGGTTACAGGGACTGAGATGAGGAGAAATTTCTTTGTCCAGAGAGTGGTGAGCCTGTGGAATTCTCTGCCACAGCAAGCAGTAGAGGCCAAACCATTGAAAGTTTTTGAGAAGGAGTTAGCTACAGTTCTTAGTCTAAAGGGATCAAAAGGAACAGAGAGAAAGTGGAAACAAGGTACTGAGTTGGATAATCAGTCATGATCATATGGAAGGACAGAGCAGGCTCAAAGTGCTGAATGGCCTACTCCTCTTATTTTCCATCTTTCTAGATTTCTAAACCTCTGCATCCTAGGAGTGAATCTTGTGAACTTACTATGATTGGGTAATCAACCTCTGCCACATATGTGATGCTTTCCAAAATTTCATTTGCTTCATGTATAGAGGAGATTTCATTAAATCAATACACATCAGGCTAATGACTAATTGCCTCTTGGTATCCACGCCACTGAGGCAGCCCATCATTTCATCACTCTAGGCTGTTGAAAGATGGATATCTGGAGCTTGTGACAATGTTGTGCAGTGATGTTCCCTTAATTTAGTTTTCTTGGATCCCAAGTAAAACTCATGGTGTTACCAGAATCATTCTGCAAATGGCAACTGGTAATTTGAAGCATATTTCTCTATTTTCTCAATAGGACTGGGGAACTCTTCAGTAGTATCAAGCTATGCACCTCCTATTATGTATACAATAGGTTACAGTCAGGGTAAGAGTACGTTGTATGCTCCCTTATTTTGCTCTGTTGAACAGTTGCAGTGACCTTCTTTAGTGCATGAGTTCCTACAGACCCATCTAGTCTTTGGAAGAACCATTGTAACAGTCCAATTTATAGGAGGCTTCCAACTGAGCCAAAACTACTTTTTATGCTGATGTTTCATGAAATCATTCATACAAGATCTCACATGAGATGTGAAGTCTGTTGGTCTACATAAATCAAGTTCAGTGGAGAAAAGTAACTCGGTTTTCGTTGTTAATGCTTTCTTGTGTTTAGTACGGCAATGTTCAGATTCATTTCCTACAGATCCATCTGTTTGTCCTAAACCGCTGGAAAAAGTTGCGCAAATTCCTATTTTCCCAGTTACTCCTAGCACATATTTGCCATCTGGATCAACTTCTGTGAAGGACATTTTCATTGCCTTTCTAGAATCTGGCTCTTTTTAGTTGCCGAATGCAATACTATTTTTAGTATTTGCTTTGTTCTTGTTTTTGCTCCTGCAATTACCACTTCATACGTGCATGCCTGAAGTTATATTTGTCTTCTAAACTGTCGTGAGAGTTTTACTTTGTGATCTGCTCACTCTTCACTCTGCAAACCCTCCTGGTTTTAATTTACAGGCAATTCACAGTTCTCCATGTTCCTATGTGCACGTCCAATCACTTGTTTTTGCATTGTGCTAGCTTGCACATTGCTTATTGCCCTTTCCTTGGGTAAGTACATCACTGGGCTATCATTAGTTTTACTTTCACTCTTGCTGCTCTCCCATCCTCAAAGACCATCGTTTTTGTTGGACAATGTGGTCTTTGTGTCCACCCACAGGTTCATCCAAAATAACATGTTCAAGTCTGCACAACTGGAAATGAGCCAGATTCTTCAATAAGTATTTTGGGTAGCGACTGCACAGCTAACATATAGGCCACCAACTGTATTACTTGTGGAAATTGTAGATTCTTGTCCAGGAGAATAGAAACAATAACAGTTTTGCCAAATTTGCATGCTTTTTTTTAATGTGGACTCCAACCCTCTTAAGATTTCAACTTATGTTCCCTTTTTTCATCATTGAACACTTAGCTCCTGCTTGACTCTCCAGGCCTGAATGCAGCTGAAGCCAGGTTCTCACCATTGTGGGATTTTTGGCACAAAAACTCTAACTGACCACAGATTTCACATTACCTTCTTTAACAACAATAAAGCTTGTATTGTTTTCCTAATGTTGGGATTAAGGTTTTTCTGAATGTTGAATAATGAACATACTTCATGGTGAACTTCAAAGGTAGCAATCTCACACAGTTGTGAACTTTAGGTACAAAATGTACAAACTCTACTCCATCTGTTTTTGCTGACCAGGTCCTAGTTGGTCTGTCCTCTTGGGGTAGGCTGCCATGTGGTTTGAGACTTGGGGTTTGGTCTTACACTGTGGAGAGAGGACTCCCTTATACTGCACTGTCTCTGTTCTTAGTGTGTTGTCTCTAAGTCTCTGCCTCACCAAGACTGACTATTGTTTAACTCTCGGATATTCCGATGAATGTTTTTTATCATATTCTACTTGAGACTGATCTTTGTAATGTAGCTCTCTGTATTTCATCTTCCCCTTTCACAGTCTCGGGAGTGAAGCCAATGTTCCAGCATTTGATAATTACCGTGCCATTCACATATGCCTTCTCATAATGCTATCCTGTGACCATTCTATTCCTAATGACTCTATGCAGTATCATTTCATAGGTAATCGCTTCCGGACATCATATCTTCAAGTGATGGAGTTTTTAACAGTGTGAGTAAACAGAGGCAGGAAATTGGACTTTGCTATTTTATAAAGTTTATTTTTAACAATTAATATAGTTAATTTTGTATCATTTTCCTAAAACCTGCCAGAAAACATGTCTTTCCTGTTTCAGATATTCACATCTTTCATGGCACAGTTGCAGCAAATCTATTGCTTTTTGATGGAAGGTAACGGAGAAAAAAGTCAGACATAAATGAATTTTCCCATTATCTGTGCACTTACCCTGTTTGTAGGGCAATCGAGGTGGAAGTGTGATCAGCCAGAGCTATGCCTTGGCTTGTTATTAATAATTAACAGTCTACTGGGAGATTCATTTCTGCCCTCAGAGTTATTTTTCTCCTGTAATCTATAGGCTTTTGAAACTCAAGTTGACAGGACTAATCAAGATTTATTTATTTACTTCATATTTCTTCCTGTTTTTTTTTGTCTTTAAGTGTCCTGCATTGTTTCATGCTCCACTACCTCAGTACTTTATATTATGGGAGTTTGTGCCTAATTAATCACAAGGTAGGACACTCCAGTCTGTCTGAGAGCAAAGATAAGAGAGGTGGGCAGGCTTTCTGTTCTACTACCTCATCTTATACTGCATTAGTCACAAAATACAAAATAGCAGAATCTCTCATGTCATGGTGGAAAATATCCTGATTTTTAAAAAATAAATACTGCATAGAATCCCTACAGTGTGGAAGCAGGCCATTCAGCCCAATGAGTCCACACCACACCTCCAAAGAGCATCCCACCCAGACCCACCTCATGACCCTACATTTCTCATGGCTAACCTACCTAGCTTGCACAACCCTGAACATTATGGGCAATTTAACGTGGCCAATCCATCTGACATTTTTGGACTGTGAGAGGAAACCGGAGCACCCGGAGGAAACCCACACAGACACAGGGATACTGTGGAAACTCCACACGGACAGTCACCCGAGGGTGGAATCAAACCCAGGTCCCTGGCACTATGAGGCAGCAGTACTGAGCCACTGTGCTGCCCCACATATGCTCATCTCACATGAAACACAGCTTTTGCACTATGCTGCATCACTGGCTAAAGTCACCAAGCTTGAGGGATGTATCCTATCTATCTTTAGCTACTAGTATATAGGGGCTGGTGATTCTTTGGTGTAGCGGGGTCCCTGACTTACGGACGCTCATATTTACAAACATGATCTCATTCAGGGGTGTATGAATAATCACTTTAAAGATCCACTGTAAAAATGTTTCAACTTGTTCACAACTTGGGGACTGCCTGTACTAGTTTCAAATCTTAAATGCTTAACCTTCTCTCGTTTAAGACCTGGTCTTTCAGGACAGCCTTGGGCTCTTAGTTGAGGATCGTCTATGTTTTTTTGAAAAATATGTTGCCATTGGAGGAAACCCATCCTAAAATGGACACTTGAATAATGTTGATTGTATTGTTGATGGTGACTGATCCATGTTTGATTTTGCCAATTTGTTCACCGACCTAAGCTTTTGTGCTGAGGTTCCTTAAACCCATGAGTAGAGTCAAGTAGCTGACTCCAAACGACAGAGAGAAGATTCTAGAATGATCTAGGGTTCTTTGCAAGGACCATATGTGTTGAAACTCATGTAGAGATATCAAAGTTCTGTAACTGAACTGGACTCATTTTTGCTTTCCTGTGCAACAAATCAAATAAATAAGCTATGTAACCTGGCAAATGCAATGACAAATATACATAACATGCTTGGACTAACTAGATTGTGTAGCTCAATAACAGATCAGGCACTTGGCCTCTTTCTGTGCAGTTTCATTATTTGATTCTAGTGACAGAAATGTCAATAATTTGCAAGACAGTTCAGCTGAATCCAAAGCTGGGAGTGACAGACAATCAGGGCTCAGTTTATTAGTGGGAGGGAGTAATAGACAGTGTAGGACATCACTGAAATGAGAAGTTGCTTTCAATATTTGGTTCCCACCATGACATGGCAATTGTGGGGATGATCGGATCTACCAGTCTCAACCATGGGTTGAGAGACATAAGAAGCAAAATGTCTGGAAAAATCACGTTTTGATGCTTGTAAATGTTAAAAAATTATGGAAAGCATGAGGGAAATATAGGAAAGGCAATGGTTTACAGGAAATTTCTAATTCCATTTCAGGAGTATAGCATTAAGAATGTTGGGCACAAGAAATAAAATGCTGTCCCCTAGATTTGTCATTATAGTTCAACATTCCTCATGGTTGAATTTTAGCTTTACTTTCATCTTAAAAACGCATTTAAGTTTTAAGCCATGTGTCATGCTCAAATTAATCAACTTTAATTGTAAACTCCAAACTAAAAAGAAGAAAACTTGTTTTAGAGATGGAAGTGGCCTTTTAGGACTCATTCCCAGAAACCTCATGGAATCGGAGACTCTGTGAATATATTCAAGGAAGTTTGGCATTTAATTCACATTCTTTCTGGGTTTTGAATATTTTTACTTGTGTAGAGTATCCATCTGCATACAGCAGGTTTAGACAGCCAAACTGATGTGTAATGTATATGAGTTGCCGAGTAACAAGCGAGCAGAGTTTCCTTTGGATATTGGTTCAGTAATTGTACAGATATTTGCATACTATCAACAATGAAATCTTGACACCCAAATTTATCAATGAATTGGTGAGTCAACTTTCTGTTGAAAAACTCCCCATCAAGGGTTATGGGCCAAATGCTGGCATATGAGACTAGATTTATTTAGGATATCCGGTCGGCATGGACAAGTTGGACCTACAGCATTGAGACAGGCTCTTTGGCCCAAACTGGACCATGCCGACCAAAATGTTGTCCACACTAACCCCATTTTCTACTGGGGCTTCCAAAAACAACAATAAACTTGGATTTTTGTACTGAACTATTGCAGGTAATGTTAATGCCTCCCTTCAGGAAGCAAATGAAGGCTCAGTTTCGTGACCAATAGACCAAATAAAAACAGAACGTTCTGAAGAAATTCATCAGGTCTGGCAGCTTCTGTGGAATGTAAAAAACAGAGTTTGTGTCTTGAGTCTGACATGACTCTTCAACTTGGACTCAAAACGTAAACTCTCTTTCTCTCTCTGCAGTTGCTGCCAGATCTGCTGATTTTCTGCTTTTATTGCAGATTTCCATTATTTGCAGTTGTATAATGGAAATTAAACAAGATTCTGATGCGGTTAGCCAAGTGGACCGCATAGAATAGGAGTTCTCTGATGGGGGGCTGTTAGTCTCGTCCAGTCAGGAGCCCTGGCTGACAGATAAGAACAGGTGTGTCAGACAACCTGTTCACTCTGAGAGCTGGTTTGAGGACTCTCCACGTGTAAGTAAAGGCTGACTTGGTGACGGGATACCGACCTCTGTGGAGTTATTTCAGCAGTAGTTTGTTTTTGTCAGTACATCAAATATTGGCTTTGGTGAAGAATAATATTAAGCAGGGTGTGAATTAGATACTTGATACTATCAATTGCCCTTTGGATGGGTTAGTTCAAAAACTGCTGCTAAAGGCATTGATAGACTATAATTGAAATATCAACATGGGTCACATTTATCTCTTTTTTGCCAGGCTATAGGTCCAAACTCCACTCTTGGTCTCAAGCACACACTTTTGAAATAACTCCATAGAGGCCAGCATCCCGTCACCAAGTCACTCCTTATTTATCCATGAACAGTCCTTGACTTTAGTACTGCTTCTTAACAGTCAGCTGTTGAGTGTCAGCATCTCTGACACTCCCCTTTTTATCTGTCTGCCAGGACTCCCTGATTGGACCAGGTTAACATCCTAATCAGGGAATTGATATTCTGTGAGGTCCAGTTGGCTGACCTCATGGCAATCCCTACATTCCTCCCTATCTGAGTTCGAGGATATTTGCCAGCCCATTCCCTTGGACAGCCCTCTGAGGTGTTTTAGCCATGGTCAGGTTCCTCCGACTCAGGGTCCGATACGGGTAGCATGTAACGCATGAGAGCTCGCCTTTTGTGCCAGAATAATCTCGGTAAAATTTCACTGTAATCTTCTGGCAGCAAAGGCGTCGGGACAGCTACATCCATCTCTGATACTGAGGACAAGTTGAAGCTGGACGGACAGGGTGAACCCACAGGTTCTCGCAGCCTTACTGACTGTTCTGTTTTGCCGCTGCACTGTTGCAAATTCACTGCTGTCAGATGGCCAATCTGCTTGTTTAGACCTAATCAACTTTATATGTTACTGGTCCTGACTTCTCATCGACCACACCTCTTTATCCATGAGGGGTCCATTTCGATGATTGTTACACCAAGCTTTGTCCACTGTACCAAACTGTCTCTCTTTCTTGGCAGCATCTTTTTGTCTGGCATTGGTGTTCCTGATACATTTCACCACCCTCTCCCAAACGTCCAAGAAGATCAGACTTAATCTGGTGTGGCGTCTTCTTCCCATGAGCAACTCTGCTGGTGCTATTCCTGTAGTTGCTTGTGGGGTTGTCCTACATTCAAATAAGAACCCTCTGTCACAGCTTCATATCTAGCAAGGCTTTCAGCTGTTTCTTTAAGTAAGCTTTCAAACTGTGGACTACTCTTTCTGTCAGGCCACTGGCTGATGGGTGACATGGACCTATCGTTACATGATGAATCCCATTCAACTTTAGAAAATACCTAAATTCCCTGCTGGTAAACAATGACCTGCTTTATCTGTGACCAACACCTCTGGACTCCAAGTATTGAAAAAAAATCCGCATGATTTTCCTATCATTGTCCCTGTGTTTTGTAAGGGGCCCACCTAGAGTCCCTCTGATCAGAATATGTCCCGAGTGAGGCTATGCAATTGTCTGCACTCAAGTGGTGTTCCCCAAGCTCAGTCAAACTGGCGAGGGTGACTATTTCCATCAGAATACCCTGACATTCATATGCCATACTTGCTGAATTTTCCAATGATAAAGCCAGTTGCAGTGCCTGTTTGAAGTTCAGTTGGGCTTCAGCTAGTAATTGTTTTTGCATGGTTACATCATTAATCACATATACTCACTGAGTTCAGAACATTGAGAGGGGACCTCACTGAAATGCATAAAGTTCTGACTGGACAGACTGGATGCAGAGATAATGCTTCCCTTGATCTGGGCATCCAGAATGAAGAGTCACTGTCCCAGAATACAGGGTAGGCGTTTTCGGACTGTGATAAAGAGAAATGTCTTCACTCTGATGGTGCTGCACTTGTGGAGTTCTCTGGCACAAAAGGTTGGGCATCAAAATCACTGAATGTATTTAAGAAATAAGTAAATAGGTTTCAAGAAGCTAAAGGTATCAAGGGGTTTTGGGGGAGAGAGCTGAAGTATGGTATTGAGACAAAGGATTAGCTATGATCATGTTAAATCGTGGGATAACCTTTCTGTATGAGTATTGTAAGGATTATTAAGATAATGTAAATAGTGAGAGGCTATCACATGGAAGTAAAAATTCAGATACTGTGACTACTTCCAGCATTCCTTTTAAATGAGAAAGTAGTCTAATGATGCGAATTGGTAAAGACTACTACTTCTTGTTGGATAGTTCCTGAAAAATGATTATTAATTTTAAAAAAGCCAATAAAAGAATGAAGGGAAGGGTGATGAGAAGTTTATTTTTATCAGGCATTGTTGAATAATAATTTGCCATGAGGCATTGCATCATTAAAGGAACACTTGATAACTCTTTGAATCAGGTGACTATGTGGAGTTTGCAATTCTCCCTGTGTCTGCATGAGTTTCTTCTAGGTGCTCTGGTTTCCTCCCACAATCCAGAGATGTGCAGGTTAGGTGAATTGGCCATGCTAAACTGTCCATAATTCTTGATTAGTGGTGCTGGAAAAGCATAGCAGTTCAGGCAGTATCCGAGGAGCAGTAAAATCGATGTTTGGGGCAAAAGCCCTTCATCAGGAATACAGGCAGAGTGCCTGAAGGGTGGAGAGATAAATGAGAGGATGTGTAGTTTCGCTGCATTAGTCAGGGGTAAATGTAGAGTAATAGGATAGGGGAGTGGGTTTGGGTGGGATGCTCTTTGGAGAGTCAGAGTGAACTTGTTGGCCCAAATAGCCTGTTTCCACACTGTGGGGATTCTATGATCAGATAATAATTGACCAAGTTGTGTGTGTGTGTGAGAGAGAGAGAGGGGTAACAAAGAAAGAAGGAGGGAAGAAAACCATAGACTGATTTTTTAAAACTTAGAACTACACATGCTGTAAATCAGAAACAAAATCAGAAACAAAACCAGAAATTGCTGGAAAAGCTCAGCAGGGCTGGCAGGATCTGTGGAGAGAAATCAGAGTTAACACCTTCCTCTGAGGAAGGGTCACTTGAATTGAAATGTTAACTCTGATTTCTCTTCACAGATACTGCATGGATGAGTTTTAGATGCTTTAACAAAGAGGTAGCCCAGACTACCATTGTATACTTTCTCTTAGAAATTCAGTTGTTAGAGTGATAGTCATGGAGATGTGTAGCATGGAAACAGACCCTTTGGTCCAATTTATCCATGCCGACCAGATATCCTAAGCCACTTTAGTCCCATTTGCCAGCACTTAGCCCTCTAAACCCTTTCTAGTCATATACCCATTCAGATGCTTTTGAAATATTGTAATTGTACCAGCCTCCACCACTTCCTCTGGCAGCTCATTCAATACATGCATCACTTTCTGCATGAAAAAGTTGCCCCTAAGGTCCCTTTTAGGTTTTTCCCCCTCTCACTCTAAACCTATGCCCTCTAGCTCTGGACTCCCACACCCCAGGCCTACTTACCCTATGCATGCCCCTCATGATTTTATAAGCCTCTATAAGGTCACCCATCAGCCTCTAACGCTCCAGGGAAAACAGCCCCGGTCTATTTCCATATTTTTGAAAATACTGCATAGATAGATTAGCTGCCAAAACTATGCTGGATATATACAACTTGTATTCAACAATTTCATATCTAAGCAAATACTTAAGGACTCAAACCACTCATGCCAAAATTGGGGACAGAAAGATAGGTACCTCCAAGATTAGATTAGATTAGATTAGATTACTTACAGTGTGGAAACAGGCCCTTCGGCCCAACAAGTCCACACCGACCCACCGAAGCGCAACCCACCCAGACCCATTCCCCTACATTTACCCCTTCACCTAACACTACAGGCAATTTAGCATGGCCAATTCACCTAACCTGCACATTTTTGGATTGTGGGAGGAAACCAGAGCACCTGGAGGAAACCCACGCAGACACAGGGAGAATGTGCAAACTCCACACAGACAGTCGCCTGAGGCAGGAATTGAACCCGGGTCTCTGGCGCTGTGGGGCACTGTGCCACCGTGCCGCCCACCTCCAAGTATTATTTCAGGGCACTTCTGTGAAAAGAACAACAAATTGAATACTGGTAATATATTACATTTATTCATATATCATTAGCATACACTAGTGTTCATCATTTAAATAACAATTGCTTGTATTTCACAGTGGAGTGCAACAAAACATTAATTTATTACTTTGAGAATGATATACTTCATAATTATGCAGATGAAAAACCCTACCCTATTCCTGTATTGTCACGATAACTTACATTGAGATGTCACAGCCATGCATTGAATGCACTTCTGTCAATAAAGGTGGGGGAATGGCACAGGAGTGGGTTTTGCTTTTCTGAATAAGAGGCAGCAATTCGCTTTACCATTAGAAAGTGACACTGGGGCTTAATGAAGGTCACCATCACATAATGTTCAAGGACATAGAATGAATCTTAGTTCAACTATATTCCATTCTCCAAAATGCAAAGTGCTTCATTGAACCCAAAAACTTAAATGACTTCATGAAATATAAATTGCCCTGTGTTACTTCTGTGTGTTGAGGTTAATGTGGAAGAAAAAGTATTTAAGCTGCTTCACTGCAATCATCCTTAAATGGTCTTCAAAGAGACACATAAAATGAATGCAATCTTTGGTCCTATTCATGTTGCTGATCCTTACAAACCAGGAAGGCTCTAGATTTAATTCCCAGTTGTCCTAAGTCATCTGGTTATAGATGGGGCACTGCTTCTGGTTTCAGTGCTGGGGTTAAGGAGGAAAAAATATCAGCCAAGGTTACTGGGTCCTTATCGTTACCCACTGACTGCTACTGCAATAAGGAAGTGCGTTTAAGATTCTGCTGTTTTCTATCTCTTGCAATGGCACTACATCTCATTTGATCCATAAGCAGCACAGCGCTTTATCTGACACCTTGCACACTTCAGGTAAGAGTTCATGTTGCAATGACCTCAGGCTGGGGTTTTTCCCATCTTTCTGAACATGTCCGAAAAAAAAGCATTAAAAGTGAGAGCCCCTACTTTCAGCATTTCCTCACCAAGTGGAGAGACACTGTCTGAACTGGAGCTAAAACATGGTTAACAAAGTACAACAGTACATACTTTTACATGTGCCAAATCAAGATATTCCACGCGAGTATCATTGTTTTAGATAAGCAATAGCATACTACAACCGAGAAAAAGATGCACAGTTTAATAATAACTGGTGCCTGCATGGTTATGCCTTTTTCAACATTACTTAGTGTATCAGACGCCAGTGCAAAGCACTCTACAATACACATTTGCCAAGTTATTTGTTCTGAAAGCTCTTGAGGCTTTGAGTGCAAATCACTTGCATTTGATCTTCAGTACTTCAGAATTTTTTCACAGAATGGTATGGTCCCCAACACTATGACCAAACATTGTTCCAAACATGACCTGTAGGGAGAACAAAGGGAAGTGAAGATTTCAAGTACTGTATGCGTTTATAATATAGTCCTTTTTTATAGCTACAGCACAAAATAAGTTGTGCTACACTCCCTTCTTTGTAAAGGAGAAGATAAGAGTCAAATTGGTAATCTGTTTTCCAAACTTATAGTTTATTAATGTATAATTGTTTCAGGAGTGATAATAATATCTACCAGTTATCTGCTTAAATGCTCCACTATCTAATAACAATACTGTTTTACTGGCTGTGTAAATATTTTTAGTACACACAGAATCATGAATTTCATAAATAATAGAGTTCATAAAAGGCCATCACAGTGGTTCAGTGGTTAGCACTACTGCCTCACAGTGCAAGGGATCTGGGCGACTATCTCTGTGGAGTTTGCACATTCTCCCTGTGACTGTGTGGATTTCCTCTGGGTGCTCTGGTTTCCTCCCACAGTCCAAAGATGTGCAGGTTAGGTGGATTAGACATGGAAAATGCAGGGTTACAGGGATAGTGCAGGGTGTGGGACTGGATGGGATGCTCTTTGGAGGGTTGATGTGGAGTCGATGGACAAAACGATCTGCTTCTACACTGTGTGGATTCTATGAAATAAAGAGCTATAATAAATCTGTGCAAATCATTGAGTCAATTGGAATGCTGTATCCACTTGGAAGAAATTACTGGAGACAGAGATTTACCAGATTAATTTCAGGAATGGGACAGCTTTAGTTATGACA
This sequence comes from Chiloscyllium plagiosum, assembly GCF_037043375.1. Taxonomy (NCBI): domain Eukaryota; kingdom Metazoa; phylum Chordata; class Chondrichthyes; order Orectolobiformes; family Hemiscylliidae; genus Chiloscyllium; species Chiloscyllium plagiosum. The sequence continues at coordinate 15,732,488 of NW_028270164.1, forward strand.
AAAGAGCAGAAAAATGAGACCTGTCATCAGAGACATCTAGAAGGAGATCTGACAGGTAGCTCTAATAGGATAAAAATACTTCCATTAGTCAGTGAAACAACAACCGTTAGCTAGAAATTTATGATTACTACCAAAATAATAAGAAGGGAAGAGAATTTTCTTTTACAGAGGGTGGTAAGTCATCAGAAGCAGAGGTGGAATGACATTGCTTCCATATTGCTTTTAAATAACTGAGCTACACATTTTTAAAAACTCAGGAATGTCTTGGAAAAAGACAGCACAATGGGAATGACTGAATGACTCTCTTAAAGAGTTAGCACACGCAGTGTGATATATAATGGTTTGACTTAACTATTCCAAACCTGATGTGAAAATCACTCATGTTGATACCACCTTATGAAGGAGAAAGTACTTCCTTCGTCTTCAGAGGGAAAAAAAAGCAAGCACCACAAGGGAAAAAAAATAACTTTCACATATTAATGATAAGCCTGGCTCCATTTTCAAACATCATCTTATCTTTCCTCTGATCCAATAGCTTAAAGTTTCAAATCCACAATGATTGACACATCAAGGTTCTGTGGGATGTTATCTTTCAGTTGAGTTATTAAGCAAGGTTTATGCACTTTCATGTGTACCAAATATGTTCACATTCTAAGGTATTTCATTTGTTGGATGTGAAATATTTTGGGTTCTACATTCTGTTGAGAGGTTATGTGCTGAGAGGATGTTGCCCCTCATGCGAGAGTTTAGGGCCAGAGGGCATAGTCTCAGAATAAAGAGACAACAGTTTAAGACTGAGATGAGGAGGAATTTCTTTTCTCAGAGGGTTGTAAGTCTTTTGAACTCCTTGCCACAGAGAGCTGTGGGGCAGAGTCCTTGTGTATATTTAAGGCTGAGGCAGATGGACTGTTGATCAGTTGGAGAATCAAGGGTTATTGGGTTAAGGCAGAAACGTGGATGTGAGAAGTGTGAAATCAGCCATGATCCTGGTCAATAGTGGAGCAGGCTCAAGGGCCTGAATGGTCTATTCCAGTTCCTATTTCTTACGGTCTTTAGGTTTTAACTTAAAAAGGGCTACGTAGGAACATTTAACAATGTGCTTACTACTGCCACTAGATGGTCCCACAGTTTCAGAATATTCAGTAAGAATAGTGGTATGTTGAAGAAAAATTAGAGGCGAGCAGCAAATCAGAGAGAAATCCCTAAATAACTTCATAGTCGCCATTAGTGGGTTTAAGTATTTAACTAATGAAGATCATGTAGTAGGTTACTGCAGCATTCGTAATCATTGCACAACCAATGTGCAGTCAAGCAATTAAACTACAAAGATCTCAACTCATTTGGAAACGGCTCTACATTAAACATTTTAAGCTGTTAATACGTTGGGCAGAATTAGGATAGGCTTTATGTCAATGTTTTATATTAATTTCTATTGTTGACCTTGATGGAATTTGTTATGATAAGATCTTGCACATAAAAATTGATCTTAAAACAAGAATTCTCCAAATTAGATTCTCACCTTCCATTTTCTCTCTAATGTTCCATTCTCATTCCTCTTGACAATCATGACTTGTGCTTAGCCAAGACCCATCCCAAAAATGTCCATCACACATTTTCATATACAATAAATATATTCTGCTGATTGTGTATGTGCTGATGCCAGCTACTCGACCAGACAGTCAAACTTACATACTGCATCTAAAAGGATACTCCATGCTTGGAATAGATACAGAGAAGGGTACTTGATTTATTGAAGAATTTTCAAAGAGAAAAGACCGACAGCCTGATTGTTTTCTCACTTTTAAAGAAAACAGAAAACCTAGAGCTAGGTATTCTAGAGTGACTGTTTACATAAACCATTCTAGGATTTGTGCTGCACGATGTATTTCCCAAATTATCATTTCCCAATGGCTATCAAATGAACATTTTGCTGTATGCTCCATGCTCCAACTATTAATAGTTTAAACAAAAAAGTCTACTTTTCTAATCCACCTGGTCAGAGATGTTATTACAGACAGGTGAGATGTGAATCCAGACCTCCAGGTAGGGACACTACCACTGTGCTGCAAGAGCTCCTCTAACTGTTTGCAGAACGGAATTATAGGTTATGTAAGCTATTTTACACATAAGTGAATTATATTTTATTTTCACAAGGGATTAGTTGAGGCAATTTCTACGTATTAGGTTGTTTAATTTCAATGAGAGTATGTTTCTTTTTCTCAGTAGTAACATCATTAGTAGGCCAATCAATTTACTTTCTCATAGAATGCCTCCTGATCCCAGTACATGGGCGTGAAGAGAGAAGGGCCAAGGAAGATGGGTTGGTGTATGAGGTGAAATGGAGGCGAGGGGATGATTGTGGGTATACCAGGTACATGGGCATGAAGAGAGAAGGGCAAAGGAAGATGGGTTGGGTGTATGAGGTGAAATGGAGGTGAGGGGGATGATTGTGGGTGTGTAAAGTATGATGGGTAATGGGAGATAACTAGATTGGCATGGGAGTGGGTACAGGGACATAGATTGACATAATGGGGCATGTAGGGTGACGGGATTAAGGGAGTGATAGCAGGAAGGATGCTTTCTGTTTAAATCCTTATTTTAAACTTAGAACATAGTGCTATGCTCCCCAGGCAGACAAAAGAAAGTGAGAATTGCACACTTTTTTATATTATTAAGGTGGGAAGCACTTGGAGCAGGCAACTAGAACAAAATGCATTAATGTTTTCAACTGAACTATCTGACAGTCTGGTCAAACTAGTCAATTGTGGCTTTCTTTAAAAATAGAATTGGATGATTATCAGAATAGAAAACAATTTTACAGGGCTGTGAAGAAACATTGGGGGAAGTGGATCTAACTGAGTAATTCTTACAGAGAACTGGCATGTACACATAGGCAGAATAGCTGCCTTCTGTGCTCTAATCATTCCAAACAGATTTCTGTTAACAATGGATTCCAATGGAAAACTGTGAAAAGTGAGATCAGTGGTCTCAAGGAGTCATCCAGCACAAAACTGTTGTTACATACTCATTGCTCAATATGACAGATGGTCCTGGCTCTTCAATACAAACAGAATTGCTTGCAGTGATGCCACAGGTTTTGTGACCCCCTGTATGTGCAGTAAATACAGGTTGTGGTGGCAGCAAACGTAACCTTTTAAAATTCACAGCAAGTGCTGGCAAGTATAAAGAAATTCTAACTTAGAAACTTGGAAAACAAATCACCATATTTTTTGGTATGGAGTCAACGATATTGAAGACTCAGGGGTTAATGTTTCCCTCCCATTGGATGTGGCTAATAGGGAAAGCCTAGTTATTGGTGCTTAATCTAGAAAACACATCTGTTGATATGAATAGGACCTGATCTCTTCAAGATATTGTGGGAATAATGCATCTGTTTAATACTGTACAGGGTTTCATTGATTTCCTGGGGGGTCAGCAATGTTGTTTGTTGTAACCTAAGTGCTGCTTTTCATTGCTAGGAGCCGTGCTATTTGAACAGGTTTCTCTCACTCTGACTTTGGCTCAGGTTTTGATACCTGAGCTGGAAAGACCAAAGAGAATTATTTTCTTCATCAGGACCTGGGCTCATGTTTGAGATTTGCCTGTTTGATAGTCAGCCCACCTTGCTCAAAGCTCAACAAATTGTACTTTGTGTCCAAATTAAAATCTAAGATTCAGCCAGAGGTTACTGCCTGTGTGTGACTTCTCCCAGCCACAGTGAAAATGATCACATGCTGAAGTTTGTGTAGTACTTCATAGGATACTAGATGCCTCAAAAAGAAGAATTCAAACATCTTTATTAAACGTTTGGAATTAAAATAGTGTGCTTAGCTACTTCGTAGGAGGGACTCATATTCAGTAGTGGCTGCAATGGGTCTGAATATCTGGTATCACATGGAATATCAAACTAATCAGATACAACTCAGTTCATGCTCTTGGTCAAGATATATTTCTCGCCTATTGTCTATTTTATGTTTACCATCTATGCAGAGGTGATAAGTCAGCTTCTAAATGTGTAGCAGGTTTTATTCAGAGTGCTTTAGTTTAAAATGTCTGCTGGAAGTTTCAGCTTCAGATTCCAAATATTTCTACAGCTTTATGGACTTTACTCAGAGTCTCTTCCAAGATTTAACCAATCGAGTACTGTAAGCATCAGTTTTAAACAGACTGACACATTCGAACACAGAACGGCTCAATGCTGCAGTGTTTATAAATGATGTAACATCTATTTTACACTCCGTATGTGTTCATGATGATTAGTTATGTGTCACAATGGTAGGATGGGGTGGCACTCTCACAGCAAACAAAACACCATTGTATCAGAAACACTAGTTGACCTCACGCCAGGGACAACAAACATCTGAGAACATTCTAGGAGATTTGTGAAGTTGTATGAAAGTGCAAGCAGGGAAGGGCCAGCTTTGAGGGCGTGTGACCATTACACTGTTCTATTGTTTGGTGTTTGATTGTGTGTGTCTGTTGACTCTTCCCTGTTCTGTGTGCTATTACTCAAGTCTGGGTGTGGGTTACAGGGAAATAGAAACTTAAACAATCATGATAAAGGAAATATTTTTACAACATGTAAATAAGGTTCCTGTTGAGACATAAAAACTGCTGTGTCATTTCTACATATCTCCAAGGCATTAGATATAACAAGCATAATTTTTCTAATTAATAAAATGACGAGAGAAAACCAAGAAAGATGTGGCAAAAATCAATGTATGCAATTTAATTAGCATATGCACAATGCAATTGCATGTAATTAATGGCCTGTTTCTCTGTGCAGTCCTGCCAATGTGCAACTGATGTGTTCATCGTGAAATGTTCTGCCTATGCAATGAAAGTTGAGGTCAGGGCTGTGGTAGTACTGAAGATGACTTCTTGATGGACCCATTTATCTCCAGTGAGAGTTGCAAGCAACAAAGGCAGAATTTTCTCTGTCAGAGTAGAAATTCCAGACAATTCTTGCCTCTGGAGACCTGATCCATGAAACAGTGCTTTGCAAGTTTGAATTTTGGGTTCAGGGAGGGCACTGAGTTTTATGGGAGACATTGCTACCACCCCTGAAAAGAGTTCAGAGGCCACCAGCTGTACAGATTCAACATGTAAAGTAAATCACAAAACGTACAGTCAACCATCATCAATTGCACACCCCATTCACTCTTATCCATGCTAACCCATGGCATCTGATGACTTTTCATGCCAACCTATGTACCACTCATTCAACATGACCTTTTATAACCCCCTATGCCAATTTAGTACTGATGGTTCCATCAAACTCATACAGTCTCTTTAGAGCCCTTAGACCATATCATGCCAACACATTGACTTGCACTTACATACCTATTCAGCAATTAACTACGAGGATCAGAACTTGGGACCCAAACTGAGAATAAAATAACTTTTGCAGCATTAATCTTGTAAGGATAACTCTCAGGTATACATCAATAGACAGAATAAGTAAGAGCACTGATTCTTTCTTTAACACTGCAAAAGGTTTTGTTTCAAATATTTGAAGGACAGGAGATTTAAACATCGTTCCCTTTGACAGTAACAATGTGCTTCACAGTGACAATGAGTTTATCTCCTTGTTATTCATAATAATGTCTAACTTTAACAACCCATATTACATTTCAAAAAGGGGACCCCCATCTCTGTCAAAGGGCATCTGACCTTTCCTGAAGATGCCATGTGACAAATTTGAAATGGTATGTTTCTCAACAAGTAATTTTTTTTGGATACCCTACTGGTGAAGATTGGATCAGCTTCATAGGGTAAGAAAACATTGACAAATTTTGATTGACAAAGCTGTTTGCTTACCTGTTCTAAATCCTGATCGTTATCATTTTCATCACTTGACGTGTCTTCATTAATATAGACAGCTGCTGCACCAGAAACCTAAAGAATAACCAATGGGGATAACTTTTGAAGATTACTAGTGAAACACTAAGACTAATCATTTAGTTAAAGTAGAACACAGAACTGCCGATACTGAAATAAAAACAGAAATTGCTGGAGAAACTCAGCATATCTGACAGCATCTGTGGACAGAAAACCGAGTTAACATTTTGAGTGCAGTGACCCTTTGTCAAAACTATTAACCATTTAGTTAAAGCAGCTACAGCCGCCGCAGCAGAGGAGCTGGACTATATTGTAAAACAACTCCTGTTTGACACAATACTGCAGCATCTTTCCTTTATTCTTTGATCGAGTGTGTGTGCCCTTAGCAGAACCAGCATTTGGTGCCCATCCTAACTACCCTTGCTTGGCCATTTCAGAGAACAAATAGGAGTCATTCATATTGTTGCTGGTCTGGAGTCACAAGTAGACTGGACCTGGCAGTTTTCCTTTCCTAAGGGGAACTAGTGAACCAATTGGGTTTTTTCTAACAATAAATTAGATTAATTGAATTTAATTTTTTAACCAGTTGCAACAATGGGATTTGAACCCACTCTCCCAGAGCATTAACCTGGGGCTTCAAGATTACTAGTTCTGTGGTGTTAACATTACGCCACCATTTCCCCCATAATAACTGTTGTGATTGTAATGAGGTCAGCCAGGTGGACCTCATAGGGTATGAATTCCTGATTGGGGCTGTTAATCTGGTCCAATCAGAGAGCCCTGGCTGATAGATATAAACAGGAATATCTCCCTTTTTGATTTCCTGAAAAACCTTCTCCTCTGTTTTTGGCTGCACTTCAGTCCCATGCTCCTGATCTTTGGGCACCCGGTACGGAGGAAGGAGGGCAGGTCTGAAGACCTCCTCGTGGGTCTGCTCCTGGGCCTGGCCAAACTGGCCATTAACAGGTCCAGGCAGCGGGCCGTGGAGGGGGTCGTTAGGGCCGACTGCCTGCCCCTCTTCCGCGGTTACGTTAGAGCCCGGGTGTCCTTGGAGAAGGAGCACGCGGTGTCCACCAACACCCTGGAGTTGTTCAGGGAGAGGTGGGCGCCGCAGGGAGTGGAGTGCATCATTTCTCCCTCCAATTCTATTTTGATTTAGTCCCTACCCTCCCCTTCACTGTTTTGATCACACAGCACTGTCCCTTGATGTGAAGGGCAGTGCTTGTCACTGGCCACCCGGGTGTTTTCCTATCTTCCTGGTGGTGGAAATTGAATAAAGATTGGTGCACTTTGTGTCTTTCACTGTGTCTCACACCTGCACACACACACCATGGGTGCTGGGGATAAAATAAGCACTACCGCACTTAGGTGGCAGTGTGGGGGTTAAAATAATAAAAAAAGGGATATTAGAGTTGGGCGCCGCAGGGGAAAAAGAAAAAAGAAAAAAAAAGAAAGAAAAAAAAATTAAAAAAAATAAACAGGAATATGAGACGTTCTGTTCTCTCTGAGAGCTGGCTCTGGGGAAGCTGGATCAGTATAATGCCCATGTAAATAAAAATGACTTGATGATGGGATACCTGCCTCTGTGGAGTTATTTTAATAAGCACTGGTGCGATGGAATAATTTCCAATTACCTTGCAGTAGAGAGATGATGGCCCTGTGATCACTGCAGTAACTGCACTCCCAAACAGACCACTTAAGGGCAGAAATAGGCCACTTGGCCCCTTTAGTCTGCTTTCATCCATAAGGAACATGGCTCATGTGACTGTGACCTCAACTCCACATGCCTGTGAGATGCCTTGGGTACCATTCTAATGGTGCTATATAGATGCAATGTATTGTGTTGCTGTCTTGCTTTTTTGACTGTGAGTGAAGCCACAATTAGTCTGGTTCTGTGGAGTGGGAGCAGGTCCGGTAGGAAGGCATTATTTAGCAGAGCCCTTGAACCCTAATTCAATGGCTACACAGAGAATATTACATTCATTCTATAAAACATATTACAAGCACCTTCATACAGTACTCTGACCTACATTTACCCTCCCATAGACTGTTTTTTTTAAACTTTTATATTGAGTTAACCTTGACACCACAATCTGGCAAATATCACTTTAGTTCCCAGATAAAAGGAGTCGTTGGGCCAGACGTGAGGTATAAATTATCAGAAATATACAAGTGTACACAGTTTAGCACTTCAAACATCAAACAGAAGGAGCAACATTCCAGAGAGACAGGGCGTTATTTTGTGAGGAATTACAGTGCCCTTACCTCAACCTATCACTTGAGGTAAGGGCAGATGAAAAATCAAGACCACTTCCAGTGAATGTAAAAGATCAGAAATTATCACTGTAAAGAAAAGCAGGTATATTCTCCTGCCTTGTTACAATCATTACATCCCTCCCCCTTCTGAGTCCGAGGACATAGGCCGGTTCTTTGTTTTTGTCGCTCTTCCTCAGGTATTTTAGCACGGGGTCAGGTTTCTCCGACTCTGCCTCTCATATGGGCAGAATGTAATGCACAGTAGCTGACCTCTTGCACTGGGAGTGTCTCAGAAGAAATTTATTCTCTTCTCCAGGCAACATTCGCTGTATCCATCTCCGATTC